>NW_024412403.1:3515830-3522243 GCF_014898765.1 Herpailurus yagouaroundi | reverse complement strand
CCTTCAGTCTCCATTGGGAAGGGGCACCCATTGGTCTCCATAGGGAAGGGCACTTTTTGGTCTCCATAGGGAAAGGGTACCCACTGGTCCCCATAGGGAAGGGGCACCCTTTAGTCTCCATTAGGAAGGGGCACATTTTGGTCTCCATTGGGAAGGGGCACACATTGGTCTCCATAGGGAAAGGGCACCTCTTGGTCTCCATTGCTGAGACTAGGAACCTGAGCCTAAGTGATGTTAAATGACTCCCTGGTGCATATCTGCGTGCTGGTTCATGTCGCAGCAACGTCTGGGCAAGCATGTGAACACAATCGTGAATTGACACGTACACGTTTCAAGAAACAAGGCGTCCACCACACCATCTTCTCCCAATCCCGTGGGTCAGCTGGGAGGACCACGCCCCTTCCCTTACAGCCCCACTGCCCGAGTGCAGGACGCTGGTGCCAGCTTCTTAACAGCACGGAGTGGATGGATCCTGGGCTCAGGCCCAGTGAGCAGGAAGGGCCTCTTCCACCGGCTTCAAGGCCACTGTCAGGGCTAATGCTGTGCGTCCACTGCCGCGGGCCAGGGGATCTCAGAGGTATTTGGTTCAACATCGTTCTGGGTGTGTCTGCAAAGGTGTTTCTGGATGAGATATGCATTCGAACTGGTGAACTGAGTAAAGCAGGGGGACCCCTCCCCAGTGTTGGGAGGCCCGTCCAGCTTGTTGGAGCCTGAATGGAGAGCAAAGGGGGGAGAGGGCAGACTTGCCATCTGCTTGGCTGTTGAAGCAGAGACATCGGACTTCCTGGCTTTGTACTGGGTCTCACACCACCTGGACCTCAGGCCTTTGGACTCAAACTGGATCTCACCACCGGCCTCCTGTGTCTCCAGGCTACAGACACAGGTTCAGGGACTTCTCATCCTCGTGATCACGTGCACGGATTCCTTATCTTAAACACATATCATCTGTCCATCTGGAGAGCCCTGACGAATCCGCCCGCCTGCCCGGACTCCATTCTATGTGCCTTTGACCCAGACCTGCCCCGCACCCTGTGGGGTGGGCCCCACACAGGGCGGTGTTGGAGAAGCCTGTCTGCCTCTCTTACTCCATGAGGAAGAACAGAAGAGAGCTCCCCAGGAAGCAAGTGTCAAACCGGCTTCTGCTCATGAATGTAAGAGGATTGCCAGGCCCAGGAGCGGCGGGAGCGGCGGGAGTGGCTCCCTTCTCCCATCTGGTGCTCATGTCACATTCACAGAACAAGCCAACCGCGGATGGAAATGCCTGGCAGGAGTACTGCCCATCTCTGGGGCCATCAGGACAGGAACCTCGGGGCACCCGAGTGCCCCGAATTTGCATCTCTGTCACGGTTGACACACTTACCTCTCTGAACCGCGGGGGTTATCACGGCTGATGGAGGTCGTGGCGGCCAGAGTGTGGTTGGACAGGAGACATCCAAGGATGGACGGGAGACAGCCCTGGGCAGTGAGGCTCTCACTGCCCTGTCCAGAAGGAACGGGTCCCCTTTTAATTTTTCCCCATTTTGGTATGTGGGTCTTTGGGCAGTGAATTATTTTATGCTGGGTTTTGACCTCTGCATGAAAGACTGAGAAACAGGTTTTTTAATGTCTGTGTATTTTTGTGGGAGAGAGGCAGAGCACGAGCAGGGGAGGGGCAGAGAGAGAGGGAGACACAGAATCCGAAGCGGGCTCCGGGCTCCGAGCTGTCAGCACAGGGCCCGACGTGGGGCTCGAACCCACGAACCGTGAGATCATGGCCTGAGCCGAAGTCGGACGCTCAAGCGACTGAGCCACCCAGGCGCCCCACAACAGGTTTTTTAAATGCTGAGTTGGAGTTGGTTGGTTGGGTTTGAAGATACGGCCCTGTGTTGAGGAGGGAGATCTGTGCCAAGCGGCTCGGCCTCCTTGGGGAATGCTTTGTCTTAAACCCACCCTCCCCCTCCTGTGTAAGCTCCAGCCTGTGCTCGGATCACCTTGTTTTCCAAGGACTTGAACGGCTGTGCTGTTCTCCCTTAACAAAGGGGGCGAGGGCCCAGTTTCTGTGGATTCCAGGCACCTGCGCTCTCCTTTCTCTGAGACGGGGAACCTTGTAGACGCTTCCGTCGGGCCCCCGACAAACGTCCCCTTCCCTCTAGCACTCTGACGGCACCCCAACACGGCCACGTTACTAAAGAAGGGTCGACAACAGCACCTGACACCCTCCTAGCCCCTCACGAAGACCTTTGCACCTGCTCAGACCGTGAGATCCCCCGGCAGCCGGATGTTTCTACGCAACGATTGCTGCCTGATCCGGTCTCAGGCTTCTCTCCGGGTCTCTCTGGGTGAGACCTGGCCCTCTCCCAGATCCTGCGGGTGTACCCTTAAAACAGCCCACCCTGAACCCGCCTGCCCTTGTGCCCTGGCGTGCCCAGAGCACCCGCAAACTCATACCTCTGCCCCCAGCCATGTCCCCTTCCAGTGCTCGTTGCCTTGGCCATCTTACAGAGCCAGGCTCCGGTAGGATCACCCAGGGGTCAAATCTCACTTCCCACGTGGGAGCTGTATACCTTTGGGCAGTTCTTTAACCACCTTGGCCTCAGTTTCCCTTACTGTGAAAGAAGAGTAAATAAGGATGATGTTTTAAAAGGTACACGACTGAGAACAAACTGAGGGTTGATGGGGGGTGGGGGGGAGGGGAGGGTGGGGGATGGGTATTGAGGAGGGCACCTTTGGGGATGGGTGTCGTATGGAAACCAATTTGACAATAAACTTCATATATTGAAAAAAAATTTAAAAATAAAAAAAAATAAAATAAAAGGTACACGAAACCCCTAACACTTCCAGGTATACAATAGGTACTCGATAAATGTTTTTCTTCTCCACTACCTCCCCTCTCTGCTGTGCCCGTGAATCTTCCTAAACTACCAGCTGGCTGTGAACTGAATTCTGTCCCCCCAGTCCCCCCACCAAACTCACTTAACCGCATGGTGGGCGCCTTTGGAGACAGGAAGCAATAAGGTTAAATGGGGTCCTAAGCGTGGGGCCCTGATCCCACAGGACTAGCGTCCTTGTGAGAGTCCAGCAGAGCGAGCTCGGTCCCTCCCCCACCCCTACCGCAGTGCACGTGCTGAGGAAAGTCCACGTGCGGACGTCTGCAAGCGGAGAGTGAGCTCTCGCCAAGGACCAACTTGCCGGCACGTTAACCTTGGACGTCCGGCCTCCGGAACAGTGAGGAAATAAACTTCCACTGCTTACGTCGCCCCGTCTGTGGGATTTTGTTGTGCCTCCCCGAGCAGACTGAGACACCCTGACCACATTAGTCTCTTCCTGCCGATGGTTTCTCCCAAGTGGTGAAGTCAGGCCCTGGGCCGGCAGTGAAGGCCTTGCCTGGAGGCTGACCGAGCCCCTGTCCCCCCAGAACCTAGAATCCGACGGTGGATGTTACAGAAGAAATGCAGGAGGAGGGCGAGCCGTGAAGGACAAGCTTCAGCAAGAGGTCTTGGGGCGCCTGGGTGGCGCAGTCGGTTAAGCGTCCGACTTCAGCCAGGTCACGATCTCGCGGTCCGTGAGTTCGAGCTCCGCGTCGGGCTCTGGGCTGATGGCTCAGAGCCTGGAGCCTGCTTCCGATTCTGTGTCTCCCTCTCTCTCTGCCCCTCCCCCATTCATGCTCTGTCTCTCTCTGTCCCAAAAATAAATAAACGTTGGGAAAAAAAAAAAAAAAAAAAAAAAAAAAAAAAAAAGAGGTCTTTCGGTCTCCCTTTGTTTATCAAAAGCAAGCCCGGGGTGTTGACTTTACCTTTATACAGACGGCGGCCCTGTATCATCGGGCCAGCCTGTGTCCTCTTACAGGTGGTTTCTGAAAGGCTGACAGTCAACCCTCTCCCTGTATTTATTTATTTATTTATTTTTTTAAATTTTTTTTTCCCAACGTTTATTTATTTTTGGGACAGAGAGAGACAGAGCATGAATGGGGGAGGGGCAGAGAGAGAGGGAGACACAGAATCGGAAACAGGCTCCAGGCTCTGAGCCATCAGCCCAGAGCCCAACGCGGGGCTCGAACTCACGGACCGCGCGATCGTGACCTGGCTGAAGTCGGACGCTTAACCGACTGCGCCACCCAGGCGCCCCCTTCTCCCTGTATTTAAAAGGTCCCTGCAAGCAGTGCGACCTTTACGGTCACAGTATAGAGGCAGCTGCTACTGGGAATCTATGAAGCCCAAGCATCGTTCAGAAAGGGAGATGCATGGGGGCACCTGGGTGGCTCAGTCGCTTGAGTGTCCGACTTCGGCTCAGGTCATGGTCTCACAGACCATGAGTTCGAGCCCCGCGTTGGGCTCTGTGCTGATGTCTCGGAGCCTGGAGCCTGCTTGGGATTCTGTGTCCCCCCCACTCTGTCTCTGCCCCACCCCAGCTTGCTCTCTGTCTCTCAAACATTTTAAACATTTAATTTTAAACATTGTAATTTAAACATTAATTTTAAACATTTTAAAAATAAAATAAAATTGGGGTGCCTGGGTGGCTCAGTCGTTTCAGCGTCCGACTTCGGCTTGGGTCATGGTCTCACAAATCATGAGTTCGAGCCCCACGCCGGGTTCTGTGCTGACAGCTCAGAGCCTGGAGTCTGTTTTGGATTCTGTCTCCCTCTCTCTCTGCCCCTCCCCCACTCGCACTCTGTCTCTCTCTCCTTCAAAAATAAGTAAACATTAAAAAATAAATAAAATTGGGGCGCCTGGGTGGCTCAGTCGGTTGAGCGGCCGACTTCGGCTCAGGTCATGATCTCGCAGTTTGTGAGTTCGAGCCCTGCTGACAGCCGGGAGCCTAGAGACTGCTTTGGATTCTGTGTCTCCTCCTCTCTCTGCCCCTCCCCTGCTCATGCTCTGTCTCTCTGTCTCTCAATAACAAATAATCTTTAAAAAAATTTTTTTTGTAAATAAAAATTAAAAAATAAAAAATAAATAAAATAAAATAAAATAAAATAAAATAAGGGATCTTTTTTACGACACCACCCCTCTTATAGACTACGAGCTCAATATGTCCAAATGCAGTGAGCATCCTTATCGTCATGGAGACATAACCTTCTGTCCCCAAAGTGGTTTGGGAATATGCCACTGCTCCCTTGGTGGCCTTCTAGGGGTTCACCTCTTAGGACTTTTCACAGCTGAAACGTTTGGAATCATGTACAGGAATTTTAAGAAACTCAAACTCATAGTCCATATGTTCACGTTAAAGAATTTACGGATATTTGGGGTTTGCCGTGTTCGTAACTGCAATACAAGGGCTGCCTGGCTTATTTTGTTCAGTTAAAATAGAAGTGACTGATTAGGCAGAAATTTTACTAAATTTATTCCAGCATGGGAACAATCAAGAGAACTTGAGAATCTCCGCATCTACAAGGTTAATTTCTTACCTAATTAGATCAGCAGGTAAGTTTGGTTTGTTAATCAAATAGCTGAAGCAAGAGAAGCCACTTTGCTAAACTGACACCTGCATTCAGAGGTGTTTGACGTCAGTTCATATTAAACAAGGGCCTAGTTAAAGGAATTACTTCCCAACTTATCAGCTGAACTTAGATATAAGGGTATAAGCTAGTTATTGAAATTCCAAAAGATAGAAGCTAGTTATTCAAATTCTCCAGTTTGATAAGATGAAGATTTTTTTTTTTTTTTCAACGAAAGCCAGTTTCTGAATTATGTTTTCTGTATAAAAGCCAGCCTCGGGAGTGCCAAATCCCTCACATTTAACACAAGACGGAAAAGGCAGGAAGGAGCCAGCCACGCACTGAACTGTGAACGCGCTCGGACCAGGAGCCCTCGATGAGAGCTGATGCGGACTGGGGGGCCCGGCTGGGGGCTTTTCATCGGGACTCAGTGAGTGCGTTTGCCACCAGCCCAGCTCCCCGGGCCTCCTCAGCCCCTCCCGCTCATGGGCCCTTTCCTGCCACCCGGCCTGCCACCCACCTGCGGCCCCCCAGCTTGAGCACCCCCGTCTCCCCATCCTGCTGCCCCGCCCCACGCTGTACCTCTCCCCTGCCCGTGCTTGGGAATCGCACACTTTTTCTCCAGTGCTCACTGTGGTCAAACACAGAATCCGAGGCTGAGCAGGAGGAGGCCACCCGTCTTCCCTGTCCACCAGGTGGCCGAGGCAAGGCAGGGGAGGGGAGGGGGGGCCTGAGCTGGGATCTTGCACCACGGGACATCGGCTGCACCTGCTGGAGAAGCAGCGGAGGGCCCCCCACCCCCTGGGGAAAGCAGGGTCACCAATTGCCGTCCAGGGTCCAGGCTGAGACCCAAGGGAGGGAGGCCCGAGTCAGCCAAGCCCAGGGGCCCGCAAGCAGCACTCCTCCCCCTCCTCCTCCTCCCCCTCCTCCCTCTCCTCACCCTCCTCCTTCCTCTCTACTCCCCCTCTTCTCACCTCCCCCTCCCTCCTCCCCCTCCCCC
>NW_024412403.1:3512931-3515730 GCF_014898765.1 Herpailurus yagouaroundi | reverse complement strand
CCCTCCCTCCTCCCCCTCCCCCTCTTCTTTCTCCTCCTCCCCTCCCCCTCCCACTCCTCCTCCCCCTCCTCCTTCCCCCCTACTCCCCCTCCCTCTCCTCTCCTCACTCTCCCACCTCCCCCTCCTCCTCTCCCTCCTCCCTTGCCTTCTTGGTGGCAGTGTCGGGAACCTGAGTTCAAGCTCCAGCCACACCCAGCTCCCCGCACGCCCCCACCCATCCCCAGTTTCATGTCCTCTCTTCTTTTAACTCCTTATTGAAGTCTAACCTGCATAAAGCTAACGCACAACTCCGAAGAATCTAGTTTTATGAACTCGCCCCATGAACGCACCTGTCAACCCCGCCGCCCGCGGTGCCACGGGCTCGGTCCCTAATGCCGCCGGTCACGGGTGCCTTGGTGGCTCCCGGCTCGTGGCTAAGATGGACGTGGCACTGTGAACGGTGTCCACGTCTTCGGCTCCCACGCGAGCGCAGCTTCCGTGGGTTTATGAAGTATCGGGGGGAGGGATGGCTGAGTCCTAGGGGCTCCCGGGCTCGCTGTGTGCCGTTGGCCCGTGTTCCAGAGCCACGTGGCAGCTTACGCGCCCCCCACCAGCCGTGCGGGAAGGTTCTGGCTGCTCCTTGCCCTCATACCCACCCTGAGGGTGCATTCCAGACCTAGGCTGGGCGCCTCTGCTGACTAATGAAGGTGGGCATCTAGAGAATCCGGTGTGGTCCTCCCCACGAGTGACCCCTGGTGCGTGGATCCCCGCTCCCAGACGACGGGTCACCGTGGCTCTCAGCGGGGGCTTGGGGGTCCCACCCCTTCCCGAGGTCTTGGGGGCCAGAGGGACTTCCGGCTCCCGGTTTAGCGGTCCAGAGAGTGGGGGAAGCGGGGAAACAACTGGATGTGTCGAAGGAGACCGCAGGCAGGGCACCAGCACGGTGTGGCGGGTGGCGCGTCCTCGGGGAGCGGCGGCTGCTGGTTCCCGCAGATCAGCCAGGCTCTGGACGCCAGCCGACCCTGGCCGAGCTGATCAGAAAGGGGGGTGTTGAAGGGAGGTCGGGGGACGTGCTCCGTCTGCAGGAAGACGGCAGAACCAGGCAAGGGTCCAGCAAGAGCCGGAGCCCCACACGTGTTCTGCCGAGGACGCTGCAGCGGATGCCCCCGCGGGCCTGGACACGGCCCCCCCAAGCTCCTGCCTCCTCCTCCAGGAAGGCTTCCCCTCATCCCTGCTTCTGGCCTGCACTGGGCACCCAAGGTCTAGGTGAGGGCCCCTTCGTGGCCGACCTGCCGTCACGTGGCCCCAGCTTCCCTGCGAGGAAAGGGGCTCAGGGGCTGATCTTCCCGGAGGCAATAGAAGTTCCACCACCCCAACACGTGTGGAGCCCTTAGGCTTTTGCGAAATATTTTTGCCAAAGCAGGCAACGGAACAGAACGCTATACGCAAGTTTTAATGTGCAGATGGCGATAACTGAAACAGGAAAGAAGGGAAGCCTTAGCTCTGTGTGTGTAATACTACACAGCCGGAAAAGCAGGGGCCGGACCGGCAGGTGGGGGCAGTGGGAGAGGAAGCCCTCACGTCGGGCCTGCCTCTAACGGGCTTTGCAAAAAGCAGCGGGACCCGCAGTCCTGCGAACACCTCCTCAGTACCCAGCACTTAGGGTTACGGCTCAGCCCCACCCAACGACAGTCGCCCACCCGACCCTGCACCGCACGCGTGCCCAGGCTGGGTTGTTGGGTTCTCTGTGGTTTTTTGTGGTTTTTTTTTAGTTTATTTATTTAAGAGACAGAGAGAACCAGCAGGGGAGGGGCAGAGAGAGAAGGAGAGAGAGAATCCCAAGCAGACCTGACACAGGACTCGATCCCACGAACTGTGAGATCGTGACCCGAGCCGACACCAAGAGTCAGACGCTCAACTGACGGAGCCACCCAGGCGCCCCCTCTGCTCTGTCTTCATGTGACATTCTCCCTGTGTGTCTGTGTCCCCTCCTTATAATGACACCTGCCATGGGATTTGAGGCCCACCCTAAATCCAGGATGATCCCATGGCGAGATCTCTAACTGAATGACATCTGCAAAGACGCTTTTGCAAATAGGGTCATTGGGGTTCACGCAGGAGCTTGGCTTCCACCAGAGTCAGGGGGCCTCAGAACAGGTCACCACAGCGGGGTCCCCAGGCCCACCTACAATACTTCGCTTTCTAGGATCTTTTCCTGCTGACGCCTGGAGCCCAATTTGTGAAATCAGAAAGGAGGCATTTGCCTGCTCTTCACAAATCCGGCAGAGAAGCAGCTCAAAGTTGAAAGCTGTTCAGATTATATTCTCTCAGCGCGTTTTCATGTAAAATGGCGTATGTGTTCCTTCCCCACCGAGGACCGCGAAGTGACACGCGGTCTGTCTCAGGCGCCCTCATCTATGTGATGCTCTGAGGGAAAGACATCACTGGTCCCCCAGGAAGCCAGGCCCAGGCAGCCGGCCAAAAGGACACTCGGGGGCTTGGCTCTTGCCTGTCTGGGCCACCGTCAGGGCCTCGGCCGTGGTGATTTGATGTGGAACCCACCCAGCCCCACATGGGAATCAGATGGGCAGCTGGGCTGGTTTCCCACGGCCTCTGAGGCCCCTGACCGTGGTGAGATCCTGCTTCCTGCCAAGCTGGGAAGCCTTCACGAGATGTTTCTGCCATGAAAGACACCAAAACCGTGAGAGAACCCCAAACTATGAACGGCAGCGGCCGAAAGTCTAATCCGAATGATACCTCAGTGCCGGCCCATCCCCCTTTGCCTTCATCCCTTGGGGGCCACCGGCCTGGCCACTGGCC
>NW_024412403.1:3434697-3512531 GCF_014898765.1 Herpailurus yagouaroundi | reverse complement strand
CCCTCCCTCCTCCCCCTCCCCCTCTTCTTTCTCCTCCTCCCCTCCCCCTCCCACTCCTCCTCCCCCTCCTCCTTCCCCCCTACTCCCCCTCCCTCTCCTCTCCTCACTCTCCCACCTCCCCCTCCTCCTCTCCCTCCTCCCTTGCCTTCTTGGTGGCAGTGTCGGGAACCTGAGTTCAAGCTCCAGCCACACCCAGCTCCCCGCACGCCCCCACCCATCCCCAGTTTCATGTCCTCTCTTCTTTTAACTCCTTATTGAAGTCTAACCTGCATAAAGCTAACGCACAACTCCGAAGAATCTAGTTTTATGAACTCGCCCCATGAACGCACCTGTCAACCCCGCCGCCCGCGGTGCCACGGGCTCGGTCCCTAATGCCGCCGGTCACGGGTGCCTTGGCGGCTCCCGGCTCGTGGCTAAGATGGACGTGGCACTGTGAACGGTGTCCACGTCTTCGGCTCCCACGCGAGCGCAGCTTCCGTGGGTTTATGAAGTATCGGGGGGAGGGATGGCTGAGTCCTAGGGGCTCCCGGGCTCGCTGTGTGCCGTTGGCCCGTGTTCCAGAGCCACGTGGCAGCTTACGCGCCCCCCACCAGCCGTGCGGGAAGGTTCTGGCTGCTCCTTGCCCTCATACCCACCCTGAGGGTGCATTCCAGACCTAGGCTGGGCGCCTCTGCTGACTAATGAAGGTGGGCATCTAGAGAATCCGGTGTGGTCCTCCCCACGAGTGACCCCTGGCGCGTGGATCCCCGCTCCCAGACGACGGGTCACCGTGGCTCTCAGCGGGGGCTTGGGGGTCCCACCCCTTCCCGAGGTCTTGGGGGCCAGAGGGACTTCCGGCTCCCGGTTTAGCGGTCCAGAGAGTGGGGGAAGCGGGGAAACAACTGGATGTGTCGAAGGAGACCGCAGGCAGGGCACCAGCACGGTGTGGCGGGTGGCGCGTCCTCGGGGAGCGGCGGCTGCTGGTTCCCGCAGATCAGCCAGGCTCTGGACGCCAGCCGACCCTGGCCGAGCTGATCAGAAAGGGGGGTGTTGAAGGGAGGTCGGGGGACGTGCTCCGTCTGCAGGAAGACGGCAGAACCAGGCAAGGGTCCAGCAAGAGCCGGAGCCCCACACGTGTTCTGCCGAGGACGCTGCAGCGGATGCCCCCGCGGGCCTGGACACGGCCCCCCAAGCTCCTGCCTCCTCCTCCAGGAAGGCTTCCCCTCATCCCTGCTTCTGGCCTGCACTGGGCACCCAAGGTCTAGGTGAGGGCCCCTTCGTGGCCGACCTGCCGTCACGTGGCCCCAGCTTCCCTGCGAGGAAAGGGGCTCAGGGGCTGATCTTCCCGGAGGCAATAGAAGTTCCACCACCCCAACACGTGTGGAGCCCTTAGGCTTTTGCGAAATATTTTTGCCAAAGCAGGCAACGGAACAGAACACTATACGCAAGTTTTAATGTGCAGATGGCGATAACTGAAACGGGAAAGAAGGGAAGCCTTAGCTCTGTGTGTGTAATACTACACGGCCGGAAAAGCAGGGGCCGGACCGGCAGGTGGGGGCAGTGGGAGAGGAAGCCCTCACGTCGGGCCTGCCTCTAACGGGCTTTGCAAAAAGCAGCGGGACCCGCAGTCCTGCGAACACCTCCTCAGTACCCAGCACTTAGGGTTACGGCTCAGCCCCACCCAACGACAGTCGCCCACCCGACCCTGCACCGCACGCATGCCCAGGCTGGGTTGTTGGGTTTTCTGTGTTTTTTTGTGGTTTTTTTTAGTTTATTTATTTAAGAGACAGAGAGAACCAGCAGGGGAGGGGCAGAGAGAGAAGGAGAGAGAGAATCCCAAGCAGACCTGACACAGGACTCGATCCCACGAACTGTGAGATCGTGACCCGAGCCGACACCAAGAGTCAGACGCTCAACTGACGGAGCCACCCAGGCGCCCCCTCTGCTCTGTCTTCATGTGACATTCTCCCTGTGTGTCTGTGTCCCCTCCTTATAATGACACCTGCCATGGGATTTGAGGCCCACCCTAAATCCAGGATGATCCCATGGCGAGATCTCTAACTGAATGACATCTGCAAAGACGCTTTTGCAAATAGGGTCATTGGGGTTCACGCAGGAGCTTGGCTTCCACCAGAGTCAGGGGGCCTCAGAACAGGTCACCACAGCGGGGTCCCCAGGCCCACCTACAATACTTCGCTTTCTAGGATCTTTTCCTGCTGACGCCTGGAGCCCAATTTGTGAAATCAGAAAGGAGGCATTTGCCTGCTCTTCACAAATCCGGCAGAGAAGCAGCTCAAAGTTGAAAGCTGTTCAGATTATATTCTCTCAGCGCGTTTTCATGTAAAATGGCGTATGTGTTCCTTCCCCACCGAGGACCGCGAAGTGACACGCGGTCTGTCCCAGGCGCCCTCATCTATGTGATGCTCTGAGGGAAAGACATCACTGGTCCCCCAGGAAGCCAGGCCCAGGCAGCCGGCCAAAAGGACACTCGGGGGCTTGGCTCTTGCCTGTCTGGGCCACCGTCAGGGCCTCGGCCGTGGTGATTTGATGTGGAACCCACCCAGCCCCACATGGGAATCAGATGGGCAGCTGGGCTGGTTTCCCACGGCCTCTGAGGCCCCTGACCGTGGTGAGATCCTGCTTCCTGCCAAGCTGGGAAGCCTTCACGAGATGTTTCTGCCATGAAAGACACCAAAACCGTGAGAGAACCCCAAACTATGAACGGCAGCGGCCGAAAGTCTAATCCGAATGATACCTCAGTGCCGGCCCATCCCCCTTTGCCTTCATCCCTTGGGGGCCACCGGCCTGGCCACTGGCCACCCCCCACCTGCCTTTGATACCTGAGCAGTGCTGTGCCAACCTGGAGTAGACCTGAGACAAAAGGAAGCATATGGACCCCATACGCATGTTTTTTGGAGTTGTAGCTGGTTGTTTTTCCCCAGAGCGCTAAAGCAGTCGAAAAATAACGAAAAGCTGAAAAGTAGGTGTATTAAAAGTGACAACCCGACTGGTGTATTTAGATTGAAACAGAATTTGGGGCGTCTGGGGCGCCTCGGCTCAGGTCATGATCTCACCGTTTGTGAGTTCGAGCCCCGCATCGAGCTCTGTGCTGACAGCTCAAAGCCTGGAGCCTGCTTTCGATTCTGTGTCTCCCTCTCTCTCTGTCCCTCCCCCACTCATGCTCTGTCTCTCTCTGTCTCAGAAATAAGTAAGCATTAAAAAAAATTTAGATTGAAACAAAATTTATTATAAGTCTATTTCAAATCAAGTTAATTAAAAATGATTTAAGATTACCGCTTAGCTAAGAGAAATCGTCAAACCGGGAAATTCTCTCCATTAAACATCAGATTAGCAAACAAGTCCACTTTGGATATATTATTGATGCGTTTGCTTCGGGAAAGCCAAGTGCAGTGCACTGAATGGTGGTCCCATCCCCCGAAAAGATAGGTCTACCTGGAGCCTATGAATAGGACCTTATTTGGAAAAAGGGTCTTGTGGGGGGGGGTGGGTTGTGATTAAATTACAGGTCTGGAAATGAAAGCCTCCTGCAGCAGGCTGGGACCTAAATCCAAAACAAGTGTCTTCGAAGAGAAGAGAAGGGGTGAGACGCACAGGGGGGACAGTGACCTGGAGAAGGAGGCACACGTGGAAGTGACACAGCCACAAGCTGAGGGCCACCAGGAACTGCCAGCACCCAGCCAGCAGCTGGGACAGAGGTTGGAGCAGACTGTCCCTCAGAGCCCGGAGCGGGACCCAGCCCTGCTGACACCTTGATTTCGGACTCTCACTCCAGAGCCTGGAGAGAATATATTTATCTTGTTTTAAGCCACCTAGCTTGTCACAGAAGCCCCAGGAGAGTAATACACCAGGGGGTCCGTCTTATCCCCCTCCCCCGGCTCCAATATGGTATGCTGGTACACCAAGTTTTATTTAAAACTTCAATACTTTGTTTATTATGGATTTTTGTGCATTTTAATTTTTAAAATATCTTGCCTTGGGGCAGCTGGGTGGCTCGGTCGGTGAAGCGTCCGACTCTTGATTTTGGCTCAGGTCATGATCTCACGGTTCATGCGATCTGTCCCTCTCTCTCTGACCCTCTCTGACTCTCTCTTTCTCTCTCTCTCAAAATAAATGAATAAACAAACATTTAAAAGCAAGTAAAATATATTGCCTCTTTTACATGGATCCAACGAGCAAGCATGAGGCTGGTTGAAGAAGGAGATTAAATTAGCTGATATCCATAAGATGGGTCACCATGAGCCCTGAATATTGGGATGCCCCCACATCCCCCGGTGGATACTTATGTCAGATACAAATATCTTCACACTCTGCCCTTTCTGCAAGGTCCACACATATCTCCCCAGGACGCACTTCGTCATCAGGTTTCTATTTGCGTTCTTTCCACGTCTCTGGAAGACTGGCCAACTTTTTGCCACTCCGCGCGAGCCAACAGAGACCTGTCACCTTCAGTGAGCTCTACATCTCATGAAGTCGGCAACTAAATGTGTTTCATGTGTTTTGTGGTGTTCCGTCCACCAGGAAGATTTCCATCATCATTTTTTTTTTAATTTAAATGCAAGTTAGTTTACATATAGCATGATAATTTCAGAAATAGAATTTGGTGATTCATCACTTACCTCCAACACCCCGTGCTCATCCAAACAAGTGCCCTCCTTAATGCCCATCATCTATTTAGCCCACCCCACCACCCAACACCCCTCCAGTAACCCTGTTTCTTCTCTGTATTCAAGAGTCTCTTATGTTTTGTCTCCCTCTCTGTTTTCATATTATTTTTGCTTCCCTACCCTTATGTTCATCTGTTTCGTATCTTAAAGTCTGAATGAAGTCATATGATATTTGTCTTTCTCTGACTAATTTCACTTAGCATAATGCCCTCCAGTTCCATCCACATAGTTGCAAATGGCAAGATTTCATTCTTTTTCAACATTGAGTGATATTCCATTCCACTGTGTGTGTGTGTGTGTGTGTGTACATATATCCCATCTTTGATGGACATTTGAGCTCTCTCCCATACTGTGGCTATTGTCAATGGCGCTGCTATAAACATTGGGGTGCATGTGCCCCTTCGAATCAGCACACCTGTATCCCTTGCATAAATACCTAGTAGTGCTATTACAGGGTTGTAGGGTAATTCTATTTTAATGTTTTGAGGAACCTCCATACTATTTTCCAGAGTGGCTGTACCCCTTTG
Organism: Herpailurus yagouaroundi; assembly: GCF_014898765.1. Classification (NCBI taxonomy): domain Eukaryota; kingdom Metazoa; phylum Chordata; class Mammalia; order Carnivora; family Felidae; genus Herpailurus; species Herpailurus yagouaroundi. The sequence continues at coordinate 3,507,340 of NW_024412403.1, read as the reverse complement.
TATTCCCACCAGCAGTGCAAATGAGTTCCCCATTCTTCACCTCCTTGTCAACATCTGTTGTTGCCTGAGTGGTTTATTTTAGCCATTCTGGCAGGTGTGAGGTGGTATCTCATTGTGGTTTTGATTTGTATTTCCCGGATGATGAGTGATGTGGAGGATTTTTTCATGTATCTGTTAGCCATCTGGATATCTTCTTTGGAGAAGTGTCTATTCATGTCTTTTGCCCATTTCTTCACTGGATTATTTGTTTTTTGGGTGTTGTGTTTGATAAGTTCTTTACAGATTTTGGATACTAGCCCTTTATCTGATATGTCGTTTGCAAATATCTTCTCCCATTCTGTCGGTTGCCATTTAGTTTTGCTGATGGTTTCCTTCGCTGTGCAGAAGCTGTTTATCTTGAGGTCCCAATAGTTTATGTTGGCTTTTGTTTACCTTGCCTGCAGAGACATATCAAGTAAGAAGTTTCAGAGGTTGTTGCCTGTTTTCTCCTCTAGGATTTTGATGGCTTCCTATCTTACGTTTAGGTGTTCCATCCATTTTGAGTTTATTTTTGTGCATGGTGTACGGAAGTGGTCCAAGCTCACTCTTCCGCACCTTCATCACTGTCTTTTAAGGCTGTGCCTTGGTTGCACCACATTGCCACTATTCCCAGCTGGTGCCAGCACCACTTGCAGACCCTCCCTTGGCCAGGCCCTTGCTGCTCCTTCTCCACTGACTGGCCATAGGAAACACCCCTGGTGGCCACAGGTGTGGGCCAAGGGAAAGGTGATGAAGGGACTCATGGATCCCATAGAGTCCGAGCTCTCTGCCATGCAGTTTACATATGCCTTGTGGTCTACTCATGCCCAGGGTCTCCCATGAAAACCTCCATTTTGTAATGGAATTCTGTTGTGTGTATCCAATTTCACGGTTGGGCCACATGACCAGCTGGTGATCTTCTCTTTCAGGGGCAGCAGCACTTGCTGGCCATGAAATGCGTTGCCGTTGGAGGCGATGTAGTATGAGTGGGTGGCTGGGACTTCCTGCAGAACAAGACTGGTAATGCTCAGAAGCACTGGGGGCGGGGCTTGGTGTAACCGGCCAGCCACCAAGTAGTCAGCTTGTCCCAGTGGGGAAAATGGGGGACACCACATGATAGATTAGATAGGTAGATAGATGATAGATAGATAGATAGATAGATAATAGATAGATGATAGATAGATAGATAGATAGATAATAGATAGAAGATAGAATTTCCCTCCTTAAACACATACCTCTTGAGAGAGGCTATTCACCTGTTCCATTTCTAGTAATTCCGTGATCAGTTAGCCACTGCTGCACATCCTACTTGTCCAAACACTCTAATGACTACCCTTCCTATTTGGATATGGAAGTGGAGCCCACTTGTACCTGATGGGTAAGCACTTGGCCTCTACCCCTCCAGGACCCTTCTCAGAAATGCAGAGTCACAGGCTCACCCGGCCCTTCTGTAGGCCATCACTGAATCCAGGCTCTGATGAGCAATCCAGTAGAGCACTGGTGAAGACAATACATTTAACCACATGTAACCAGGGGTTCCAGCCCTGGCTGCCCATTAGATTCTCCTGGGGAATGTTTACAACTCCTAATGCCCTACCACTCCAGATCATTACATCAGAGGCTCTAGAGGTGGCACTCAGGCTCTGCAGATGATTGCCATCCGCCCCTGCCCCAGGTCAGTGGGTTGGGTGAGCCTTTGTAAGCCTCATATCCCCACTGGACCTTACACCATCAGAGTCCCCTCACACCTGCTCCCCTGGTTCCTGCTGATCATCTGTCACAGTCCTGACCCGCTCCGTGGGTAGACTGCCTCTTCCCTCCCCAGCAGGACTGTGTTGAGCTTGCCTCTCTGCTGCTCAACCCGCCGTCTGGAGCCCAGTGGTAGCACCAGGAGCTTGTTAGGACCAGCCTCCCAGGCCCTGACCTGGACCTGCTGAGTTGAATCTGCATTTTAACATGACCCCCTGAGGATTCACACACACGTTGAAGCATGAGACAGGAGAGCTGACCCCACTTTCATTTGCACCTGGTGGGAATGGAGGTGTTTGGAGTGGGGAGAAGGAACAAGGAGACTCAGCATCAGCTCAGGGGGCACCTGGCCCAGTCTAGTCTTGAAAGGTTTTGGAGCAGAGCAGGGCTGGTGTCCTCGGACAAGGGAGGGGATTGCCTCAAGGGGGAAACGGGGTTCAGGGAACCTGGAAGTTCAACATTTTCAGCTCTTACGTGTCTTCATCCCATGTGTTGGGGTCCCTCTCTTTACCCACCAGGGCCCTTATCTCATGCGTGTCCAGTAATCTAAGTTTTTCCTTTCTCTAGGGAGGTAGGACGAAGCCAGGAGATTAAACTCTCCTCAGTCATCACTGTTGCCCTAACAGGGGCTTTTGTCCCAGTGCTTTGCCCTCCCCACGTCCTCCAGTCCATGCTGACACCAGTGATTATCAGAATCACCGAGAGGCCACTGTGCCTATGTTCACCCATGTCGTTTCCCTTGGCAAGGGGACTGCTCCTGGGTTCCTCGAATATATGACCAACCCATTCCCAGATCCCACTTTGAAGATCTGTTTTCTAGGCCCCTTCTTGTACTAACTATATTAGCAGTCAAGATCCCAACAGGAACCAACTCCAGAATCAAGGTAATTTGGGGGTTATTTGGAAAAGGACTATTTATAAAGGTGTGGGCAGGCCAGGGGGTAACCTGGAGCTGTTACCACCCTGTCCCAAAGGGGTCATAAGGAGGGGGCAAGCATTTAGCAGGAGCCTGAAAGAAGACAGCCATGTATAGTAGGACACCTTGAGCCGAGTAGTGACCTTCAGTCATGGGAAACAGCAGCCTGATGAGAGCAATGTCACACAGACCAAGGCCCTGACCTCTTCCTCCAACTCTGAGCTTCTGGAAGGACTCCCTGTTGGCTGAACCCCACCAGAAGCCAGGAGAGAAAGGGGCCTGGTGTGTTCACATGGGTCAGCCCCAGGACAGGTGAAGAAAAGGGACAGAGAGTGGACTCAGAGGGCATTGTCCTGTAGCACCATGCTGCAGACTTGCAGGTCTTTGTGACACTCAGTATCGTCACCAGGCTGTTGTCTCCAGATTGTTACCATAGTTCTTCTCCCCGCTGGAAAGCTCTGGCTCCTGCCTGCTCCAGGCCAGCTCCATCTTCACTTGGGCTCAAGCCAGCTGCCATCTCCTCAGACGGTCTCTTGACCCTCTACAAACCACAGGGGTCCCCACTCTCTAAAAGGTAAGCCTCCTACTGGCACTGTGTCTCCCACAAAGTAAGTACTCCATGAATATGTGTCCACCTATCTACAGGACTTCTGTGATTGAATGTGCTGACATTTGCCCAACCCAAACCAAACATCTGTATTTATTAATTCATCCACCCATACATCTGTGATCCATGATTCAGGCATCCATGCATCCATCCATAGATATAACCAAGTATCCATCCATCCATGCACTCATCCAAGGACCCATCCACATATCTAAGTGTCCATGATCTATCCGTTATCCATCCAACCATCCAAGCATCCATCCATCCACTCGTCCAAGCATCCATACAGCTATCCATCCATCTCACCATCCATCCACCCATCCACCCATCCACCTATCCACCCACCCATCCATCCATCTATCCATCCATCCACCTAACCATTCACTCATCCATCCATCCATCCATTCACCTATCCACCCACCCACCCATCCACCCACCCACCCATCCACCCACCCACCTACCCATTCATCCATCCATCCATCCATCCATCCATCCAACCATCCATTCATCCATCTATCCATCCACCCACCTAACCATTCACTCATCCATCCACCCATCCACCCATGCACCCATGCACCCATCTACCCATCCAGCCACCCATCCATTCATCCATTCATCCATCCATCCATCCATCCGTCTATCCATCCAACCACCCACCCATCTATCTATCCATCCACCCACCCATCCACCCATCCATCCACCCACCCATTCATCCATCCACCCATCTACTCATTTAAGATATATTCTCTTATCCTTTTCGGCACCACCATCACTTTACCAGGTGCCTGTGGCTAATGACATGAACCTCATCTTTAACTTCTCTGACTTCTTTTCTTGGAGGTTGTGTGAAGAAACACACAAAGTGACACTGAGATGCAGATACCCTGGAGAAAGCTTTGCCTCTTAGGTCACCATAGCCCATCTCCACACTAAGGCAAAGTAGCTCTCTCTCTGACCAAGGGTCCAGGATGAACACTTTCACACCCACCATGGGATGGGCAGGCAGGGAAGCCCTAACTGGTTGTGGCAGTTTTTCTTATTCTCCACCCCCAGTTAAAGCAAAGAATAGAAGGCAGAGAGCTCTGGGGCATATCGTCTGGGTTTTATTTGTTCACTTAAAGATAGCTTTTTTTTTCCTGTCTCCATGAGGCAGCTAAGTAGATTTAACAATGATTCATTAAAGTTCTGTCTACAGAACATCAAATCTGTCAGTGGAAAGGTTTACATTGTCAAATTACTAGATATTTATTCCACAGAGTAACTAACTTTTCCACTGAAGCAATGGTTTTCTTGTTCTGTAATACTCATACCTTAATAATGTGCTATTACATAACATATTAATAACATTCTGCAAACACCATAACTCAGTTAAGGAACATTTCTAAATAAGCTTTGCATGACTTCCCAAAGATGTTTGCCTTTTCTAGTTAGATGGCATTTCATGCACCATTTTCTTTCTCAAAGCTGGAAAATGAGTGGAAAGCCAGGATATAAGCCACCTTATGGAACAGGGCAAATGACGTCATTTGTTGGTAACGTGGGATGTGCATTATTATTACCATGCGCATTATTACATCAAACCCATGTGCCTAATAACGGCATCCCTTGGAGGAATCAATCTGGGTTACAAAACGATAAAAATGAATGTTTCCAGACTCCTGAAGGACTGTGTGTTTTCTTAAGCCACCGTTAAGAGGTTTTCATGGAGTAGGTCATGGAGGGTGTATGTGTTTTCTAGGCGGGGTGAGATTAATCAGCATGCGCCAGAAGGCAGATACGTGTCGACTCCCCATTGGTGCTAAATGGGCTTGGGAATAGGATCTTCTGGTACATGCACACATGTACACACACACACACACACACACACACACACAGGAAAGCTGCCTCTAATGGCCCACGTCTCCTTCCCAGAACCATCAATCTCTGAGCTCTGTGATCTCACTTGCAAATTCTGTTAAGAAGCAATGTCTCATCCTCATGATGGGGAAAGGAGCATGTGACAACAAGGGGATGCCATGTTTCAACTCTGTAACAGAGAGGTGTAGGGGAACGCAGAGGACAGCTTGCTTCACTGGGCAATCTGCAAATGATAGCTTGTGTGTCAACAGAAAACCAATACTGAGGGTTAATTTCTACAAGGACGTCCCATATGCCCTGAAGGTTAGTGTTGGGCTATTTTGGGGGAGAGGGGGAGAGAGAGAATCCCAGACAGTCTCTGCACTGTCAGCACAGAGCCCGACGTGGGGCTCGAACCCATGAACCGTGAGATCATGACCTAAACTGCAATCAAGAGTCGGATGCTCAACTAAGACCCTCAGGTGTCCTGTTGGGCTATTTCTGAGCAAAGTCCTGAAGCTGGCTCTGCTGACCTACAAAGCACAGAGACTGCCTCCTGGCCGCAGCTGCCCCCCACAGAGGGCCGACCACAGTCCGCAGGGTAGCCTCCTCCAAGCTCGCGGCCCAGCGGGTCCCAGGAGGACAAAGTGACAGCAAGGGCTTTAGCACCGGCCTGCGGGAGACCTGCCCCAGGAGCAGACCCCGCCCCACATACTTTTATAAAGCCATCGGTTTCACCAGGTGGGCTCCGAAGGGCCCCGCTTAGGCTAGCTGGGTGTGGCCTGGGGACGCAGGAGGGGCAGGTCACTTTGGATGAAGGGCAAGGCGAGGGCTACCTTTCAACAGTGAGCTCTGACGTTGCCATTTCAACCTTGGGCCTCCCAGCAAGAGGTCCGCTGCTTCGTTCTAAATCAGTGCGCGTTCCTTCTCGGCCAGCATCGTCTTCATTTTTATACCTGCCTGGGTGTGAGGCCTTCCCTGGCTGGTCTGACAGGTCCCTTCCCAGCGTGTCAATTTATTCCCTCACTGGCCTTTGATGGGAGCCACTTGCCGCCCGCACAGGAAGCTCTCACGAGAACATCCTTCCTACTGTCTCAGTCTTTCCACAGACTCCGAGTCCTGCCCCAGCCGGGGTAGGAGAAGGGCCCCCGTCCAGGCCCTGCATCGCACGCGGTGCAGACAAAGAGCCGCACGGCCCCTGAGCTCCACAGCAGAAGGCTAAGTCCCCAGACGCTGCTGGGCAGGGAGCCTGGGGCGGTCCCGGAGCCGGGCAGCTCACGCCATGTGCTGGGTCACCTTGGCAGCCTGCCCAGCTGGACACTGCAGGGTCAGATGTCCCCCTCCTCACCTCTGCATCCGGGTGGCCTGGCCCTGAGATCCCGCCCACCCCAACAGCAGGACCCGTGGATCCCGGACTTGAACAATTAAGCAAAGGATGAAGGGCGGCGGGAACCAGATTTCCCACCATGGCCGGTGGGGAGGGGACAAGCAAAAGGAGGGGCCGGAAAGATCCTTTTGTGTGGTAATGGGTTAAAGTTGAAGACGCCAGTATGGTCGCATCTGATGCAATATAGATACAGAGGCTGTGAGTCTGTGCCTACACACGGGTCAGTCTATCCACATATATTTTCTTGCTCTCTCAGTTGAGGCAGCCCAGAAGCAGTGAGCCCACCCAGCCCGGGTGTTCGTCTCATACACCATCCTCCAGTCCGAGGCCCCAGGGCTCTTAGGGAAATGGCTGATCCAGGACTAGGGCAGGAATTACACGAGATAAGCCGAGTATCTTGCAGCTGTAGAAAGTAAGGAATAAGGAAGGAAGGAAGGAAGGAAGGAAGGAAGGAAGGAAGGAAAGGAAGGGAAGGAGGGAGGAAGGGAGGGAGGGAGGAAGGGAGGGAGGGAGGAAGAGCCCACGTACAGGAATGTCAAAGGGACCCAGGAGCCTATTGAAGGAGCTCCCAGTGACCAAGACCGGGACAGTTGGAGCAAGAAAATAAACAGTGGGTTATAACCCAGAGAAGAAACTGAATATCCAAGAGCCCGTACAGAGAAAATAAATGGTTGAATAAACAAATACGTAGGGGGAGAGCAGACCAATTTCCCACGCAGAAGAATTCAGAACCACTTCTGTGAATGGACGGGGGCCACGCCTCACTCTCCTCCCGCGCAGACTGGGCTCAGTGACCTCCCCCCAAAGAGGACACTGTGGGAGGGCACAATGGGGTGGCTTTGCAGGGAAGCCTGACAGGCACGTCCCAGCCCGGGGATCGGGCTCGGTGCCGACAGTGACGGGGCGTGTTGACAGCATGCGCCCTGGTCACGACACGGTCGAAATGGCTCTTAACCTCTGTGGCCTTCCTCCCCCCGCGCACACCCCAGTCTCATCATGAGAAAACCACCAGCCAGATCTCAGGGGAGGGGCGGCACAGCTGACAAGGGCTTCGTAAAACTGGCAAGGTCGTCGACAGCCGGGAAGGTCTGAGACACGATCACAGCCAAGAGGTGCCTCAGGAGACCTGATGACCGAATGTAAGGGGACTTCCTGGGTGGGATCCCGGAACAGACCAAGGATATTAGGGAAACAAAATAAAAGAAGACAAAAACGAAACAAGAAACCCTGACCAAGGCTTGGACTTGCCACAAAAATACAGTTATCAAGGGGGTGCCTGGGGGGGCTCAGTCGGTTGAGCCGCCGACTTCGGCTCAGGTCAGGATCTCACGGTTCATGGGATCCAGCCCCACGCCGGGCTCTGTGCTGACAGCTCGGAGCCTGCTTGGGATTCTCTCTCATCTCTCTCTAGCCCTCCCGCAGTCGTCATATCTCTCCCTCAAAATAAACAAACTTTAAAAAAAAATTTTTTTAAGAATACGGCATCCGGGGGCGCCTGGGTGGCGCAGTCGGTTGAGTGTCCGACTTCAGCCAGGTCACGATCTCGCGGTCCGGGAGTTCGAGCCCCACGTCAGGCTCTGGGCTGATGGCTCGGAGCCTGGAGCCTGTTTCCGATTCTGTGTCTCCCTCTCTCTCTGCCCCTCCCCCGTTCATGCTCTGTCTCTCTCTGTCCCCAAAATAAATAAACGTTGAAAAAAAAATTAAAAAAAAAAAAAAAAAGAATACGGCATCCATAGCCGCTCACTGTGACAAGTGTAGCTCACAAAGAGAGGGCACTCCCAACGGGGACACCGTGCAGGGTGTACGAGAGCTTCCTGTAGGACCTTTGCAAGTTTTCTGTAAGCCTCGAGCAGTTCCACCATAAAACCTTGGTTTTATAAACGTCATGAACTGTTCAGCCTGTGACTCACGGGTCGTATTGCCTGGGCAGTGACCCAGACACCTCGGCCCCTGCTGCAGTGACTCACGCTGGGCCCCGTGTGGCCCTCCGGGTTCCCTCCGGGACGCTGCTCACCCAGCGACCAGGAAGTACCCTCTGCTCGGGTCACAGGGCCGACAGGACGGGGGCTCCAGGCCGCCAGCCAGCCCTGGCACGGGCCTCAGGGGGAAGGGGCGTTGGGCGGAGGGGAGACAGACGGATAGACAGACACAGACTGAGACCCGGATCAGAGCAAATCCAAGCATCCTGATACCCCTGGACGTAAGGAAGCCCCGCTCCGCGCCTCGGATATGACGTTTTACCCTGCGTGCAGTCCTGTGCTTTAGAACAGGGAGAAATTTGGAAAGCCGTGTCTCGCATCATCGAAAAATTGGAATTTTTATGGGGCACGTCCAGAGGAGAAGCTCAGACTGTGTGCCGAAGCACCGAGCTTTCGTCTACACGGTGGCTGGACCCCCTTGAGTCCCTCTGGCATGTTATGCGTCTGAGGACTGGCCCTCGGAGGGCACCGTGGAGTTTGCTGCTAGGCTACTGTGCTGGAGGGGAAGGAGGGGCAGGAAGTAGATTCTCGTGCAGAGGACGCCGACGACACCCCAGGCGTGTCCTGTGACCACAGCTACAGAACTCCTCCTGTTCAAATGCCACCGAAATGCGGACGGCTGGTCGCCAGGGAGATGGCCTTTGGGAAGGGTGGCTCTGTGCACACAGGCGTCCCAGCGGGGCTCTGGCTGATGCGTCAGCGGGATGGGCTCCTTTCCTGGAAGGCGGAAGGCGTGGGGGGGATGGGAAGCCCTTGCCGGGCCCCAGGTGATTCTCATTAAGGACGGAAGTGACCCCGGGGGCGGGGGGGGCCACCCTCCCAGCAGCCACACATCGCTGGGCGTTAGAAATTTTCTGTCGTGTTCAACTTGCTCTCAAGGGGCCTCTTTAGCAACCCTTAAACCTCCGCTGCCCCGAGGGGGACAAAACCACCACTGCCATGGCAACCGTGATCCCGTGCCTGTTATACAGCAACCGAGCCTCACAGGGCTTCCACACAGTGGTGTCAATTCTATCCACATACATTAGAAAGCACGGGGCGCCTGGCATCCGACCTCGGCTGAGGTCATGATCTCGCGGTTCGTGGGTTCGAGCCCCGCGTCGGGCTCTGTGCTGCCAGCTCAGCCTGGAGCCCGCTTCGGATTCTGTGTCTCCCTCTTTCGCTCTCTCTCTCTCTCTGCCCCTCCCCTGTTTGTGCTCTTTCTCTCTCTCTCTCAAAAACAAATAAACACTAAAAAAATATTTGAGAGAAAGAGAAAGAAAGAAAGAAAGAAAGAAAGAAAGAAAGAAAGAAAAGAAGGAAGGAAGGAGAGGAGGAGGGAAGGAGGGAGGGAGGGAAGGAAGCATAAAGAGTCAGGACGGGGGAGAAGAAAGGCAGGGATAGTCATGCCAGGTGCTGTATGTATACACCTCTACCATTTAATCCTTGCAAAGGCCCCGTGGGCCCATTTTACAGAGCGGAAAACTGAGGCTTGGCAATTCAGCCAGTGGTGCCCAGCAAGGAAGAGCTGGACTCCTGGTCCCAGGACCCGCGGCCCCGGTCAGCCCGGCCTCCTCGCACGCGTCGCTCGCATCCACGTCAGTCAGCTCTCGCCGCAGCTTTTGATCCTCCGGTGGCTTTCGTCACGCCTGGAATAGAGCCCCAAATCCTGCCAAGCCGGCCTCTCTGACCCCTGCCCGCTCCTCTGCCTCCCCCGCCCGACCCGTCTCCCCACCCCGGCGCTGGCTGCGTCTGGCTTCTCCTCGCTGCTGCTCCCTCCGTGCGCCCAGCTCTCCTTTCCGACGAGTCTCCTTCACTTGACTCAGTGTCTGCTCAAATGTCACCTCCTCCGTGACGACTTCCCTGACCACAATATCTACAATGTCAGCCTAAGAAACTCTCTATCCTCTTTCTCTGCTTTATTCGTCACGTTACGGGTCTTATCTCTGTCCTGGTGTTGTACATCTATTTATACGACGTATCGTACGGTGTTTCCTCCATTGCCTATCTCCCCGCCAGAATACAAGTCCCGGGGCTGGGGGGTGTTTGTGGTCGGTTTCCCCACCAGAATATAAGTCTCAAGTTGGTAGAACTGTGCGTGTCTTATTTACTGATAGAGCTTTCCTCCAGCCGCCCCGGAGAGAGGGGCTTCCACTGTGCGTGGGGGGGGGGGGGGGGGGCAACGGTGTGTCTGCTTTTGTTTTATATCCTCCTCTCTGTCTGCCTCCGAGCTCATCAGAGAGCAGGACCAGCCCCACAAATCTTTGCCCCAAGCCTGCTCCAGGCTCCCAGCTCCCTGCCCCCGTGCTTCGCCCCGACCGATGCTCGGTGAGCTTTATCTGCTGTCGTCTGAACCGGGCTGGACCCAGAGGTCGGAAGGCCTGATGGATCCCGCCAGTTCACCTGCTTCACGCTTGGCCTTCGTGAGGTTCCGGTCAGAAACAGGCCGTGAGAGACGCCGGTAAACCCTTTTGATTCCTCCCGTCTCCCACCTGGCCTAACTTGGTAGTGGAAGCTTCTTGGAAAATCTCCAGGCTTATCTGGTCCACTGATCAAGAAAAATGCTCTCAAAAAAAAAAAAAAAATGCTCTCCTTCACTTAAGGGTGTCATGATGGTGGCAAGAATAAGCCAGGCCCGGCGGCCAGGGGCCCAGCGGCCAGGGGGAGGAAGGAAGGAAGGTAAGAAGGAAATCCACTGGTGTGGTGGGGGGTGGGGAGGGTGGAGGGGAGCGGGAGGGCAATTTAAGGGAGCTGTAGAACCAAGCAGGGGTGGGGGGTGTCCAGGGGGCGATAAAGCTGTCCTCTGGCAGCCGTAACCCAGCCCAGCTGCGGTCTGGAGAGACGGACTGGAGGCACCTTTCTGAGGGGGGGGTGGCCCAAGGCGCACGAGCCGACGCCGGGAACTTCACCCAGTCCCGGGCTCTCAGACCCAATGATTTAAATTTTTTTTTTTCAACGTTTATTTATTTTGGGGACAGAGAGAGACAGAGCATGAACGGGGGAGGGGCAGAGAGAGAGGGAGACACAGAATCGGAAACAGGCTCCAGGCTCCGAGCCATCAGCCCAGAGCCTGACGCGGGGCTCGAACGCACGGACCACAAGATCGTGACCCGGCCGAAGTCGGACGCTTAACCGACTGCGCCACCCAGGCACCCCTCAGACCCAATGATTTAAATGAACAAACACCAGTAACAGCTCAGTTGCTAAGAAAGAAAACAAAAAAAGGAACGGGCTTTTCCTCCTGTTAAGATCTCTCTTTGCCATCACGCTACCGTTTGCAAACTCTAGTCTGGCACCTGTTGGCGGAGGGGCGCGTTGGGTTTCTGCGCTTGCGTTTGGCGGAAGCTCGAGAAGACACCGGCAGGAAGGAGCCGCGTCCCCCACCTGCTGGGAGGATTCAGAGGCCCCTCCCGTTGGCCTCATACACCTCTGGTTTGGGTCCCGTGGGAGAGAGAGGGCGGCTCTCAGGTCAGGGGACAGGGAACCTCCAGCTCCTGTGGACAGACGGGCACTTAGGAAATTAACCACAAATGTACAAGAGGCGTGGCCAGGGCGGAACTTGGAGTTCACAGAAGAGGTTCTTGCACTAAAATGCGTACCGGCTCTGACCCCTTAGAACTCACATTGGGCGGATTTTTCAGGTACCCCAAGGCGTTGTGGAAGCCATCCAAAATCACAAGCCTCGCGCTCAAGGACCACCCAGGAGGAATCCCGTTGAGCCGGAGTGCTAGGATCTGTGGACACACACTGTCGGTAAATAACCAAGGACAGGTCTGCATAACAATGACTCTGGGCCCTATTTCTGGAAATGACGTCATCGGCCTGCCGTGGATCCCACGCACGGCCACCGGGTCAGCCTGGGCCGGGAGGTCATTTGGGTTCTCGGACGAGCCTGGATCCTGACTTAAAATTCTGCAGCTGCCCCACACGGTCACCGAGGGCGCTGCCGCACGCAGGGGGCGTGAAGGACCCACTCGGTGGCCCAGCACGGTCTCCAGCACCTGCCCAGGGGCCCGGATAGAAAGAAGGCAGCGTGTTGGGCGGGTGTCTGGGGCAGCCATGTCCCCACTTGCCAAAGAACCTGGGGTGACGGGGGCCGAAATGAGGGCGGGGTGGGTTGGCAAGCTGGGACCCCCCCCTCCGGGTGACCCGGGCCGGCGTGCGCAAGCCCCCACTCGGCCCACCTTCACACACCTGGAACCTCCTCTTGTTTTCAACGACGAGCCTGGTCTGTGTCCTTCTGACAGTTGACACAGCTCTGGGAACCAGAACGCACTCTCCGCTCTGCCCCCGACCCGATCACAGGGAACACGGTCCAGAGAGACTGGGGGTCACCTCACAGGCCGGCAGCCCCCGACCCAGGGCACGTGTCAGTCAGTCGCACTCACCTCCGACCTCGGAGCTCCTCACAGAGAACAGCCTGAGACACCAGCCAAGGTCCCTCGAAAGGGTTTGCAAGTTGAAAACGCACAGCGGTCCAAAGGGTGGGTGGCGGCCGCGGTCAGCACTGGTCTGTGCGACAGGTCGGGGAGCACGAAGCCTCAGTGGAAAGTTGGGGGGGGGTCTGCCCGGCAAACGTGCGCAGGGACAGGTGAGGGTGCCCCAGAGAGCCCACTGTCAGCTGTCAGCTGAGCCAGGCCCCGGGGCTGCAGTGCACGACTCCTGAGCTCCCGGTGTGCCCCTGTCCAGCTCCGCGGGGCAGACGGGAACCAAGTTCACCCCGAGGCTGGAGGGCCAAAGACACCCTTGCAGGGTCAGCACGAGGCAGCCTTTCCGTCCTCGGAAACGTCACCGTAGCCAAGGCGTCCAGGATGCACGGTTGGCTCCCAGAACCCTCTTAATGTTCATTAAGGGCAAGGCCAAAAATTCAGCACAGGCCACGTGCAGAAGGAAGGCTGGCCTCTGAATCACACACGGCCACTCGTTCCTTAACGGGGCGCAGTTTGTCCACTCAGCCCCAGGGGGAGGGCCGGCCCCCATCAGGAAGGCCCTCCACAACTCGGTCTTCTCTCCTGACATCATAATTCAGCGGAGAAGACGGTGGTAGTCACCACACCCAGCACAACGCGGCTTATTCCTGACACGACAACCACACGGCCCCGTGCTCCTACTGCGCACCAGGCCCTGGGCCGGCGGACTCCCACGCGTCGGCCTGTGCTCCCGACTAGTCTCCAGAGGGCTCCGGGCCGGGTCGTCCTCCCCATTTGATTGGTGAGGATCCCGAGGCACAGGGAGGGCACGTAAATTGTCCAGGGCCACATGTGGGATCGCAGAGGTGTGGTGGGTCTCAGGGCCCCAGGGCAGGAGCTCCTTGCCTGGCTCCCGAGGTCAGGGGGTTCAGGGAAGTTGGCACCGTGTAGGTGACCCCTTAATGGAACTTGAAAAAGAGGTGATCAAGGGGAGGAGACAGGGAGGGACGTTCTTCTCGATGAAATGAGGCGCAAAGTCACAGATGCGACAGTGAGTTTCTGGTGTCTCCTTGGTGTGGACGGACAAGGACAGGGCAGACAGATGCCAGGGACGATACCACACTGGGAGGTGAGGAAACGTCCCCAAAGAGGCCAGTCAGGGAAGTGACAGGGCCAGACTGGCCCAGTAGGAAGGTCCTGGGGACATGTGCTCCAGAAGGGTGACAGGGGCTGGGGAAGCAGGATCCCCGGGAGGAAGCCGCTAAAAGGGACCAAGAGAGGGGCACCTGCGTGGCGCAGTCGGTTAAGTGTCTGACTCTGGATTTCGGCTCAGGCGATGATCTCAAGGTGCGTGAGATCAAGCCCCGGGTCCAGCTTTGTGCTAACAGCACAGAGCCTGCTTGGAATCCTCTTTCTCTCTCTGTCTCTGCCCCTCCTGCTCTCTCTCTCTCTCAAAATGAATAAACTTTTTTTAAAAAGAAGGAAAATGGATCGAGAGAGAGAAAGAAAGAGGGCCCGGGCCAGCCAGCTTCCCACGGAGGCCATCACTGTCCATGAGGAGCGGGGGAGGAGGGAGGCCCGCTGAGGGCCCAGGGAAGCAGGGTATCTCCACACCGCCCGGTAAACCAAGGGTCCCACGGCACGACATTTGTAAATGGGATGCGTCCTCTCCTATCCAGCCACTGCTAAGACGGCGGGAGGGGACCCGTCAGTCCCGCTCAACACGGTCACCTGATGCTCCCCCTTTCCAAATTTTACGGCAACAATAACATCACAGAATGTAAAAGTGTTTTGAAAAAGGCAATGCCCAGGGGCACCTGGGTGGCTCAGTTGGTTAAGCATCCGGCTTCGACTCACGTCCATGATCTCACAGTTCAGGAGTTCGAGCCCCACGGCGGATCGTCTCTCTCTGCCCCTCCCCCACTCACGATGTCTCTCTCCAAGTAAATAAATAAACTTTAAAAGGAGAGAGAGAGAGAACGAAAAGAAAAGAAAATGCCTAGAACCCTACCCCCTGAACACACAAGCATTTCTTACTCCCTTTCCAAACCAGTTCAGCTCTGTGGCGGTTTTCGCAGAGCCACCCCGGTGTGCCAACTGTGCAGCCCGGGATGGTCCTGTCCCCGGCACGTGTACAGCTTCAGCGTGTGGCTCGCGCCCCACGGACGGATGGTATGTGGGAACGAGCAGCCTGCGTGCCAACGCCTCTGCGGATCCTGCCGCGTCGCTGAAGGTTCCGTGCGTGACCTTTCCCTGGGTCTCCACACGCTCGTCATGATTTACCCTGTTGGATTCTCCCCTCGGCAAATGTGCCACAATTAGTTAGCCCGTGCCAATCTTTGGAAATGCAAGTCATTTCTTTCTTTCTTCTTTTTTAAAATTTTTTTTATTATAAATGGTACTTCCTTTCCAAGCTGGCAGGAAACCCGGAGTGCCCCCCAGAAGACTAAGAAGGGCCTTGATTCCTTACACACATAAGAGGCACATTATAAAGACACCATGAATAAAGCTGAGAGATAAGCCAGCAACTCGGAGGAAATATTTGTAAAATACACGATGGCCGATGAGCTGCTATGCTTTGCACACAAGGAGCCGGTTAAAAAAAAATCAGTAATAAGGGATGCCTGGGTGGCTCAGTCTGACTTCGGCTCAGGTCATGATCTTGCAGTTCATGGGTTCGAGCCCCCCCACCGTCGGGCTCCGTGCTGACAGCTCAGAGCCTGGAGCCTGCTTCGACTTCTGTGCCTCCCTCTCTCTGCCCCTCCCCTGCTGGCGCTCTGTCTCTCTCTCTCAAAAATGAATAACATTGGGGCGCCTGGGTGGCGCAGTCGGTTAAGCGTCCGACTTCAGCCAGGTCACAATCTCGCGGTCCGTGAGTTCGAGCCCTGCGTCGGGCTCTGGGCTGACGGTTCAGAGCCTGGAGCCTGTTTCCGATTCTGTGTCTCCCTCTCTCTCTGCCCCTTCCCCGTTCATGCTCTGTCTCTCTCTGTCCCAAAAATAAACGTTGAAAAAAAAATTAAAAAAAAAAAAAGAATAACATTAAAAAGAACGTATTTTAATCAATAACAAAAAGATTTTTTTAATAAAACAAAGGGCAAAGCAAATGGATTTGCCACAGAAACACAAACGGCCCACAGTCCGGAGAGACGTCTCCCCTCGCTCGTAAGCACAGACATGCAAGTCGAAACAAGACGTCTCTTCCCTCTTCAGACTGGAAAACAAACAGGGTTAAGTCGATCTTATTTTGCGGAGGGTGTGGCGACACGGCACCCCCGCTTTCTGACGGCGGGCACGCACGTCAGCCGCACCGTCACAGACGGCAAGCAAGCAAAATAAAAAATTGAGCTGTGCACACACTCCCACCCAGAAGTCTGACTTCCAAGAATGAGTCGCGCAGAATAACAGCACAACTACCCAGGGATACACAGCGGGTTCTTTTTGCACCACGGGCAACCACGATGTGCTGGGAAGATCTCCAGGCCCGTCCCGTGGGGAACCGACGAACGAGAGAAGAGAAACGAACGTACGTGTGTCAGGGACCCGCGGGGGCGCGGGTTCGGAAGAGGGGACGTCCCCACCTCCGGATCCGGATGGGACTTTGCCTCTTCCACTGCACCGTTTGAAGCATTTACAACCGGTCATAATTCTGTAATTACCAAAGCCATAAAAAGAAACAAGCTGATGTGGGTATAAATCAAATGCCAGGAACGCTGACACCCGGATGGCTGCTGCCTGCACGTTCCTCCTCCCTTTGCCCCGGAGCTCGGGGCAGGCCGGTTCTCAAACTCTTGGCGCATCCTGCCCCACGGCTTTCCGCGAGGGTGAGAGCAGTTTGTGGGGTATTCGGTGCGTTGTGTACGTGTGAGGCAGGCGGGTCCCTCCGAGAGGCTGGCGGTGCGGCTGTCAGAGTGTGACGCGCCTGATCTCGGGGCAGTTCATCCGTTTCCCTGCCCCACGGTGCTCCCAGAGTCCAGGGCGCTCCAATCCCCCTTCATGAGGCCGCTCAGTGCCTGGTGTATGGGGGGCACTAATACACTCTGCATGTTCAACGCACTCTTTCGGTGCCCCCCACCCCTGCCCCCCCGCGGTTCGGAAAAAGAGTTGGCAGAGGAGGCGGTTGGATCCTTTTCAGAATGGTTATTACCAACACCAGGTAGACCCAAGAAAGAACAGGCAGGCGGTGTCCTCAGGGCACAGCAGCCCACTGACCCATTTCCCCGCCCCGCCCCCCAGTCCCAGTCCAGGGGCCCCGCCAGGAGCCAGCGCTGGGCGCTGCTGGCCACAGGGGAAGACGCCGTGCCACTCCGGACACGCGTCTCCCTCTGAGGTTGGATGCATCGTCTAGACTTTTCCCGAGTGCCCGAACCCCCTTCCTCATCTCTGCATCCTTGCTGGAGACTGCCCACCCTGAAGGGACAGGGCAGACCCCCTCTCCTCCCCGTGTGGCTTCGTCTCCTTGAGCCGGAGATGAACAGCCGGGGGACCCGGGGACCGGGGCCCGGCCCCTCCAACCCCGGTCTCGGCTCAGTCCCTGTCATCTTCATTTTGGCCCTGATGCCTTACTCTGGCGTGTCCCTCGGCACAGTCCTTGTGGCAGATTAGAAGAGTAGGTTCCGCGCACAGGAACCAGCTTGAGTGTGTGGTACCAGAAGAGATGTGGTCCACGTGCGGGCCAGAGACGGAGGCTGGACCCAGCCCTGGCTCTCAGACGCCGGGGGACTTTGCGCCTCTGGGGGCTCCTTCTCCTCCCCCTTCCCTGTGAGAGTCGGGCAGGATCTGGCACTCGGACCTCCCAGACAATCATAAGCTTCCTCCCCTGGGACTCCCCCTGGGACTATGCGAACGCAGCGGCCAAGTTCCTATACCGCCCTTGGGGCTCCTGCCCCCCGCCCCCAGCCCACCTGGCAGAGGCAGGAGGTTTCTTTCGTTTTCGTCTTGATTCTGGGAACTTACGTTGGCTGCATTCCTGGTGGCCGAGCCAGGGTCAGGAACACAGGTCAAAGACACCGGGGCGACGCTTGGGCTGATTTGGTGCACAGAGGGGAGAGCTGGCCCCTCCGAGCCTACCCCAGGGGCCGTCCAGGATGAAGGAGCGTGAATTTAGGCAGGGCCACATTATCTAAAAGGGAAGGAGAGCAAAAAGCAGAAATAATGTCAACCTAAGCAATGAGCAGAAAGGAAAGATCTGAGCAACCTCCCAAGTGGTTACAGGTTCCAGCCACTTCTCACGGCCCCGGTCCAACCACCAGTGTTCTTAGCAAACGCTACCGTAGGGGTGGGTTCTCGGCTCTCCCTGCCGCAGCCCTGCTGGCCAGCAGCCGGATGATCCTGTCCAAACACCAACACTCGAGTAGACCACATCCCGTGGGGCTGGCCAAGGAGAGTGCCACCGGGTCACTTGCACGGTCCACATGGGGGCCTGCCGCCCCCTCGTCTCTGGGACCTCACTTCCCACTCCAGGCCCCCTCTGTCCACTCCCTCCCGCCCACCGGCCGCACTGGCGTGGAGGCTGTCCACCCTTCGCTAGAAGGTTCTTTGCTCCTGGCTTCCCGACGCCTGTGCGCTGTCTACGTCAGCTCCCCACATGCCCCAGTTTGCATCTCCTTCCCCTGTGACTTCTCTCCTTCGCGCTCGTCATGACCCCACAGGCCACAGGTCACATTTGTCTGTCCCGTCTCGTCTGTGTCCCAGCGAAACGCCAGCTCCTCCAGGCCCAAGACCGTGTTTCTTCTCTCCTGACCGCCAGCTCCTAGAGACGCAGCGACACACAGTGAGGACAGTGCTGGCTAGATCCGCCAGCCCGCTCGGGAATAAGGTGACGGCGGGTTATCCTCTTGGGCCCCCAATGGCTGCGGGCTCCCTGAACGAGAATGTGTGCTCAGGGCCGGTCCAGGAAACAGTCAGGAGAGTGATTATTATTCTGAATCCAGACCCAGCCAGCCAGTGTGAGGACGCCCCCCCCCCCCCCGGGACGCCGGGAGCAGTCACAGAGCCGCACGCTCCGATCTGGGACCCAGAGCTCCGTGGAGAGCCGCACACGGCCTTTCTGGGGCGCCAGAGGGAGATGATTGGAGAGGGTCAGACCAGATGACTGTAAGACACAGGGAATAAACAAGCACCGGGCTAATGAGCCATCTGCTGGGTGGTGAGATTCCCACACCACACAGCGCACCAGCCCCACGGACCCATCGCTGGCTTAGCCCAAACAGCATCAGAACATTCGACAACAAAACTGAACCATGACAACAGTGTTTGCTCCAATTTTCTGGGGGCACGTGATCACAACTGTGAGTCAGGTGACCGACGACAGCCACCCAAACGAGGCCACCCCCGCACCAAAGTTCCCTTGCTGCCCTCTATCTCCCCCTAGTCTCATGCGCCCAGGCTCTGACGTGGCCCCTTCGCTGGGCTGGAGGCCAGGGCAACGCTACAGGGACATGAAGCCACACGTGCCCGACTGTCCAAAGGCTGAGTGAGGAAGACCACTTCGCCTAAAGACGATGAGCCCCACCTTCCCCGGGGCTCCAGCCTGGCCAGTGCTCCACGTGGCTGGGGTGGGGGTGGGGGGGCTCTGGAAAGCCTGGGCACCAGGTGAAAACCAGAGAAGGCAAAGGAGGTGACCGTTGGCAGTGGTCAGGCTGGCTCGGGCCGGCGTGGAGGGCGGGAGGAGCCTGTGTGCACCGGGCCCTCTCTCAAAAAGCAACACCCGGTTTTCACCGGCCCTCCCCCCATCGGGTTCCCACTGGGAGATCCCAGAGAACTGGGAGCCACAAAGGAGCCCCCACTGTGGTCTGCAGATCACTCGCTGCCTGAAATCCCTTCTCTTTCCCTCCTGCCTTTCCCACACTCCCTGTAGCCACGAACCAGGTGTGGGGAGGGTGGGCAGAACAGCGCGCGGAAACCAGCACAGAGCCGGTGGCTGGGTAATCCTCACTCTGGCTCCAGTAAGGACAGAAATAAAATTGCCATTTCAGCTCTGGGTGCAGCTGGGAGAGGCTGTCAGTCCCGAGGATGTACGGAAAACTTAGGCGAGGGATATGCATGAATGAGAAGCAACTTTTCTCATTTCCTTGTCAAATTAGGCGAGGATAGCAATCGCAGCAGGGGGAGGCTGAACCCAGGGGAGCTGCCCGATGTGAAACGGGGCCGGGATTGGCTAATGACTGCAGGTAGCCTGGGGGGGGTGGGGGGGTGCCCCCAGTCCCTGATGTGTTTGATTAGCCACCTGGGGCAAAGGAGTCACTATGGGCAACTGTCCGTGTGGGGAGGTGACCAGCCTGCAGCCAGAGGGGGTCGCTATGGGATTTTCTGGCCGGCGGAGGGGTGACCAGCCGGCAGCTAGAGGGGGTTACGGTGGGAATCTGGTCACATGGGGAGGTGACCAGCCTGCAGCCAGAGGGGTCACTCGCCACGGGCACCTGTCCAGAGGTCACTTGGAGATAGGCTTCTCTCTTGGCCTGGTCCCCAAGGAGGCTGGAGTCAAGCGGAGGAAGAGGGGGTGTGCCCTGATGTGGGAAGGGAGGGAAGAGGGAGGAGGGAAGAGGTGGGAGGAGGAGGGAGGGAAGGGGAGGAATCGGGAGGGAGGGGGAGGGGGGAGGGACCCGGGCGCCCCCCCCCCCCCCGGCGGCCGCCGGGGGCCGGCCGAGGCCGGAGGCGGAGCACGAGCCTAGACGCGCGCGCCAGAGGCGGCGGCAGAGCCCGCACCGGTGCGGCGCGGCGCTCTGGTTGGCTGGTCTCCTCCTCCCTCCCGCCGCCGCCCCCTCCTCCCTCCCACTCCCCGCCCTCCCCGCGGCGGCTGGCGTCGAGAAAGTACAGTAAAAAGTCCAAGTGCAGCCGCTCGGCGCACAAGATGGGGTCCGGCTCCTCCAGCTACCGGCCCAAGGCCATCTACTTGGACATCGATGGGCGCATTCAGAAGGTAGCCTCCTCCCCGCCCTTGCAGCCCCCGCTGGGTGCCCCCACCCCTGTGCTCCGTGCGCGCCCCCCACCCCCCCTCCCCTCGTCAGCACCGTCAGCACCGTGGCCCTGCGATCCCGGGCAGTGGCCCCTCCCCGGGTGAAGGGCGACGCGCGCGGGGGGGGGGGGGGGGGGTCGCCGCGGCGGGGGGGGGACCGTCGTCTGTGCGTCCGCGCGTGGTGGGTCCGGGCTGCAGCCTCTGACAACTTGGGCTGGGGGGCGGCGGGGGCCCTGCGGAGCTGGCATCCCCACGCCTCGGGCCCCGTGGAAAGGGGACGACCCACGCGGGGGTATTTTTTCCGCCTCATGGGCAGAGCTTTCTCTGTAACAGATCTCATCCGGTTGAGTTTGCATGTTCAGAGGGCTGGTACGTTAAGCCTTTCATTTCGCTCGAAAGGACCCCGAAGCAGACACCGCGGAGCCAGTGGCAGCGATGGGCAGCCCTGGGGGATGTGGTCCCCGCGCAGGGATGGTGACCGTGGCACTGAGGGTGACCGAGTATGCCCCCCCCCCCCCACCGCCCCGGCCAGTAGCAGTACCTCCTGCCCAGTGGGGAGCAGGTGTGGAGGGGGGATGGGGGCCTTAGAGAGAAGGGACCCTCGTACCTGCCCCCACTCCCTCCGTGTCCCCTCCCAGGCAGGCGGTCAGCTCTGACCGCAAAGGGGGCTCCCTGAGGCTGCTCATCCCCCCCCCACACACACACACAAAGCGACAGGCTCTGTGGTCCCTCTGCCCTTCTCTGGAGACATGAAGCCCTCCAGATGTCCAGTGACCCTAACCCACTTGAGTCTCATAGGAGAGGCTTCTGGGACAGACCCCCCCCCTTTGTCCCGGGCCCCTCCCTTTCTAAACCCCTGGCCTGAGCCCAGAGAGTCCTGGACCCGTGCCTCCGATTGGCAGAGAGGGACAATAAGAAAGCTGGCTTGGAGGGGGGATTTTCAGCTCTTCCTGAAGGCGCCGGGGGAGGGGGGGAAGCCACCGTGAGGCAATGACCCCCATTCTTCAGCTGCACATTTCACGGAAGCCCCCGTAGCTGCCGTCTCTCCAGGACCCCCCACCCCCACCCCTGCCAGGAAGCCAGGGGAGGGTGCCCCCGCCAGTCACGGAGTAGGCAGGGGGCAGGAGAGGGTCTCTCCGAGAGATCTGGAGCGCCTCTGCCAGCTTGCCGACAAGCCACCCTCACTGCCGCCGTCCCCATGTCCGGCCCGGGGATGTGAGAACCCACCCTCCCCCCACCCCAGCCCGCCCTGGTCGAATCAGAGAGCAGGGAGCAGGAGGCATCTGCAAGGGCAGGCTGGCAACCCTCTCGTTTCATGAGCGCTGGGCAGGTGGTCAGGACGGGCTTCCGGCCCCCCGACTTCCAGGACTAGGCGTTCGCCGGACCGCTCAGGAGCCTCAGCGGCCTCCTCAGAGGAAGAAACGGCCCCGCGTCAGGTGCACGCACACGCAGCCCCACACACGCACTTACACGCGTGCACGCGTGCTTCCACGCACAACGTGCGCACGAAACCATGCGTGCGCACAGCACACACGTGCACAAACACAAACCCGCACGCCCGCCTGCACACACTCTCCCGCCCTGCCGGATGAGACTTCTCTGAGGCCGGCCCCCTCGATCTTTCGGAAGAGGTGAGATGAGACCCTGCCGCCGGGTCAGCACTGACAGCTTCTCCCCCAGAGCTTCCCAAAGGTCTCCCCGAGAAGCTGGATCGGAAGCGGGTGAAAGGCGGAAGGCAGGTGTCGGAGGGTGCGAGGGGAGGGCTGAGTCTGGGGGCTCCGCCGGCGGTGCGGGCAGGCTGGCATGTAGGAGCGGACGCACCTGGGGTGGGGGCGACTTCCAGAAGGCAGCCCTTGAAGGCACACCCGCCCTCAGGAGCGGGGAGGCCGTGGCCTCCGAGGGGCCCGATCTGCTTCCCCGGGGCGGCTCCACCCCTTCCCGTGGTTCTGAGCAAGTCCCTCCGCGGTGGAGCTGGCCTCCGCATCCGAAAAGTGGGACAATCGCATCTGCTTTAGAGACTGGCCTGGGAAGCAGCAAGAGCGGGCGGCCAGAGCGCCTGGGGCTGCGGGACCAGGGTGGGCATCGGGCGCCCACCCCCGGCTCCGGCCACGAACGGCCTCTGGCCGCGGCGCGCAGGGGAGGGGAAGTGCGGGCAGGCGTCCGCAGGGCCTGTTACTGTTCCTCGACCTTGCTCGGAGCGCTCTGCCTTTGCCCTTGACGCTGTTGGAGGCTCGGCTGGACTTGCAGCCCTGGGCAGAGCCACGCATTTGGGGTTTCCAGGCACGTGCCGGAAATGACAACGGGCCACTCACCGCACGCCCAGCAGCACCGTGGGGACGTCAGACGTCTCTGCCGAGAGCGCTTCCAGCGGTGTTTTCTGTGGCTGCACCCTCCTTCCTTAAGGTCACAGGCGCCCGGTTGATTCTGAAAGGTCCCCGCGTGCTGGCCGTGCTCTGTCTCCCTTTAACCCAGCAGAGCCCTTCTCCCCCACCGAAGGCCGTGGACACAGACCCCACGTTGCTTCCAAGGGGAAAGCGTGAAGGGGGGACGGGGGAGGGGTTGAGGTGCGTGTCTTCTGGCCTTTGCGCTGCTTTGCCCCCCTGGTCATCAGTCCCGTGGCTCCGCCTTATTTCTGCCCTGTGCTCCGCGACTCACCCGGCTCTTGGTCACTGCACGCTCCCCCCAGAGAGGGCACAGATGCAAGGGAAGAACGCCCCCATCAGTGACCCCCACAGATAGAACCGGGTCCAACAGAGCTTAGGGGGATGGTCCAGAGTTGTCCGAAGGGAGGCCGCCTTCCCTGTCCTGGGGTGATGAGCCTGGGGCGTCTCAGGTGCCCGGTGACACCGTTGCAGCCATCGGACAGTTGGTTCAGTGCTTTTTGACATGAAGGCAACTCCAGACGCACACGTCACATACAGTCCCCGGGGCATACAGTGTGACAACAGCAGTGGGAACTGGGGGGATCCTCGGACCGCCCTGGGGAATCGATCTTTCGCCTGCGAGCTTCCCTTCAGAGGCTGTGCACAGTGGGCTCGGAGGGCACAGGTGGCTCCGCTTGGGGCCCACGCCCCTCCTGCCCCCCCCCCCCCCAACACACAAAGGCAGCACACAGAGCCAGGCCGACCGCGGGCCACACTCTCAGAGCCTCACCCCTCCTTCCACATGACCTGGGCGCGGTCCTTAACCTCTGCCCAAGGTGCGCGAACCGCCAGGGCTGCTTGATGTAGAATCAACGGGACAAGACGAGTCACTTAGCCCGCTGTCCGGACGAGCTGTTGAACAGCTACCGTGTGCTGAGCGCTGGGTCCGGCGTGACCGTGACACCCACGATGCCGTTCCCCCCCGTGATGGCCTCACAAATAGGCAACCACAGCTGCCGCAGGGCGCCCCGGGACGGACAGAAGGACACGGGGGCGGGGCAGGACGTGAGGGGCTTAATGAATACGTTCCCTTCCTTGGTTTAGACTGGCTGGGGTCGGGGGGGCGTTTCGCAGACTGGGAACCCTTAGGATGACCCGGATGGGGAGCCTCTGGTTGGCTAAGGGGACGACCTCACTCACCTCTACACACCTGTCCCCATCACCTCCCTCTCCTCCCCTGCACCAGATGAAGCCGTCCCCTGCTCGTGTCGAAGGGGGAGCCGGGGTCCCCAATCCTGGATGGCTGGGAACCCCTGCTCCAGAGGACTCTTCTCTAGAAGCTAATGCTTCTTGTCTTCGCCCAGACGGTTGGCTTTTTTCTCTCCTCTGCGGCCCCGGGCCTCAGTACTTCTGCCTTCGCACTCACCTACCGCGCCCACGGAGAAAGGGTGCGCCCAGCTGGGATGTCCAGGGGATGGCAGAATGATACACGTGGCGTTGGGGAGGTTGAGGGGCCCCTGCCTGGTGACACGTCCAGGCATGGGTTTGATGACCTTATGGAGAAGAGTGAGGCGTTCAGGTGACCCTTCAGCCTGGCCTTGGGCTTGGGCTGGTAAGAAGCCTCATGTGGACAAGAGTGGGCCTCCCGGAGCTCCCGAGGATAGAAGGGGCCACCTCTGCTGGTGCATCGCCCTGGGCTGGTGGCTCCCTCAGGGACAGTCCCCTGCCGATGGCACCCTGCCCGGCCCACCCTCAGCCCCCACTCCGAGCCATTGCATTCTTGTCCCAGCCTCACCGCAGCTGGGACCCCAGCCTCGCTCTGAACCTGGAGCCCAGGTCCCCAGAAGCAAACGGCCGCTTGACTTGGTGAAGCTGTGTCTACTCTAAAACGAGGGAACAAATGAGAAAACCCGAAAGCGGAGAGCGGTGTTGGAAAGTTGTTCTAGTATCTGCGAAAAACTGTGCTGGGTTCACCGATTGCGGTCGCCGCCCCCCCCCCCCCACCCGCTGACTGCGGTCCCTCCGCCCCAGTGCACCCGGCTGTCCTCCCTTCTCACCGGGAGCCGTGGTCCCCGGAGCCTGGGCCTGCAGTGCCTGGGTCCCGTTGAGTCCCTGCGGTTTCCTCTGAGGCCAGGCCTCCAACAGCCCTGCCCGCCGTCCCTCTCCCCGCCGCCTGCCTCCCTGTGCCCGCCACCCGCCCTGCTCCAGCCCTGCACCCTCCAAGGGACTCCAGGCTCCTCTGCCTTCCTTTCTTGCCTTGGGCACAAACAGCTATTACACTTCTTTAGGGCAACCCCGCCTTCTCTTTTGCGAAACGTGGAGCTGCGGGGGGGGGGGGGGGGGGGGGGGGGGGGGGGGACGGGCAGGCCCGGAGACCCCCTTTGGGGTATCTCCCCCCTTCCTGGAAAATATGTCTGTCTTGCCACCTGGCAGAGCCTGGTGAAATTGTCCTTTGGAATCTGAGATGCGTGCACCTGCCCTGCCCACGTGCAGAGCCGACGACAGAGGGGCCTCCGCTCCGTTTGCGCAGGACCGCGTCCACTGGCCGCGCGACCCGTCGCGAGTTCTCGGGGCCTGGGCGCTGCCGTTACCCCTGCACGACCGCCAGGTGACGGCGACTCCCCGTGGCCATCCTCCAGCGCAGTCTGCTTCTCTTCCTTTAAGTGTTTGCAACTTACGATATTTCAGTGGATACTTGAAATGGTAACATAAGCTAATCGCCAAGTTCGGAGACGCCCAGGTTCGGAGAGGGTCTCCAGCTGGAGATGGTCTGGTAGTGAGGGGGGAGGAGGTGTTTTGCCTCCAGCTCTGTCCCCCTGGGCTTGCGATGACCCCTCTGTCTCCAGCTGGGTGGGAGCTGGGAGGGGGGATGTAACAAGAACGGGGGTGTCCGGTCTCTTACTGGACAAGTAGATCGACCAGACACCTCTAGGAGAGGAGGCCTGTCCAATCCTGTCTAGCCCGAGGGCACCGACGAGTCAGGGAACCACTGGTCTCCCTCCCCCTTCCCATTCGCCATGGCCCGAAGGTCTCTTAAACAGAAGGACGCGGAGATCTCTCAGACGGCCTGCAGCTCACCCTGTCTTGGAGGGGTGACTGCACAGAGTGGTGAGGACCACGGGCCCCGCAGACCCAGCTCTGTAGCTTGACCGCCAGGAAGCCCGAGGGAAGTCGCCTTCTCCTTGGTACAGTGGACACGGCAGAGGCGCCCCCATGGGGTGACCGCGGATGGCACCAAGTGACAGGCAGAGTGCCCAGGGCGGAGCCGGCCCCTCAGGGAGGCTCACGTCCTGTCCTGATAGCAGCTCCCGGCCCGGCACCCCCCCCCCGCCACCCCCTGCCCCTCCGTCTCCCCTGGGAGACCGCGGCAGGAGCTGAAGCAGCACTCTTGTCACTTGTCCGCATCTCTGTGAGGCCACCGCGAGCCTGAACTCAGCCCCCAGGACCCCGGGTGCCTGCTGGAAACACGACCCCTGGAGCCCCGAATGGCCTGGGCCGGCGGCCTCCCCGTGGCCTGAAACACGTGCGGAGCACAGCTCTGGTCTTCAGGGAAGGAAAGCAAGGGCAGAGGAAGGGCTTGGTGTCCCATCAGACAGCTCACGTGACTTGCAAATGAAAGACGAATCAGGGACACGCCGAGCCGCCGATGTCAGTGCCGTTGACGGGGAGCCCAGGGCCCAGCCCGGCGGTGGGACGGCAGGGACCGGGGGGTGGGGGGGGGGGCACAGGCAGCCGTGGCTCCCTGGAGGCTGGGTCCCCACACCCTGGCTTTGCCTCCTGGGAGTGGTGGGCACGTCCCCAAGGCCCTTCCCCCAGCAAAAGGCACAGGCCAAGCCGCCTACATCCAGCCCCCACTTCCTCGGCTGCGGACGACCCAGCGGCAGCGCTACTGGGAACTGGGGCAGGTCTTTGGCTGGAAGGGATAAGAGAGTCCCCGGAAGACGCAGAGGGCCCCCCAAGTATCCACCTCGACAGCAGCCCGCCAGCTGATCTTGTCCCTAGGAAGGATGTCCCCGCGCGTCCTAACTCCCCCCTCGGGCACGCGGACGACCAGCTGAGAGGCGGCTGCCTCGAGGCACGTCCAGGCCCAACATTCCTGAGCTCCAGGCCGCGGGGACCGCTCGAAGCCGGCGCAGTTTGCAAGTTAGCAACCCCGGCCCCGAACTGGAGCTGGACCCACAGCCTCTTACTCGGCTCCCGGGGCCGTCTCCTCCCGCTTGGTGGTCGAGTGTCTGCGTTCCCAGGGTTCCGGATCTTTCTGAGCAAAAAATATCCTAAGCGCGCACATCAAGAGCCACCTGCGGGAGTGCGAGGAGCACGCGGCGTCTCTCCCCGGGTGTGTTGGGCACGTGGCCACGTGGCGGGAGATGGCCCCAGACGGTTGCAACCTCAAAAAAACAAGTCTCTGTAGTTGACAGTGTGGTTCGTTTGCCTTGAGCGCACCCTTCCTGTCCTCCCGTCCCCCCTCGCCCCCACCGCGGTACCACGCCTGCCCCCCGAATCCCCAAGCCGATCGCCCGAGGGGAGCGTTTGCCTGAACAGAAGCAGTACCCCTAAAAACACGGTCTAGAGCGTTAAAGTGGAGCCAGAAAGTCTCATCGAGTTAGCTTTAGGTGCCCTGCGTGACTTTTTTTTTTTTTAATTATAGCAAAATACATATAAAATTGGGGGCGCCTGGGTGGCTCAGTCGGTTAAGCGTCCGACGCTTGATCTCGGCTCAGGTCACGATCCCAGCGTTTGTGGGATCGAGCCCTGCATCAGGCTCTGCGCTCACAGCACAGAGCCTGCTTGGGACTCTCTCACACGTGCGCGCCCTCTCAATGTAAATAAGTCAGCTTAAGAAAATGTATAAAATTTACGATCTTAACCACTCCTGGCTGTGGAGCTCTGGGGCATGAAACAGATTCACAGTCAGGTCACCAGCATCCCCCCCGACCACCCTCCCCGACTGAAACCGTGTCCCCAGTACATGCCGCTTCCCCAGCCCCCGGCGCCCACCCTCTGCTCCGTCTCCGTGGACCTGACTCTCCAAGCCCCTCGGACGGATGGAACCAGTCCTTGTCCTTCTGTGCCTGGCGTGTTTCCCTGAGCACGATGTCCTCCGGGTCCGTCCACGTTGTGGCATGGGTCCGCTTCCTGACTTCTTAAGACTGAATAACATCCCCCCGTGTGTATGGCCCACATTCTGCCTCCTGGTTCCACTCTCGGTGAACCTGCCTGACGGTCTTTCAACCTCTGTCATTTGCCTTCTTTCGTCAGCGTGCAGAGCGCGGGCCGTGCTGTGGTGGCACTCCTATTGTCTTTTCTGAAAAGCGTTGTCCTCCCCAAAGCCCTCCGCCGTTTCCTGGCCGCAGTTGCGTTAATCGAGGACGTGGTGTGTGGTGTGGCCGTGAGGGGTGACATGTTACAGGCGGGGACGGTAAACAGTTCGGGGAGGGTGGGCGCTTCTCAGATTCAGTGACGCTCTGTCCACGTACCGACATTATGATGTCACAGTCCAGAGCCCGGATTCTGGGGCATGCAGTGACGCTCTGTCCACGTACCGACATTATGATGTCACAGTCCAGAGCCCGGATTCTGGGGCACGCAGGCAAGTTCCTTACGTGCCTCGGTGGCTCCATCCGTGAAGGGGGGTAGAGGGAGCGTCTCCCTCGGGGGTCGTTCGGATGAGACACAGGACTGTGTGTCCAGTGCCGAAGCGGGGCCAGTCCGTGGTGAGTGCCGCGTAGAGCCCTCGCCGCTTGTATTGATCTGTTGAGAGTTTATCTATTCACGCTGCGGACGGAAGGCAGTCAGGTCCCCGTGTCTTGTTGGGAGGGCCTCGCCGAGACCCCCGGCTTCCCGCTGCGGGGCGGCAGGTGGCTCCCGGGCAGCTGGCCGTCAGTCCCCGCGCCCGGCCCGTGTCCAGGCGCGCTCTGTAACATGTAGAGATGCTTCCCGCCCAGGGACACCGTGCTTCCCGGGGCAGCCCTACATCCACCCTCCTGCCCCCCAGCCTTCTCACCGAAGAGAGGACCCACACTTGCCGGTTCAGAGGTGGGGCCACGGGGACTGCGGAGAGGAGGGGGGGCGGGCGGGGTGGCCGCTGACCCTGCCACGCCCACTGCGCAGGATGAACAGGGACAGCCTGCTCACCCCCCCCCCCCCCCCCCGGCCGCATTAGGGCTCCAGGCTCAAGCTTCATTGATTTTGCCGGAAGGGGTGTGGGTGCCGCAAACACTCAACAGTAATTGTGCTGTTGAAGCGAGCGGGCCTCGGGCTCACGCTGTGTGGCTGGTCGCTGCCCGGGCTGCCCGCGGGGGGCTGCTGGCCACACCTCCCCCCACGGGCCCTTGGCCCCCCTTGTGCAGCCCGGAGGAGCACCTCAGCCCTGGGAGAGATGGGAGGTGCTTCAGGGAAACAAAGTCAGAGCCTACCCGTGCAGTGGCGGGAGTTAGCGGGACCTGGTACGTTCCCCGCTCCGTTTAGCCCAGAACACGGCCGTGAGGAAAAGCTGCCACCCTGTCCTGCAATCGGCACCACCAAAGGGACGGTCGGGGTAACGGGCATGGTGTCCAGATGGAGTCTGGTCACCCTGGAGGCCAGTCGCCCACTGGGCCGATTTGTTT
This sequence comes from Herpailurus yagouaroundi, assembly GCF_014898765.1. Lineage (NCBI taxonomy): Eukaryota > Metazoa > Chordata > Mammalia > Carnivora > Felidae > Herpailurus > Herpailurus yagouaroundi. The sequence goes on along the minus strand of NW_024412403.1, from coordinate 3,477,535 downwards.
TGTAAGCAGAACGGTTAACGGAGCCCTGGAGCCCGGTGATTCAGGCTCTTTACCCTCCCAGCTTCTGCCTTCCGGGTGTTTTTTTTTTTTAAACTTTTATAGTCTTACAAATGCCAGAGAGAGAGGCAGCACCCAGTACCGCTGACATTATCCTCTAGAATCTTCAATAACGTTGGATTTACATTCGCAAGAGCGGCTAACCCCCGGGTGCTTATGGAAAGGCTGGCTGTCCACCGAAGCCGCTGGGTGCTGGGCGTGGCTGGGGAGCTGAGCCATTTCCAAAGTGCTGGGGGGAGGCCCCCAAAATGATGTCTTTGCCCAGAGTTGCGTTATATAAACTTCACACAGAGAACAGTGAAGATGTGAGCAGTGCTTAAAGTTTCATACATCCCCTCAGATCTCTGGAAGCTTCTGAAGCCTGAGACATCACTGCGGAGAACAGAAAATCCGGAGCTCAGAACAGACACCAGAAGGGCTGGGAAACAGGACTCCAGAGATGGCTGTGGCCTGTGGAGCCCTTAGGACTTTAGACTCCGCCCTCGAGCCACCAGGGTGCAGAGCTGTGGTCCCATCCCAGCGTGAATTTGATCCCATTTTGTGGGTGTTGTTTGGAAGGCTGAGCCCTAAGCAGCAGAGGAGGGAGATGGCCTCTGTGCCCCCCCCCCCAACCTGGCAAAGCCAGCCCAGAAAATTCCAAGGAGCCGGGGTCCAGAGAGGAGCTTCCCCTAGCAGAGGAGTGAGTAGGGAAGTGTAGGAGCAGTGAATTCCCTGCCCCCGCAAATACTTCTGGAAGCGGTGTCGGGTGGCCCGGGGCTGAGCAGGTGAAGGAGGTGGGCATCAGCCTCGGGGCGCTGCGTGGACACGTGGGCAGGTAGTATGAAGGTCGGTGGGAGGTAGGGGGAGGCGCTGAGAAGCGACAGGTGGGTGGGGAGAGGGCTTTCTTGGAGTCAGAATCAGACTTGCCCCCCAGGTGCTGCCTGTGTTAGAGCCCTAATCAGTGTCGCCAGTGCTAACGCCGTGGCCCTGAACGAGCCTGGAGGGCTGTGGCTGGGCGCGCTGGCTCCCACGGGCTCCTGTCCTGAAGGTGTAGACGCGTCACAGGCCACCCCACACCCTGCGCCCCACCTCTTGCCCGGAGCACCCTGTTTCTTCCAGCTAGCTTCCTGGCCTGCAGCTTCCCCCCCAGGGCTTCCCCTGAAGCCCGGGGCCTCCCCAGGGATGGGGACCCTGGGTCTCCTGGGTGTTGGTGCGGGAGCAGCCGAGGCCGCAGGCTGGATGCAGAGCCCCCGCCCCCCCCCCCCCCCGGTGTGGGTTTCTGATTCGGCCTCAGCCCCTGCAGTGAGCCCTCTGTGCGTCCTCCAGAGGGATCCAGGAGCAGGCAGCTTGAGAGGACGCCCTGGAGCGAGGCGGGTCCAGGCAGCAAACGGACCCCTCCTAAGGGCCAGGCTCTCCTTCTGGAAGAAGGAGTCGGGGAGCTGGCGGCTTTCACGCAGCTGCTGGGAGCCCCAGGCATCAAACTAACGGTGAGCCGCGTGCGGGCCTTCGGAGACACGGCCCCCGGCTGAGGTTCCATCGCGGTGACAGGCCACCCCAGAGTCCCATGGTGTTGAGCAGAAACCCTGACCTTTGCAGGGATGTGTGGCATCCACCCAGGAGGCACGGGGCGTTTCAGCCTGGCGGGTGGAGGCCAGCCTCTGAAGGACAAGAAGCAGGGCCGGGGGGCCACTCCGGCCACCTCGGCGGCAGGCACGCAGCCCGCTGGGACCAGCGCGAGGCCCCTGCCGCCCACACCCAGAGACACTTGTTTTCTGGCAGGAAAACCATCCTCGACTTTTCTAACGAAATCTCAAGGTCATGAGAAGGAAAGGGAAAAGAGGAGACCCCGGACGCAGGAAGGAGGGACTCCTCCCCCGTGCAGGTGAGGGCTTCTGGATCCCTCCGCTCCGGGTGGCCACCCAGCTGCCCACTTTCTCCCACGTCTCCGATTTCCACGCCCTTGGCCTCGGCTCACCAGGGTGGCTGGGTGAGGGCGTCTGGCCCCGCCTGCCCGCGCTGTCCCCTCCCCGTGCCGCTGCCCGCGTCGTCCTCAGCTCGTGACTGATGCCGGATGAGCTGTCCCCATCTTAACCTCCAGTCCTTCTGGGAGTATTACAGTTATTTCAAAGAGGATTTAAAGTTATATTTGGAGGAGCGTCATGAAAGAAAACTTTGAATAAAAACATGCCCTTGCCTCCGTTTGCCTGCCTTCCGCGCTGGCAACAGAGTGGCCTTGTAGAGGGAGCGGTGTGGCGCAGGACGGTCCCCATGGCGTCACTAGCGGGAGGGAGCGGGGTTTGCCCGAGGCCGGGCCCCCGGAAGGTGGACGGGAGGACGGAAAAATGTGACCCGCTTCTCCGGGTCGTCCTGGGCTGTCTCTGCTCACGGAAGCTGTGGGTTCCAGGTTCCATGCGAGTTCGGGCCATCGTGTGTCTCGAGACGGCCAGAGGTGGTGAGTGATTTCCGGGGTTCCGTGAAAATACTTGGATAAGGAGAGAATGAAGGTGCGCGGATTCCTCTCGAGAGAAGTCGCGGTCCCCTGTGTGATGCCCGGGAAGGAGGCTGGAGCAGGAAGGGGCATGAGCCTTCCGCCTGGACGGGTTCTCCTCAAAGGGCTGCAGGACCCGGATCCCCAGGGTTGCGCCCCGCTCCTGACCTCAGAGCCAACACCTGCCATTCGGCCAAGGCCTCTGGGACACCGTGCAGGACCCGCTTCCCGCGAACAGCCCCTCCGCCCGCGCACTTCTGCCCCCCCCCCCGCCCCGATTTCGTTCCTGCTGGGACAGACGATGGAAGTGATGCCGCTCACTTTCCAAGGTGCCGGAGCTCGGGTCTCCCTGGGGAGGGTTTTCCTGACTCCCAGGCTAGGTCTGGTTGCCACGGGGCTTCCCCACGTCTTTTCACCCTGCCCCGCCACCCCCTCACCCCTCCTGGATGCGGCTGCGGGCTGCAGGCTGGGGGTCTCCCGTGGGTGGCCCTCCTCACGGCCCCTCCCCCCGGGCACGAAGGAGCCCGGGGCCCAGGACGGTCTCGCTGGTCGCACTCAGCCTCCTGATACAGCCGAGCCCAACAGAGCCCTGGGGGACAAGGGTGCAGGTCGGGCAGGAGAGCCAGGCAGGGGCCCAGTGAGGGGACACGGGACGGTCGGGCACCCTTGAATGGGACCCAAGAAGTAAAGCAATTGTCCACCGGAGAGACACCTTCAGAAATGTCCCCACACAAAACAGTCCTTGGAAGGGGACTCCACCCCCACACATTTCTTACCCGTTCGGCTGTCTGCTCTTGGCATTTTCCGTCCCCTGTGGTCCATTATTTATCACGGCGGAGACTGGCCTCAGACACCAGAAGTAGAAAACGAAACAGAGCAAGCCGGAGAGTGACACGAGGGGTGAATGGATCGGCCATGACAAATGGGTTCGGCGCGGAGGGGGCCGTGGGCCCTCGCAGACACAGGCGCAGGGAGAGGGGCCCTGATATCCTGCCGAGCCCAGGCCCGGAGCCCGAGCTGGAGGGCTGTTTAGACGGTCTGGGCGGCCGTGTCCTGCTGATGAACATTGTCAACCGGGACAGGAGATCCCATGGATCCCCAGGCTGCTCTTGTCCGGCCTCCCCGCCCAGGCCCACATCGGCCCCTCCAGGAGGGGAGGGGCGGGGGGACAAGGTGATGGGTCCCCTCTCTGGAATCCGTCCCCCCCGGCCCCTCCTGGGGTTTGCCCCCAGTCATATCCGCACTCCGTGCCTCACACAGCCTCAAGGATTCCTATTCTTTGCAAAGAGAGTCCAGTCTTAGAACGGAGGCCAAGGACACAACGGCTCCTGGGACGACACCAGCGCATTCCCACTGTCAGCGTCACTGAAAACAGCACCAATTTATTCTCTCGCGGTTCTGGAGGCCAGAGTCCAGGATCAGCACCACGGGACCTCCATCAAGGTGCTGGCAGAGCTCCCCTCCCCCCTCCCCGCCCCCGGAGGCTCTAGAGGGAAGCATTCTTTGCTGCTTCCTACTTCGGGGGGCTGTCAGCACACTTTGGCTCGTGGCCACACACTCCAGCACCTTCCGAACTCTCTGTCTTCACATCACTCCTCCTCCTGTGTCACCTCTCCCTCTCTGCGGCCTCGCCATTCGGGGGATTCCCGTACGGCCCATCCAGAGAATCCGGGCTAATCTCTTCCCAGGATCCTCAATCTTACCGCGTCTGCTGAGGCTTTGCCTCGGAGGGCGGAGAAGGACACCACAGGGCTCTTAGCCGCCCAGTGGTACGTGTTTCCGGCCTCGGATTAAACCACAGGCCCTTGTCTCCAAGGCTCCTCACGTAACGGCTGTTCCCCAAAGCCGGCGGGATCATCGGTCTGGAGGGCGGACGGGGCGCAGTGGGGCGGTCGCGCCTTCCCTGCACCTGAGGCCCGGTGCATCGTGCTCCTTGTGGCCTCCCGTCCCTCAAGGCCGGCCCTCCTTCACAGATGGGTCACATCTGCCTTTATTTGTGCGGGTGATGACGTCACTGCCTCCCCTGCCTGCCGGCTGCCCGCACACTCCAAGCAGGGTCCTACATTTCTGTCTACTCTACTCCCACACCAAATTTTGCTGTTCATTTTGACGGAGTTAACTCATGCCGTGCTGAGCAAACGTGCCTCCAGACCCGTTCACTTAACGGACGAGAGGGCCCCCCGTGCGTGCACGGGAGCCGAGAGGAGATGCCTGGTGGGCCGTTGGCCGTGCGCCCGCCCCCCGGCCCCCTCCGCCACCGTGCCCCCGCTTGCTTATCCGGCAGCCCTGTGATCAGCAGACTGCAGTTTGCATCTGGCACAGACAGGCGTGTAGCGGTAGGATCCTGACCCTCGGATGCCACACCTGTGCCACGGGGATAGTCCCATGCCCGGCACACATCCGTCTCGCGCCCACAGCGTAGCAGGGATTTGCAAGCATTTTACAAGGGCGGCCAGCGTCTCGACTTCCCCGTGTTGCAGAGGAGGACAGCGTGCCCACCAACCCCAGGGCGCGTCAGAGGCAGAGCTGGGGCTGAACCAGGTAAGGCTGGCTTCAGGTTCCGCGCGCCACAGCACAGACCTCAGGGAAAGGTCTACCCATGGGGTGCGAGGGTCACTCCAGCCCTCGGGCTCGGTGCGGCGACTGCCCCGTGGGGGCCTCCCGGCACCTCGAGGCAGGTGGAGCTGTATTACCCCCACTGTGAGGATGAGAGGGCCCTGCAGGGGCAGGGAGGGTGGCGTTTGGGGGATCCCCCTTGTGTTTGCTCCCAGCTAGCCCTCCCACGATTCCGGGAGACTTTGTGCCGCGTCCGAGGGCGGTCATCAGTGGTTCCGGTGTCCTTCGTCACCCTGAGCCGTCGTGTCCTCACCCCTCCCCGCCGACCGTCACCCCTCTGCCGGACACTCACGCACGCCCTTCCCCTCCATCGCCGCTCCCTCGCTGTGTGACTCTGGAAAAGTTCCTGACGCTCTCTGAGCCTTCCTATCTACAAAACGGGAAGAAGGATGCCCACCCTCAAGCGTACTTTAAGGATCAAAGGTCACGAGCGTTCTTCACCCAATCACGCAGGGAAAGGAAAGGGGACCGTGTCTCACACACTCACACACGTGTTTGTTTTCAGTTCGGGATCCAAAGCTGGCCCACACATTGTATTTGTTTGCGGTCTCCCTAAGCCTCTCCCTATCCGCGTGTTTCGTGCCCTTTGCGTTCCTTGCCATTTATTTGGAGATGAACGCTTGCTACTTCTGATCCTTAAAGACACGGACACGGATACAGACCCGGATACAGACCCAGATATAGAAATACAGATGCACCTGTAGCTATGACGCCCCGAAGGATGATGAGGCAGACTGTTGTTAGTTTTCTTTCCATGTGAATATCGCCCCGTGGCTGTCTTGAACCGTAAGAAAGGATCCCGTAGGTTAGGGATCCACACTGACGTGCATACAGATGAAGCCATATGTCTACACTGGGTTTTCAGTCACCCCGCGGGGGAGATGTCGGGGTGCAGATGACTCGGGCTGGGCCTGTGCTGGTGGCCGTGGGGGTCGGGGGCCGCGGTGGGGCCCCGCTGTCGTGCACGCTCGAGCGTTTCCAGAGCACAAAACTTCTCTTCTGTAGAGGAATGGATGTAATGAGTCTGACACATACTTATAAATGGTAGTTTCTGCTGTTACTTTATATTCTCTTCAAACGCAGTGACCAGAAAAATACCTCCTCACTTGGAAAGGGAAAGGAGGCCTGATAGAGAGTTTATTTTAGCGGATTGCCTGACAGTTAACTGTAATCCGCTCTGTGGCACCATCCTTACGGGTCCAAAAACAAGCTCACGTTCACATGACTGTAAAATTTGTAATTAGAGGTGAATTGCAGACAGATTGCAGACAGAGATAGATGGAGAGAGAGGTAGACGGCCCACACGCTTCCTCGGCGACACGTGTTTATTTCTTGAGTATTTAAAAACATAAAATGTGGGATTGTGGTCTTGGTCTCTTTTTAGCCTGTTCTCTATATTAAACACTTGTAATTCTTGGGCACTAAAAAGCCGGTGGAAATTCGTCTTTTAATTCCCTCAAAGGTAGAAAAGTTGGGAGTCCAGGGATGGGCCGTGATTTGGCCGCTTTATGGGCTGTGCCGGTTGAGCTCTAACTCCTGGAGCTGGGGCATGAGATCCGGGAGGCAGACTGAAATACCCTGGTTTGCTTTGAAGGCAGACAAAGCCTTATAAAAGCTTCTAGAAGCGGATGTAAACCTGAGTAGGTTCTAGGAACTACAGAAAATAAGTCACAGTTTGATAGACGAAAGATAAGGAATTTGAATTGGTTTCTTTTCCTCTGGGAGAGGAGCCTAAGTCAATATGGCACCAGAAGTACCGATAATTGAAAACAAGGCAAATGGAGGACGTATACGCCATTATGGGCAAGTGACAGTGGCAGAGGCCAAGAGACCACTCCTGCTTCCCGTGCAGACCGCCCCTAGAGGTCTGCGTTCAGGAACAGCACGCGGCACTGGGTTCAGAGCCAGGCGGGCCCAAGTTTGCATTTGGGACCACGCCGGCCAGGCCAGCTTCTTCTCTCTCTGTGGCTCGGAGCCCTCATCTGTGACAGGGCTGATGATGATGTCCCAGGGTCACTGGGCTCAGATTCTGGCTCGTGATCCTGTCAGGTCGTGGTGACGGCGGTGGCGGCGAAGATGTGATGACAGAGGTCAAGGTGGAGGTGATGGCGGAGGTGACAGCCGCGGTGACGATGGTGGCTCTGGCATCATCAGGGGTGTGACACAAGCCAGCGGATGCAAATTTCAGCCCCAGCTCGTTTGCACAGGCCAACGCTTGGGCGCCAGTGCTCCTGGATCTGATGGGCAGATCCTGTGCCCGGTGGGAGGCAAAGGACCACCCACAATTCTGCCCTCGGGGACCTCATCTTCCGAAGACTTTCTTCCATGTTTAACGAAGACAAAACGAACCCGGACCAGGATGAGGTCACGCTGATCCCTGAGCCCAGCAAAGTTTTCTCAACTCCTGCTTGGTGATTCGGCGAACTAATCCATACACGTCTGCGTCGATCTGACCCCAGTTTTCGTTGCGCTTTGGATGTAGTTGAATGTGGTTAATGAGCAGTACAAGGATACCAGAGCGATGGAACCTGCTCTGTGACAGCTTTCCCAAGATAACACGTCCTTTCGTGCCACACTCTGCTGAAACACCCAGGAACGCCGACACGTCGAGGTCGAAGCTGTGTGCCCTTGCTGCCTCTTGCTTGTGAAAATGGCCTTTCACAAGGGGTCAAGGAGGAGCCTCCCCAGCCCCAGCCCCAGGGAAGGGTTTCAAAGGGCCCCTCCTGTAATCACAGCGGCCACATAACTCAGCACTTAGTGCACACCAAGCTCTCTGTGTGTCATGATGAAGCTTCCTGACATCCCAGAGGCACAGGAAAACTACTTTCCTCACTCTGCGGGAGAGTCAGAGCCTCAGAGCGGTGAAGAAATCTGCCCTGGGTTGAGCCGGTAAGAGGAGAGGCTGGAAGTGAACTCACGTCTGTGGCTCCTCCCTGCTCACCCCTCCGCCCTGCATGTGCCTGGAGCAGTGCACAACACCAGCGTCCAGCCAGGGGTAATCCAAGGGATGTGAGACAGCTAAAATGGCCCACGCTCCAAGCAAACCAGGACCTGCCAGTTCAGACCAAGCCAGCTGAGATCAGCCGCTCACCCAGCTGACTTACTCGTGGCCAGACCCACTTACTCTGCCCTGATGGCCAAAGAGTTAGTGCTGTGATTTGCACAGTGCTAGCAACCCATCTGGTCCCCCCACATACACACACAAAATTTTACACGCAATCCTAATATGTGAACCTTATATAAAGTTAAGTGACGTGTTAGTACCCATTTGTCCTGTAAGTTCACATCTATAGCACGCAGTAAAGAATGAATGGGAACAGAGGGGGTCCCTGCGTGAGCACTGGGGTTAGAATCGGGAGCTCGGGGCGGCATCCACTGGCTAACGGCCTCAGCGTCAGTTAACGTCACTGGCCCCAGATTTACTGGCCCCCAAGACACTCCCTGAGGAGCGCACCCTGGCCCACACTGTCCTGCGGACGTGAGCAGGGCTGTGTGGCCCCGTGACTCGGGGGCCAGGACTCGGCCTTAGGACAGCGGTCAGGGGCGGCCTGGTGGGGGCCAACCCAGCGGACCTGACCCCAAAGATAATGTGTCCCCCCCTCAGATCGTTGATACTTAGGTTATTACAGCCGAGGGTTTGCTTTGTAATTACATCTAAAGGAGTTTGAGGCGACCTACTGGAAGGAAGGAAATCTGAATCAGGGGTTGCCAAGACCCCGTCCTGCGCCCCCGTGCCCCAGGGCGGCTCTGGTCAACCAGAATGCGCCCTTCAGAAGTCAGCCGCTTCCCCGCCTGAGCCGGTCTCGGCGCATCTGCTGGTCTGGACTCTGCAGGGCCCCTGAGCCTGCTCATTGCAGCTTCCTCAGCAGGAGGCCCTGGGCCTCCACACCCTTCCTGGTCCCTGGTCAGCAGGGCCCTGAAGATGCATGGGTCTGAGGGGCGTTCCAGTAAGGTCTGGAGCCTAGGAATTCTTTAACAGGGAGTCCCAGCCCGTGGGGGAGCACCTGGCTGCGTCTCCAGCACTCAGAGCACCTGCTGGGGACGGGAGCACCCTCCGGCCTCCCCCTTCCGTTTCCCCAACTCGGGTTCCCTCCGGGTCCCAGTGCCCCGTGGGGTCCCTCCAGGCCCCATTTTTCTTTCTCACCTCATTCTGCCCCAGGAGACACCTGGCCTCGTTCTCTGCCCTGGATTCTTGCTCTGCCCTCCCCCCAATGCCTTCTCTGGGTCCCCCCACCCCCCGCCGGCTCTGCACCCTTCCCCCCATGTTCCCCTGGTGCCTCCCTCTCACGCTGGTTCCCACACTCCTTGCTGAGCACTATTTAAATTCTGGGTTTTGTCCTCTGGTTAATTTCCTCATCTGCTTGGCGTAATGCCAAAGAATATTCTTTCCGAATAAAAAATGGTAAAGGCCGTTATTTGTCTCCTAAGAATTCTATGTAAATGCAGTACAGCACGTGCTCTGGGGGGGGGGAGGGGGGAATGTTCATAAAGTACTTCTGTTATCGGTTACTAACCTCAGCTTCCAGATCTAGATAACTCTTGCTTGTGAAAGCCCTGCAGTCACTGTAGAATATTTGGAAAACGCAGAGCATATAAAAAGAAAAGAACCCATCGTGCCACCAGACGTTTCGGGACCTCTCCCGAGGCTGTGTTCTCGTGTGTGTGTGCGTGTGTGGCTCTCTTTTGTTTACATAATTCTTTACCCTGATCATTTCACTCAGCATTATGTCAGCCGTACTTTCCGATAGAATGTGAAGTCGTCTTCAGAAACGTGATTTTAGTGCCAACATAATGTTCCGTCCTGGAGACTAGCTCAAATGGAGTCATTTCGTCGTTTATGTGCTATTTCTCCTAATCCCATTTCTCTGCAATAAATAACAGAAGAGCCTCCCTGGCCGTGGCTCTTTGCTTGCAAAGCGGCCGCGCAGGTCAGGGGTTTGGCTCGCCGTAGGCGTGAGCTCACTCGTGAAAAGGGCCCGAACGGTGTTAGAAGGGCACTTTATAAATGCTCTTATTATTACGTTCGCTGTTATTGTTTCACTAAGAGCGGTTCCTGGAAACGGCTTTCTGGGTCAGGGGGCACGCGTTTGCCAAACCACTTTCCGCCAGGGCCGTGTGGGTGCACATTCCGGACAGGGCGCCCCCTCGCGACCCCCGGCCAGAGCTACCGCACAAAACCTCTTGATAGGTAGACACACAGTTATAGCAGAGAACACAGAGAGGGGCACCTGGGTGGCTCAGCCCTTGGAGCATCTGACCCTTGGCTTTGGCTCAGGTCATGATCTCACGGTTCGTGGGTTCGAGCCCCGCACCGGGCTCTGTGCTGACGGTGCGGTGCCTGCTCGAGATTCTCTCTCTCCCTCTCTCTCTCTCTGCCCCTCCCCTGCTCCCTCTCTCTCTCTCTTTCTCAAAATAAAGAAATAAACTTAAAAAAAAAAAAAAAACAGAGGGAAACCCAGTTTCCCTCGTGGCAACTTCTTGCAAAATTATAGGAGTGTCACAACCAGGACGTGGACACTGAGTTGACCCAACACCTCACTCAGATTTTGCCCGCTTTATCGTGCTTGTTCGCATGTGTGTATTGAGTTGTATACGTGTTTGTCAAACGTACAGATTCTCATTGCCACCCCCTCGATCACCCCTTTTGAGACCCCACCCCCCCATCCTCCCCTCTCCTGCCACCACCCACCCAGTCCCTAACTCCTGGCTGACGCTAATCTGTTCTCCGTGTCTAAAGTTTTGTCATCTCCGGGGTGTCATCTGAATGGAATCACACGGTATGGAACCTTCGGGGATTGGCTTTTACTCACTTGGCACGAATCCCTCCGGATTCATCCGGTTGTTGTGCGGACCGATAATTTGTTTCTGTTTCTTGCTAAGCGGTGTTCCGTGGTGTGGACGGACCCCAGCGTGCTGGTGTTCACCCGTTGAAGGGCGCGTTCGTCGCTTCCAGATTTTGGCCGTCTACCACTGTTTCACCATTGTCAATTTGGTTATTTCCTCCTATTTTCTTGGAGGCCGATATGGCTATTTTTAGAAGTCCGTACCGTTGTTTTGGTGGAGTACAGATTTCTCATGTCAGCGGGACATTTATAATTAATGAACATCATCATCAATTACAAGAGTAAATACAAGTTAACACTGAGATTTAAAATGCCCCGGGGGGCTGAGATCAACAGCCAGTGTGAACAGAGCGAGGAGGAGGGGGGGGGAGGGGGGCCCCAGAAGTGAGCGTCCCGGAAGCATCCATCCAGTTCTGATTAACCAGAGGAGGCCACACGGAACATTCCCTGTGTGGAGAAGCAGAGCTCACCCGTTGCTCCGCAGGAAGGGGGACTTGGTGGAAGAGGAAAGTGTCTCCCCCCCCCCCATGCTGGGACCCCAGCAATGTGGTGTCTGTGGCTCAGTATCCTTATTTTATCCCCGTAAAATCCCTTGGGGGGCAACACTGCAGGAGAATCGTAATGAGGACAATTTTGCCTGCGATTCGTTACCCCCAAGTTCTAAGCAGCTCTGTGAGAACTGTTGCTAAGGCAATTGAGTAAAAAATTTCACAGGCGCCATACACGGGAACAGCAAGACAATGAACGTGATTGCATGTTTTACAACAGCCAACCCCGAAAGCACGACATATCTGACACTGAGAGTTTTTTGATGATTTTCAGGGGTTCCGGGGACGTTTTCCGTGACTTTGAAAGGCGACTAACGCCGTCTGGTTCGCCAGCTTCGTGAGACTGCCCGCGCCCCGATCGGGATGGTGGCCGGCCTCGCGGAGGAGATCCCCGGGGACGCTCAGCTCCCTCGGGAGGCCACCCCCGCCACCCCCACCCTGCCCGGTCCCCAGTCCCCTCCCGACATCCGCAGATTGAACTTTTCTTCTGCGATAGTGGCGGTCGCCGTCTTTCCCAGGCTGCAAAACTCAGCCCAAACCCACGCAGCCACTTGGTTATCCTACTTGTCCGGATGGGGAGCATTTCGTAATGCAAAACCACAGATATCTGCGCAGGAAACCCAGCTTCTAGTGGTCACTGACTTCGTGCCAGTCCACCCGAGAATGTGACAAGCCCAGCAAGAGTCGTTCTCAGTAGCTGCGGGGAAGCGCCTCGGCCGGGCCCCCGCCTCCCCGAGCGGGTGTGGGAGACCCGGAAGGACAGGGTGCGGGAGATCTGGAAGGACAGGGTGCAGGGCCTGGGGGACGCTGGGGTGCGGGACACCCGGAAGGGCGCGGCGCGGGGCCTGGGGGGCACCCCCAGGCCTGAGCCTTCGGCGGCCCTCCTACTCCTGCCCGAGCGCCCGACGGCTCCCAAGAGGGGGTCATTTCCTCGGAGACGGTGCCAGCCACAGCTGGCAGAGCAAGGCCCGTGGGCAGGAAGCCACAAGTCACGTGTGTGAAGGCCACGAAGACGCCGTCAGCCCGCTTCTGCGCACCTGCCCCCTCCGGAGCACAAGCGCCCACCCGCCCTGCGGCCCTCCCGGGGCAGCCGGGCTGGTTCTGGGCACCGGGACCGCGGGGCCCAGCCCGGGGCTGTGCACCCCCCCACATTTTGTAAAGGAGAGCGGATGGTGGACATTAAGACCAGCTTTCCTCAAACATTGCTTTGTGTGTGAATCGCACGTGAATTTGTCATGAGGCATGATACATCCTTCAACGGTCCCCGGTATCTGGCCAACATGGGATGCAGCACCCACCCCCCCCACCTCCCCTCCCCCGCCACGGGCATCTGGCATTTCCTGAGCCTCCGCCACCCGCTGGACCCGCCCCAGGCTCTGAGCACAGCAGAGCGAGACACGGACGGTGTGGCGGCCACGGCCACCTGTGATCAGGGCTGGGGTGGACGTGGAAGCGGGGGCTGGGCCTGCCTTGACACGGCCAGATGCGGAGCAGGGCTGGGAGCCCGGGGAGGGGTGGGGACGTGCGGGGACCGGGGCGCACACCAGCCACCGCCTTCCTCCGCTGGAGTAGGAGCTTCGTAAAGCCTGTGAGTCACAGCCTGGCCGCTGCCCGCACCATGCACACTGCTGCCGAGTTGAAGAATTGGCCACCAAAGGTGTCTCGCCAGGCCAGTCCCTCCATACTGTTGGGCGTAACACCACACCTCTCAGGTTCACAGAGCCAGGTGTGGTGACGCAGGAGTGGTCCGGGTGAGAGGTGACAGCCGGAAACGGGAGGGGGACACGAAGGAGCCCTGGCAGCTTGCCACTGGCCGAGGATGAGGAAGCCCAAACTGCCAGGCCCTCTGAGTAGGGGAAAGAACCTTCTGGAAAAGATCCAGGCGCCCCCCCCCATCTGTGGGTGAACGCCTCATCACCTCTGCTGGTCTCGCCGAAGCCTGGAGCCCCCACCGCACCCCGTCCCCGTGTCACTGCTGGCCCGCATCGTGTTTCCCAGTCAGTGCACCCGTCGAAATCCTGTTTCTGCTCCGGAACATCCCAAGCGGCTTATCACTGTCACTGGGGTCTCCTCTCCTCGAGAGATGCCCGCCCACATCCTCACCTCGCGCTTCCTGCCGGATACACAGCTTCATCGCTCCGTGGAAGGTCCTGGTTGCAAGCTCCCGGAGGGGATTTGGGAACAGCGCTGTCCTGCGCGTGGGTTTGCAGGCAGACCACACACAGAGTTGCCCTCCGGGAGCCGCGGTTCAGCCACGATCAAATCTTCACCCGCCTAGCGTTGTAGCGGGGAACTCGTTTGCCTGGAGCTGGTGCTGCGGCCCGGAGACCCCGTCCACGCCCCTGCCTTTGGCAGGCAAGCAGCGCAGTGTGTGGCTGGAAGCCGGGACCTCGAGGGGCCCTCCCCGCACGCTCCCTCCACGAGCCTCTGAAAGGGGAGTCCGGGGAGAGCGGGGAAAACACAGACCAGGGCCCTCCGTGAACAGAATCACATTCCGGGAAGAGGCCTCTGGACCCAGAATCAGAGAGAAGCCACACCCCGTCCTCTAGAACCGGCCCATCCTGTGTCTGTAACCCGCAGACCACCCAGACTCGGGTTTGGTGGCCGATGGCCACCCTCTCTGCAGCCACCAGCCCTGCTCCTCTAAGTACGTCGGTCGATGTGCTTTTGATACTTGGAAACAGAAGCGGGGTTATGTCAGTTCAAGAGGTTCAGCGTTCGCGGTGGACGGATGTGAGGAGGTGCGTACGGGCAGGTCCCGATCTGGGGCTGCGGGAAATGTGCTGGGCAGCTAGCGGGTGGAGATGCCCTGCGCTCTGACGGGTGTGCATTGGCCACTGCCGTCCCTGCGCCTTGAACCTGAGTCCCCACCTGTAAGGACAGGCCCGGAGGACGCCTGTCAGGAAGGAGCCCCGCTCAGCCAACCTGGCCAGAGCCCCGGGTCTCAGCCCTGGGCAGCCCGATAGGAATGGGTCAAGGCTGGTCCCAACTGTGAGCTGAGCCAGAAAGTCCAGTCAACCTGGGCTCCAGTGACACCTGCCTCTCTTCCTCGTCCTGACCGACTGTTGATCAGTGCCACAAAGCAGCAGGACCGTCCTGCTGTGAGCTTGGGGATCCCCCTCCCAACCCCTGCTTCTGTCTTTGCCTTTCTGGAGTCAAGCGTTGCTCCCTCCCCAAGAAACAGTGAAGCAGAGAACTGGGTTAGATGTTCCTTCTTCAAGCCCTGGAAGTCCCACAGGCTGTAAATTTGAAGTCCTACGAAAACAAAACTAAGTGCCGAACAAAATGGAGCGGGAGGTCATCCGGTGCGTTTGGCAACGCGGAGCCCCCGGGAGACCGGCACCCAGAAGTGCGGGATTCCAGAGCCACCAGGAACCGTGAGGTCCATGCGCAGTGGAGACGGCTGGCGTTGGGGTTGTGTGGAAACATGGTGTCCGAATGATGCCTTCAGCCACCCGCCCTCCCGTGTCGCTCCTCACGGACCCGAGAGCAGGTGCACCTGATGCGATCGGTGCCATCTGCAGAATGGCAAACCGAGGCTCCAAGGTTACCGTCTTCCCGGTGAGGGGTGGGGAGGGCGAGAGAGGAGCCGGTGGGCAGAGGGAGTAGCCGGTGGGGACAAGCCCTGCCCTGCCCTGCCCTGTCGCTGGAAGGAGGCTGGTGTGAATGCAGGCACCGAATGACACCCACGACCTGGGAGTCTAGGTGCTGCGGCCAGGTGTGTGCACGGGGCGGGGCGGCCCTGGACGCGTTCTGACCGCCACTGGCTGGCGGGGCCTGAGGGGGCCTCTTTGGCTTTGATCCCGGCATGGGGCTGGGCTTGTGGCCCCCTTGCCCCTCATCGGTTATGCGGCAGGAGGAAGGTTCTAGACACGGAAGCTCCCGCTGGCATCACGGGCCCCAGCTGAACAAGAAGATTAGCATCCAGCAGGCGAGAGATGGGTCCTCGTGTGTTTCTCGTGTCTCGCTCTAACATCACGGTGCTGCCAGTCAAACCGCGTGCAAGGGTCTACTTACGAGCGTCGGTCGCTGCCTCAAGCCGGACAGAAATACGAAATCTGTGTTTTTCTGCGGGCTTGTTCCCCGTACATCTCCCGTTTACAGTTCCTGTTTCCAGCACTCTTTCTTGGCTGCACAAAAGGGAAAGGATTTGCAGAATGATTCGGCGCGGGAACCAAAAGCCACGGGGCCCCCTGGCAAGGCTGCCCGGGGGGGGGGGGCAGTCTCCCAAGCCAAACAAGCGTCTCCCACAGCCAGGAGCACCTGACCTCGGCTGGGGAGCCTCTCCTGCCACCAGCGAAGAACCCCCGTCCCAGCCCTGCCACCATCAGGCACGTCCGTCGCTGTGCCCCAGCCTCTCACCTGCTCACGGCGTATTCGGTCAGGGGAAAGCCTGGCTCTCGCACACATGTAAGACGGCCCCACATCCAAGATGTCATTAGCTGAAGGTGGGGGGGGGGACTAAGAAGATGTCACAACCAGCACAAAAGGGAAATCCAAGGACCATACGCCTGTGTGCGGTTATCTTTTTTTTTTTAATGTTTATTTTTGAGGGAAGGACAGAGCGTGAGTTGGGGAGGGGCAGAGAGAGGGAGACCCAGAGTCGGAAGCAGGCTCCAGGCTATGAGCTGTCAGCACAGAGCCCGATGCGGGGCTCGAACTCACGAACCGTGAAGTCACAACCTGAGCCGGAGTCGGACGCTTAGACCACTGAGCCACCCAGGCGCCCCTTGCGTGCGGTAATCTTGAAGCAGAATCACAAGTGGACGCGGCGTGACCTTCCAGTGGAGACACCCAGCGTCATCTGTTTCGTTTACCCTGGATTTCCTTCCGGCCTCCTGGCCTGTTGTCAAAAATCACCTCGACGGGGGGTTATTCTGGGTCTGGAGCGAGGCTGGCCTCGCTCGGTGTGGCCGGGTAGCTTCCACGGGGCAGCAGGCGGGCCGGGGCGCCTCGTGAGCCTGCCTGACCTCATCTCAGCGGGAGACCCCATGCGTGCATTTTTTCAAGCTTCTGTTATTAGCTGTCCCGAGGCCGGGCGGGCGAGCAGGACAGTGTCTCTCTTCCAGCGGGCACAGGCAGCACTTAGATGCCGGTGAAGCCTCTGCGGACAAGCACAGGACACGCCCCCCCGGACCGCGTTCCCATCCACCGATTGTGGGCTGAGTGAGTCCGTGAAGCTGTCCGTGTTCCAGCTAGAAAGAGTCACGCTCTGAACGCTGTCTGAGCGAGGCCGTCAGAAGCCCGTCCCCGGGAGTCTGCCCCTTGGCGTGGAGGTAGTTTTCGTCCCGTTCTCTGGGGCTCCGAGGTGGCCCTTCCGGGCGGAATCACAGCCTGGCGTCTGGCTGATGCAGAGACACTGCATAGACGTGACTCTGCCCAGTTCTGCCCGTTCCCACAGAAGAGAAACTTGAAGCGCAGAGAAGCTTGCCCAGGGTCGGAGAGGTCAGAGGCAGCGCGTCAGCGTCCCCCAGGCGCCCCGGTTCCCACACTGTCACCCCAACCGCTGCAACAGGAAATCCCCACCCGCGGGCCGGCTGCGCTGGGCAGAGTCAGAGGAGCCCTCCCCGTCTCAACGGGCTGCGTTCATGCATCTTCGGGGTCGCTGCTGTCCACGCCCCTCCTCAGTCCAGCCTCCAGGAGCCCACGGCGGAAGCTGGCTTTCCAGAAGAAGCTAGAGAGAAAGAATCTCGGAGACCGCCCCTGCCTGTGAACGCTGCAGGCTGGCACAGGGCCCCGACCCGCCGTGCGGAGCCTCCGTGCACATGAGCCGCGTGAGCGGCGACCTCTATGAAGGTGTCGCGTCTGCCCTGACGACGACACGGGTGCCCCTTCTCCTGGTCTGAGGCAGCCCACCCAGCCCACCCAGGCCCCCGGGAGGGACCTTGCTGTGGTCAGGCAGGGAGGGAGGAGCGCGGGGCTCACGGCAGCCGGGAGACCCCCGGCTCCTAACCCGCAGTTCCCGGGGCCCAGCCCAGACCCTCTGCCCCAGAATCCTCGTGCCGGGTCCCAGACATCAGCATTCTTCCGCCCAACACACCCTTGGAGGAACATCTCGTCAGCAGGGCTAGGGGGAGAAGTGACTCTCCGTTCCCCTCTGCGAACGCCCTCGCCTGCCTCCTTTGTGCACCCCTGCCCTTCACCGGGGCCCGGAAGAAAGCCCCCAGTCAACCTCACAGAGGTTCAGAACGAGAACGTCAGAAGTGGTGTTGTGCCGGTGGGCGAATCGCCAGGACCCCAGACCCAGCCCTGCCGCCCCTGCCCGCTCACGGCACGGCCAGAAAAGCCGAGGCATAGACTGTGGCGCTCGGGCCTGCGCTAGGGTCACTGGGGATGCGCCGTCGTGAAAATGCGGGCCTGGCACACGTCAGATAAAGGCGAGGCTCCTCTCCAGGGGGCGGGGAGGCTTCGTAATGCAGCTAGCAGTGGGGGGAGGGGCATCCAGAAAGCAGGGGTGGTGCCGATCGGAGGGTCCGGGGAGGGGCGCCACGGCCTGGAGCGAAGCGGGGGCGGCCCCTGGCGAGGCCCCAGGCCGGAACACCCCCGCAGCCAGCTAGGATGCGGCCACACGGGCAGCCAGAGTCCCTGCTGCACAGGAGAGTGGCACGGCTGTGTCCGAGTCCCAAGGCTGGGAGCTGGGGCAGGACCAGGAGCGGGGACAGTGCAGGGGCCACTGCAGGTCGCCAGGCTGAGCCAGGGCAGCGGCCACCAGCGCGGGGCGGGCCACCAGCGCCGTGACTGCGGGTGCAGATAGGCCGGCGGGGAGAGGGCGCGCTGGCTGGGCCTCAGCGTGGCCAGGCCAGCAGCACACGGCGAGTGGCATTGGTCACAGAAAGGCGAGGTGCACGGGGGAGAGTATTCACTGAGTCCTGTAAAGAGAGACCCAGAGGGTCTTAGAAGAGAAAGTGGTGCTCTGGGCACCGGAAGATGCCCACCCATCCCAGAGCTGCTTCTCGCCACGCAGGGACAAGGGGAGGGACGGTCAGCCAGGGACAATGCGGAAGGAAAACGTCCAGTGGGTGGAGACGGGGGCTTTGCCGTGGACTGTCCACACCCCGTCAGCCACGGAGATTGGCCGCTCCTGGGGAGGGATTCAGAGCAGAGACTCACAGTCGGGACCCCTTGGACAGAAGACGCTGATGCAAACGTGTTGCCCCCCCATTCCCAGGGCGGGACCCCCCGGGCGCTGTGCACCTGCCTGCGTGCTACGTGTTTTGCTGTGGAGACCGCTGGTTGGCCGGTTCGCTTTGGCTTTTCCCGTGGTGATGCCCCCTTGGATTTAGTCCTACAGCCTCAGACCCCCGAAGTCCACAAGGGCAACCTTTTTTTTATTTAAGTTAATCACCTTTAACAAACTTTTTTCCATAACGGTCTCCAGGAGTCATTGGAGACTCCCCGCAATGCCGTGTCACGAAACCGAGGGGGTCAGCCTGTGCGTCAGACGTCACCGATGGTGACCGTCACCCGCAGATGTGCGCCACGGGTGAGAGCTTTACCTCTCGCGACATTTTCCAAGACACAAAAGAAAAACTGAAGTTTTCACAGTCCGCGTGGATGGGCTGAATGAAAACACATTCTTACAGCATTCTCGTGCCCACAGTTCTATTGTCTCTTTTTACGGTGAACCTGCAGGCTGGGCGGGAGGCAGGGCTGGAGGCACCCGACGTCGCCATGGAAACCGGCACGCCGCCCCGCCCGCCCGTCACCTCCCTGTTGCTTGTGTCTTACAGGTGGTTTTCAGCAAATACTGCAACTCCAGTGACATCATGGATCTGTTCTGCATTGCCACCGGCCTGCCTCGGTGAGTGATCCGGACGCCCCACTGCCGGCCAGGCCTCGCCAGGCCAGTGCACCTTGAGGGGAAGGCGCCTGGGAAGGAAGGGCGAGCCGCCAAGGCTGAGGACCACAGGTGCACCAGGGCCCGGTGGGCTCGGTTCACACGTGGGAGCCCTTTCGGATCCGTGAATGAGACCCCACGGGCCTGGGCCACGGCCTGTGTTCATGGAGGAAACCGCTGGGCAGAATTAGGCAGAAACCACCGTCTTCCGAGGGGTTTTTTTCCTTTTATTTATTTGCTTTCGAAGAAAGGCCAAGGGAGGGTGGTTGTGTTTTGGCTTTAACACAGGTGAGATTTTTCCATCTCGGGACGGGGTCTGGTGGCCACGGGGCAACGTTTGGGAAGACGCGTTGAGAGTAGTTGAAAAGGCCAGGGACCCCCTCCCAGAATCATCACAATTCCAGAAGAGCTATTTCCCCCAATCAACAGTCTGAGTGCAGTCTTTCTCCTGACTTTTTTTCTTTAATATTTATTTATTTTGGGGGAGAGCGCAAGCGGGAGAAGGGCAGAGAATGGGGGACACAGGATCCGAGGCGGGCTTTGCTCTGACAGTCTGACAGCAACGAGCCCAACGTGGGGCTCGGGCTCATGAACGGTGAGATCGTGACCTGAGCCGAAGTCGGACGCTCATCCGGCTGAGCCACCCAGGCGCCCCTCTCTCCTAACTTTCCGATTGTAAAGAGTGGTCAGGAGTGGCTGTGGCGTGGCCTCTCACTCCAGAGCTGTGGCCCCGGTCAAGGGCTGGGACGGAACACCAGGAGCGTCTCACAGACGGGAGGAAATTGCGTGCCTGGAATGACAACGAATGGCAGTTTTTAGCTGCAAAACTGGCCCACAGTCCCGGGCATCTTTCCCTGACCATTGTGCTGAACAATACACGTGTGTAATTCTTGAGGACAACCCGGGATCTGGGTATCACCCCCCACAACCCCGTGCACGCCACAGAAGGGCAGAGAAGCTTAAATAACATGGTCAAGGCCACACGGCTTAGGCGAGACCCCAAGGGCGAGAGGTCGGGGGAAGATTCAGCTCACCCACTCAAAACTGCTTCGTAGGAGAGCATGCCCCGCTTACACGGGCCCCCACAGGGCGGTCGGGGAGCAAACCGAACTCGTCGTTGGCCAACATAAACGCTCCTTGCTGTCTGGCTGCCGTCTCCTTGATCTCCCGACTCTGTAACTTAGACTTCCTCCCATTCCCATTTTAAATTACTTAAAAATGGGGGCACCTGGGTGGCTCAGTCGGTTAAGCAGCTGACTCTTGATTTTGGCTCAGGTCACGATCTCACGGTTTGTGCGACGGAGCCCCGTGTTGGGCTCTGCGCAGACAGTGCGGAGCCTGCTTGGGATTCTCTCTGTTCCTCCCCACCTTGTGCTCACTCTCTCTCTCTCTCTCAAAATAAAATAAACTTTAACAAAAATTATTTTAAGTTACTTAAAAAAGGACAAGGTAAACCCCACTTGGAATTACGCACGGCCGCTTGTGTGTTACAAACGCAAGTGTCGTGTCTGGGAGCCGGGCTGGCCCCGGGACCCCTGTTGCCCTTTTGCGCGTGGGGACGCTGACGCGGTGTATCTTCCAGGAACACAACCATCTCTCTGCTGACCGCGGATGACGCCATGGTGTCCATCGACCCCACCATGCCTGCCAATTCAGAACGGTAAGTGGCAGCTGGCCGGCCTCAGCAGCTCGGGGTTCTTGGGGTGTCTCTGACGCTTCTCTACACACGCGGGAGGGGCTCTAGGTTGTCCTTGCAATTTGCTGCTGTAGGAAAATCCGAATTTAAGCCAAAGATGGGGTAGGGGCGGGGGGGGGCGAGGGAGGCTTGTTCCTTTGCAGACCAGTCCCTCCCCAAGACAGTCACATTTGCAACAGTGCTCAGGAGGGCTCACTCTCAACAAGAGTCCTCTGAGGAGCCACGGATGGGGAAACTGAGGCACAGAAGGCAGGTGAGGAGCAGTGAAGCCAGGTCCTGGGGCCCTGCACTGACGGCCCCACTGTCTGCCTCCAGAAGGTTCCCTGACCACAGCCCCAGGGGTGTTGCATTCACACTGGAGCAAGATCTGGTGGTGGCCCGGTGCTGCCTGCCCAGACCAGTGTGCACAGGAGGCGGGGAGGGGGGGGGACCTGGGGGCCTGAGGAGCGGTTGCGGGAGACCTGGAAAGTGAAAGGGACATTTGCAAACATGAACATTCATAAAATCGGCCAAGCCTGCAGTATGGCGGGAAGAAAGACAAGGCCTCTGGGCAGGGGCCCCTCCCCTCCCTGAGCAGCCCCCTGGCCCAGCCACCTACCGAGTCCCCGGGGCCTCTGCTCTGTGTCTGCGGCTGGGCAAGGTGGGCGAGCAGGGTCCACAGGGGACGCCCCTCAAGACCCCCCCCACCGCCGCCCCTCTCCCACTCCTGCTTCCCACTGAACATCTGCTCCGAGGGACATTTGTCACTCTGGCCATTGGGCCGTCCCACCTGATGACTGAGCCCTGCCGGCCATTCCCAACCTGAAGGAGAAAGCATGCCCCAGGCGGGCCCCACTCGTGCCCCAGCAGCTGGAGGGCCCACGGTGCTTACTGAAAGTTGGAAACATTTGGGCTCCATGTGATGGGGTGGTCTGAGACCCTCACTGGAGGCCCCCAGAAGGATCCCCCCACCCAAGGTGTGTGCACACCTGAGCACCCAGAGGTGCCCCGGGCTGGGTGCCAGGTCCCCTAGGCCCTGCCCAGGGCGCAGACCCTTCCCCGCACAGCTTAAGGCTTCAGTGCAAGGAGTCGCACGAAGCCGCTGGGAGGCACAAAGTCCTCGACCATCCTCGTAGCCACACCGTCTCTCAGGCTCGGTGAGCCGTGGTGGGCGCTGTCCTTCTCCATGCACCCAGTTGCCTCCGCCAGGCCTCCCCTCCACCGTGCCCATCGGTCTTCCCAAATTCCGTCCGTCGGGAGCTTCTGCCCCACACCCTCAGGCTCCGATTGCCAGCCGCGGGCTCCCCAGAAAGAGCGGCGCGAACCTGCTCCCCAAAGACTCCAGCGTGAGTCCCATAAATCACGGCACACGCTCGGCCAGATCGTGCTTTAAGAGCTGAGTCTTGAGCGACCTGTCACCCCCGACGTCCACAGACTAAACTGACCTTGGGGTGGGGGGGAGACGTTCCACTCAAACCAGCACAAGCTGGTCTCTGAGCGAAACGGCATTTCTCCTCAACAGCGGTTTGTCCGTAGCTTGTCTGTCTGTACTTTGTGGCTTCCGAATGTCTGCTTTGTACTTTATTCTGCGCCAGTGGCTCTCGGCAGGGGAGGCGTTGTTCCCCTGGGGACACTGGGCAGTGTCTGGAGACACTGTGGCTGTCACAACTGGGGCGGTGGGCGGAGAGTAGGGCTGCTGCTACCCATCCCACTGTGTGCAGGATGGCCCTACCATGCTCAGGATGGTCCCACTGTGTGCAGGATGGTCCCACTGTGCAGGGGACAGTCCCACTGTGTGGATGGTCCCACTGCGCGCAGGATGGTCCCACTGTGCACAGGATGGTCCTAGTATGCACAGGACAGACCTACTGTGCGCAGGATGGCCCTACTATGCGCAGGGTGGCTTCCATGCAGAGACCCACTGCCTGAAACACCAGGGGAGTCGAACTTTAGAAGCCCGGGTTTCTGTGCTCTCTGGCATTTTCTTTCCAGAGCTACCCGTTCTGCTCACAGGTCACCAGCCCCCCACCCAGCTGCACAGGAGACTTCCCGTCCTCCCTCCCTTCCCTGCCCACCCCTCAGGTCCTCACGCTCTGGATCTGGGCTGGGGCCCCAGAATTTGCTGTTCTCTCGGCTCCCAGGTGGAGGTGGCGATGCTGGGTGGGTGCCACTTCCCAGGTCCCATCCCAGGGGCCCCCAGACCCCGCCTGCCCCAGGTCTCTCCAGGCCACTTGTCTAGTTGCCTGGGGGTCCAGTGCCACTAACCCAGTGACTTGCAGCCCTGCCGCCGATCAAAACCACCAGAGAGCATCGCAAAGGCCCTGAGGCCCAGACCCCGCTAGGACCCGCCCATTAAATGTGAATTTTTGAGGGATTTTTTCAGTCTCACCAGGTGATTCCAGTATACAGCCCTGGGGGAGAGCCACTGGTATAGAGTGTGGAAAACGTAAGAAACTGCCCTTGACTCCAGGTCGGTGGTCACCGGAAAGCCGTGTCCACCAGGCACAGGGCTTTCCTCTCTGGGAAAGTGCTGGAATCTTGTTTCTTCCCAGCAAACAGTGGCCAAGTAGGCCGTGCATGTGGTCAGGCTGTCTCTCCAGCGTCTTCCACTTCTGAAGACCTTCGCAGCCGCTCGTCGCCTGCTTGCTTCCCCAGCCTCAGACTCAGGAGCCATCTCACGGGACAGGGCTGGTGCTGGTGCTCCTGTAATTGTCAGCTTTCCAAGGTCTCTTCTCCAGATCCCGACTGGCCACCTGGCTACTGATGAGAAGCGGGGTCCCGGTGGCCCTCGGGCCGATACTTTTGGGCTCATTTCAAAGCAAATATCATAATCGTCTGAGTCTTCCTTCAAAATACGTTTCCCCTTCATGCCTTCTTTAGATGCTCCCAGCCAGCCTTTGCTTTGGACTGTCCTACCCCTCCTCCGGGCTTTGCGATGCACAGACGCCTGGTCTCTGCCTCCAGGTGCCCCTCAGCCGAGCCCCGTGCACCTTCCAGGACACTTGGCCCCAAACACAGCTTCATCGCAGTGCTCCCGGCACGGCCTGCTTCGGGGCCTGTTGGCCACAGGACATTGTCCAGATGCCTCCAGTGCAACCTCAGCCCCCTGTTGACTGGGGCCAGAGAATTTCTAGAGCTTAGCCATTCAAGCAGTGCAGGAACACCTGGCCCTCTAATGCGTATTTGAACGCGGAACGTTACCTCCGTGAGGGCAGGAGCATTTTTGTCTTTGTCACCTGTACCTGACCTGTGAGCCCTCCGGGAACAATTTATTGAATAACGACCTGAACACAGGACACGGGACGATATCCCCACGGGCTAGTAAGGTTTCATCTGGTACGTTTGTTCCTAAATTCTTGCGCTGAGTCAAGGTCATGTGATGGCCTGTCAAGATCAAGGATCATGCGTGGGCCTGTTAACCGGTCTTGCCAGGACTCCTTCCAAGGCTGTGACCGTTCATACTCCCCCAGTGATGCTTTTTCACCTGCTTCCCTGTGTCCTTGCAGCCTGCCTGTCACCAGGTTTTGCAATTTTGCTAAAAAAAGACAAAACACAAAACCAAAAACCCAAACAGCCTCTCTCTTGAGGTTCCTCTTTAAAAAACTATTATGAGCTATTGCCTATGCTTTTGAACTGTTTTCTGTTGGCTCAGTCATCTTTCCCTCCCCCCGTCCCTTGCTGTAAGTCCTGGTGTGTCAGGCGCAAACCTTCTGTGTCCATCCCCTCGGGGCCTCGTGATGACTGGGGATGGCGTCACCAAGATGCCCGTGCGTGTTCACCCGGGCGGCTGACACCACCCGCTCTTGTGCACTTGGGAGATGTGGGCGTCGGGAGCTCGGACCGGGCCAGGGGCAGAGCGCCTTCCCTGTGCGAGTCAGGTGCTGGCACGGACGTGGGCACAGGAGCCCTTCCCGGCGGGATCCCGCACCCGAGCGTCAGTGGTCCCGATCACCAGATTTGTTGAATTCACCACATGTGAACATCAGAGAGGAAGTTCATCATTTAAATGATATGTTTAAAGTATTCGGAATTCTTCCGAACGAGGAAGCTCAGAACAGCCAGAGAAACTAATTTCAGAGAAAAACCCTAATCCGCTGGATTCCAATTTCTCCCGAGTGCTTATCCCCCGTACCAGGCGTGCTGGGAGCACCTCGGACGGCATCTCACAGAGAACTGTCTTCTGTCTTGCAGCACCCCGTACAAAGTGAGACCGGTGGCCATCAAGCAGCTGTCTGGTAAGGCCCTGCTATCATTTTTAAAATTAAGAGAAAAAAAAGAAGGCTCCAGGCTGCCCCTGTGATTGAATATATATTAGGTAAGCATTTGAACGTGAACCCTGTGCTGTTACAGAGTCTGAAGCCCTGTCTTACGCTCCACCCCCGACGACCCCTCGGGGGCCTCCCTCCCAGGCCGTCCCCACGGACTTAGCAGACCCTGGGTGACAGTCCGCCCTTGTCTTCCTGGGCGCGGAGTCTGGCCTGCGCGCTCAGACCCATGAGCCGCCAAGTCCGCACGTCAGACCGTGGGCCGTCCGCGGCCCCCAGCCCCCAGCCCCCAGCCCCTGGGACGCCGGGTGCGGTCAGTGGCGTTACGGTGGTAAAATCCCATTTCCTTCTGGATCTTTTCTCTCTCGTATTTACGTATGATTCATGCAGAATACAATGTTCCCATTTAAGTGTATATTTTGATGAGCTTTGAAAAATGCATACCCCCTTGTAACCGTTCCCAAAACTAAGACGCGGAACATTTACGTCACCCGAAAAGGTTCCCCTGTGTCCCTTCTCAGTTAACCGCCCCCCCCCACCCCCGCCCATGACCCCTGGCCTCTGTCAGCAACCCACCTGCTTTCTGACCCCGTAGATTTAGCTTTTCGAGAGCTTCGTATAAAAGAGATTACATAGGATGCCTCCTGCTTTTTGACTCGGCCTAACGGCTTTGAGACTTGTGTGTGTGTCCGCTGCCCCAGTGGTTCATTCCTTTGTATCGCTGGGTAGTGTTCCCTGGTGTGGCTGGACCCCAGGGTGGTTCCCCACCCATCTGTTGAAGGACAGCGGGTTACTCCCAGTCTGGGGGCTTTTAGGGTAAGGCCGCCATGAGCATTCAGGTGGATGCCTTCGTGGGGACGGACGTTTTCATTTCTCTCGGATCGAACGGGACCGCTAGGTCGTAGCGTTAAGTAATTCGCCGAAGAGCCTGCCCATCGGTTTTTCCAAAGTGGCGGCACCGCCTGACCCTCCCACCCACCAGGGGTGAGCAGTCCCCGGCCGCGCTCGGAGTCGTCAGTTAATCATTCTAATGGGTGTGGTGTGATATTGCGTGTGGTTGGACTTTATGCTTCCCCAGTGACTAATGATGGCGAATGTATTTGCTAACCGGTCATAAATCTTCTCCCAGGATCCGTCGTGGTAGGTGACTGCTTTCCTTATTATTGAACAGTGAGTGTCCCTGATTTATTGGAGACCCACACCCTTAGTCAGACCCGTATCATAAATATTTTCTCCCAGCCTGGAACTCGCTCCTTCGTTTTCTTAGCCGTATCTTTCAATGAGGAGAAGTGTTCCATTCTGATTCGACCTGGATTATCGATTTTGATCTTTTTATGGTTTGTGCTTTTCGGTACCCTACCCGGGAAATCCTCGTTCGTCCCCTACCTGTGAGGTTTTCTGCCGTTCTCTCCTCCGAAGGTTTTGTATTTTTAGTTTGTCCCTTTAGGGCTGTGATCCCTTGCAAGGTGACTTTTGTGTATGGCCTGAGACAGAAGTCGAGGTTTATTTTCCTTTTTAAAGTGTCAAGTTAATTTAATCTTGATTTTTATAAGCTTGATGGCCACGGCATAGAATTTTGAAGCCACCCATCCCATGCTGGCCGGGATGAGGCACTTATGTGTCTGCACCTTGTCTCATCTTTAAGGTGACAGTTGTCAGGGCACCTGGGTGCTGGGCAGCTCAGTTGGTTAAGCATCCGGCTTCAGCTCAGGTCATGATTTCACAGTTTGTGGGTTCGAGCCCCGCGTCGGGCTCTGTGCTGACGGCTCGGAGCCTGGAGCCTGCTTTGGATTCTGTGTCTCTCTCTTTGCCCCCCCCCCCTTGCTCGTTCTCTCTCTTTCTCTCTCCTTCTCTCTCAAAAATAAATAAGCATTTAAAAAATAAAAAAACAGGAAATCTTCTGGATCTAAGGGGAAGAGTTTTCAGACTTGCCAACAAAAATCACATCCATCAAAGGAAAAATTGATAGAGGTGCCCAGTTGGCTCAGTCAGTTAAGCATCTGACTTCGGCTGAGGTCACGATCTCACGGTTCGTGGGTTCAAGCCCCGCGTCGGGCTCCGTGCTGACAGCTCGGAGCCTGGAGCCTGCTTCGGATTCTGTGTCTCCCTCTCTCTCTCTGCCCCTCCCCGGCTCATGCTCTGTCTCTCAAAAATAAAAAATGTTCAAAAAAATTTTTTAAGTGACAGCGTTTACATGTGGGCACTGATTGCTTTACATTTTTTTAATGCTTGGGGCATCTGGGTGGTTCAGTCCGTTAAGCATCTGACTCTTGGTTTCGGCTCAGGTCATGATCTCTCAGTTCATGAGTTCAAGCCCCACTCTGGGCTCTGTGCTGATAATGCCGAGCCTGCTTGGGATTCTCTGTCTCCCTCGTTCTCTGCCCCTCCCCCACTTGCACTCTTTCTCTCAAAATAAATAAATAAACTTAAAATAAAATAAATGTTTTGAATGTTTCAGTGGCTCTTTGAAAACTCTTAATTCAATTCTCTTGATAGTAGATGTTAGAATAAAATAGGAGTTCTAACTTTTTCTAGAAGGAATATTCCTTTTTTAAAACAAAACGCAATCGAGCCCTTGACTTGATAATGAATGTGACTTTTTTTTATTAACTAAACCCCACACTTTATTCGGGTTTCACCAGTTTTTCTCTGGATGTCCGTCTTCTGTCCAGCATCCAAGCCACGGTCCCGTCTGTGTCACACTGGCCCTTGGGTCTTCTCCATTGGCCCCGTCTGACAGGGCCGTCTGACTCAGACACTTTGGAGAGTCTATAGAATGTCCCCCAGGCTGGGTTTGTCTGAGGTTTTCTTCAAGATCGGCCTAAGGGTGTGGATCTGGGGGAAGAGTGAGGGGGCCCACGATATCCCCTTGAATCCCTGCCTTCCCCACTGCCGAGCCGCTGCTTTGCCCTTCCTTACTCTGCTCTTTGGAAGGATGCCGCTCAGTCTAGCGCACCTTCACGCGGGGCGGGAAAGGACTGAGATGCATTCTCTCTGCATGGATATCCATTGGTTCCAGAACGTTTGTGGCAAAGACTGTCCTTTCCCCCCATGGAGCTATCATGACATCTTTTGTTGTTCCGGGTTCCTTGTATTTTCAAATAAATTTTAGTATCAGTCTGTCAGTTGCTACGAAAAAAAAAAAAAATTCTTTCAGTGGGACTTTGAAATTGTACTAAATACACAGAACAGTTTGAAAAGAGTTACTGTCTATATTGCTGAGTCTTCTGATTCACGAATGTGGTATCTCTCGATTTATTTGGGTTTCTTTTAATGTTTCACAATAACATAGTTGTCAATGTAAAGTTCTTAAATCTGTGTTCATAAATTTATCACTAAGTATTTAATATTTTAATGTTACTGTCAATGGATTTTTATTTCAATTCCCAGCAGTTTTCTGTTTATAAAAAATATAATTGGGAGCGCCTGGGTGGCTCAGTCGGTTGAGCGTCCGACTTCAGCTCAGGTCATGATCTCGCAGTTCGTGAGTTCGAGCCCTGCGTCGGGCTCCGTGCTGACGGCTCAGAGCCTGGAGCCTGCTTTGGATTCTGTGTCGCCTTCTCTCTCTGCCCCTCCCCTGCTCACATGCTGTCTCCCTCTCAAAAATATATAAAGATTAAAAAAAAAAAACAATTAAAAAAATATATAATCGGTTTTGTGTATTGATTTAGCTAAGCTCTACCTTTTTGCCGATTTCCTATGATTGTCAACATCTGCAGATAGAGAATTGCTTCTTCCTTTCAGACTGGATGTCTTTTGTCTCTCTTATTTCTCTTTCTTGCCTTGCTGCTCCTGCTGGGATATCTAATAGGAGAGAAGCACATGGTGTGAGAGTGCATATTCTTGGTCTGTTCTCATCTTAGAGACAAAGTGAAGCTTTTCACCATCGGTTATGATGTCAGCTGTAGGGTTTTTCTGTAGATGCCCTTTCTCGGGTTGAGGGTTTTGTGGGGTTTTTTTCCCCTTAATTCCTAATTGGTTGAGAGTTTTGATCATAAATTAGTGTTGGATTTTGTCAAATACTTTTTCTGCCTCTATTGAGATGATCGTGTTTTTTACTCCTCTGTTCTGTTACTGGTGGACGTACTGATTGATTGTAAAACTTTAACCTTGAATTCCTAGTGTAAACTCCATTTGGCCACGGTCCACTATCTTTTTGCTTTGGATTCAATTTAAATACGTTTTGTGAAAGGTTTTTGTTATCTGTATCAGCAAGGATTCCATAGTTTTACTTTCGTACAGTATGTTCGTCTGGTTTTCGCATTAGGGTGATGCCGGCCTCGTGGGAAGTGGGGAGGTGCTCCGTCCTCCTGCTTTCTGGAAGTTTGTACAGGGATGGCACTATTTCTGCCTTAAATGTGTCCTAGAATTCACCAGGGAGTCCTCTGTGCTTCGAGTTTCTTTGTTGGAAGGTTTTAAATTATGAATCCGGTGTCTTTAAGAGACAAGTATGCCCAGGTTTTCTGTGTACTTGGAATGAACTTCAGGAAGTGGTACCCATTCGAGCAAAGATTTCATCTAAGAATTTGTTGGCAGGATGGAGTCTGGGAAGTGCTGGTCATCCCCTTTATGTCCATGGCATTGGCGTGAACTCTGCTTTTCCATCCGAGATACCCGGAAGGTAGACCTTCTCCGTTCTCAAGTCAGTCTGATTTATACATTTTCTTGATTTCTTTTTTCTAAGAGCCAGCTTTGAGCTTCATTGGTTTTCTCCATTATTTGGTTCCTCTTTCACTGATTTCTCCTCTCATCCTTTTGATTTCCTTCCTTTCCTTCCTACCCACTCCACATCTAGTTTGCTCCTCTTCTTCCAGCTTCTGAAGGCGGAAGCTTAGATCATTAATTTTAGATCTTTCTCTTTTTTCTATAACAATTCGAAGCTAACGATAGCCCTCTAACTATAAGTTAGCGGTATCTCATAGATGTCGATGCGTTGCGTTTTCGTGTTTATTCAGCTCACAATATTTTCTAACTTACCTTGGGGTTCCTGCTTGGATCTATTTGTTATTTAGAAGCGTATTGTTTAATTTGCAGATGGTTGTGTATTTTCCAGTTACCTTTCTGTTATTGATGTCTCAGTTCATTCCACTGCGGTTAAAAGTGGACCCTTGGGGCGCCTGGGTGGCTCAGTCGGTTAAGCGTCCGACCTCGGCTCAGGTCATGATCTCACAGCTTGTGAGTTCGAGCCCCGCGTTGGGCTCTGTGCTGACAGCTCAGAGCCTGGAGCCTCTTCAGATTCTGTGTCTTTCTCTCTCTGCCCCTGCCCCACTCACACTCTGTCTCTGTCTCTCAAAAATAAACATTAAAAAAAATTGTTTTTAAGTGGACCCTGGATGGCTTCTGTCTTTTCTAATGTATTGGAATGCATGGTGTGGCTTGGGGATTGTTCCGTATACACCTGAGGAGCATGTGAACCCTGCTATTACTGAGCGGAATATGCCACCAATATCAGTTAGGTCGAGTGAGTTGATAGGGTAGTTCAAGTTGCCTCCGCCTTCATTTTCTGTCTACTTGTTCCATCAATTGCTGAAAGAAGGGCGTTGAAATATACAAATGCCTTGTAGATGTATCCATTGCTTTTCTCAGTCTGTCAGGTTTGCTTCATGCGTTTCCCTTCCTGTTATTGGGTGCGTACTTGTTTAGGATTGTTCTATACTCTTGATGGATCGATCCCTTTATCCTCCCAAAAATGTGGCCTTTGTCCTTGGTACTATTCTTTGAATGTCCTCCTTGTCTCATATTAATGCAGCCACCCCAGCTTCCTTAGGCTTTAGTGCTCACATATTATACCCTTTCCATCTTTTTATTTTACTGTGTCTGTGCCTCTGTATTTGAAGCAGGTTTCTTATTGGCAACATTTATCAATCTTGGCAATTTCCGCCTTTCAACTGGAGCCGTGAAACCATTTACATTGAAGGTAATCATAGATACAGCAGGGTTATCTTGCTGCTACCTTGCCACTCATTTTGGCTTATCTCATTCATTATTTTTTTTAATTTTTTCTCTCTTTTCCTATGTCTTCTGGATACTGACCATCTTTTCTCCACTATTGGTCTCTAAACTGTACTTCTTTGTCTCTTCTTGGCTGCCCTTGGTTTCACAATCGGTATCACTGACGTATCGCAGTCTTCCTTTAAATTGTGTCCTGCCACTTCTTGAAGGAGTGGGGTCTCGGAGCCGTGTGCTTGTGTGTGCCCCCACCCTGTGCTCTATGTCATACATTTTACTTGTGTGCTACGTATGTTTTTAGGCCCATAATCCACTGTTACTCATTTTTTGCTTTCAACAGTCAATTATATTTCTTTGTATAAATCCACATTTGCATTTTTTTTTGCTATATTGTTGATCATCTGGATTTCGTTTTCTCCCATTAAAGAGTGTGGGTTCTGTCCTGGCAGGCAGTTCAGTTACTTACAATTCAGTTTGATGCCTTTGAGACCTGCCTTTAGGCTTTGCCAGGATGGTTGTAGTGGACCAGGATCCAGGGATAGTCCAGTCCTACTGCTAAGGCGTGATGCCTCCAGGGTGTCCCTTGAACTCCTGGAGATAAGGTTGGGGGTGTCAGGGGCTCATCATGTGGGACTTTGAAGGCCCATCAGGAGGCTGTAATTCCCATAGGCAGAGAGGAGCATGGAGGCAGCGGGGGTGGTGAGGAGTGGCCAAATTCTGGCATGTTCTCCTTTTTTTATTATTAATGTTTATTTTTGAGAGAGAGAAAGAGAGTTGTGAGCGGGGGAGGGGCAGAGAGAGAGGGAGACACAGAATCCGAAGCAGGCTCCCGACTGCGAGCCGTCAGCACAGAGCCCGACGGGGGGCTTGACGTCACGGACCGCGAGACCGTGACCTGAACCGACGTCAGACGCTTAACCGACTGAGCCCCCCAGGCGCCCCCAGATTCTGGTGTGTTCTGAGGGAAGAGCCCTGCTTATTTCCTGAGTGGACATGGGACATCAAAGAGGAGTCAGAGGAGCCCACAGAGTCGCTGAGGGGACGGAACGGCACCCCCCACGTGGGAACAGGCTGAGGGCGTCTGGCACACGGGAGGAGAAGGCAGCTCACGTTGGAACATCTCCGTGCGGTGTGGCTGTGGGGCCACACCTGAGGGGCGTGGCAGGCGTACCCAGGTGTTTACAAGATTGTCTCTGGAGGAAGAATAAGGAGGGATTTTTGTGTAACTTCGGGGCCCAACTTGGACCCGTGGAGGTGGGTCTGTGCTCCCTAAGGGAAAGAACTTAGCGAAAGCTGGAGTGCACCTGACCGTGTGGGGACTCACTCAGCCTCCCGCGGGAGCTGGCACAAAAGCATGTGTTCTCTGCAGTGACGGCGAGCGGGTGTCCTCCAAACGTGCGCATCCCCCAGCACTGAACACCCGCGCGGGGTGGTCCGCGCTCGCCGTCTGCACACTGATGGGCAGGCTCACACCCTGGTGCACGAGGACCCCTTGTCTACAAATGCACAGTATCCCGGGGTTTTCCTCCGGGGACAGAGTTGGTATCAGGTAGACCCCCGTGGTCCGAGCCTTCCTGAGACAGGTCAGGGAATGGCGCTGTGTCTTTCCGCCTGGAGCTTTTCCCGCAAATGGGAACTCTCGGCTCTCGGCAGGAAATGCCCCTCCTTCGCCCACGCACCGGCGCCCAGCCCGGCCTTGCTTCCAGAGCCTCTCAGCCTCTCCCAGGGTCAGTCGTCAGCCCCGGCCTTGCCGCCCTGAGTGTGGCGGGAAGGAGCCCCAGCTGCCCGTGAATCAACAGGCCACAGTCACAATGGCAGGAAAAAGGTCAGGAAAGGAAGTAGGAGCCTGGGGTCCAGACTTCCATGCAGCTGCTGAGGCCCCTGGCCTGGCCTTTCCTGGGGGTCGCCGTCCTTCCCGCTGGCCCCACGTTTCGGTCAACACTCCTACCTGGTCCTCGGGGAGCCCTGGTCTCTCAGGGCGGCGACAGCTACGTGTTGAGAGCCACGCTTCTCCAAGGGAGCGTCTTCAACTTTAGGACTGACAGCAGGTTCCCCCCGTTCCCTGCCCATCCCTAGGACCAGGACACATCGCACCGCCCGGCTGCACCTCTGCTGGCCCCTCATCCGGCGGGCTGGTGGGGGGGGGCCCGTGGGGGCCGCCCCTGAGGCTGGCTTTCATATCTGTGCCCCTGGGCAGAGATCAGGGGTGACTCCAGGCCTGGCTTCCAAGAGCTTCCTCGTCCTTGTTCCCAAGGACAGACAGAGAAAGTGAGCCGTGAAGACACATCAGAAGCACCCCCACGGAGCCTGCCTGTGGTTTTGCAAGTCACAGGTGACAGGGCGCTGGGGGGAGTGACAGGTGCTGGCCGCGCCTTGAACGTTGCCCAGAATTCCAGTAGGCCACACGCAGCCCTGTCCACGGGGCATTCTCCTGCCCTTTCCCCTCCCCAGTTTAGTGCGAGATTCAGGGAGTCCCTGCCACAAAGGCCCGTCTGGATGTCGCCACGTGTGCTTGCCGCTCGGGTCTCTCCAAGACACCCAGCGCCCCAGACTTGCTCGCCACCGCTTACGAAACGGGAGTCACAGTGCCCGGGACTCACCCTGGCTGAGTGGTGGCTTGCTGAAATCCCAACACCGCAGAGCACTGCGGTGACGGACCCCGGAGCTGTTCTTCCAGGAGGGGACCAAGTGTATGCAAGGTCACGGCGGTCCAAATGCGGAACTCACACTGGATCCAGAAGACTCCGTACGGATAAGAGAGCGTGCAACACCTCGCTACTCGTTCTCCGATTGCACGTTTTCCTTGTGAGATAGAAACCACCAACATGGAATGCGCCGTTTTCACGTGACAGATTCCGTGGTTTCTAGTACATTCGTTTTGTTTTGTGCAACCACCACCACTGTCTAGATCCAGAACATTTCCGTCACCCCGCAAAAACTCCCGTGCCTATCGGCAGTTACGCCCATTGACTTCATCCCACACCCCACCCCACCCCCGCCTCCGCCCGGTCCCTGGCAACCACCGTTGCTATGGATATGCCTGTTCGGGATGCCTCCTGTGATGGAGTGTGCGTCCTTGTGCGTCTGGCGTCTTCCCCTGAGCAGCGTCGTCGGGCTCCTCGGTGTTGTACTGCGCTCCAGTTCCCGGAGGAGCCACGTTCTCGCGAGACGTTGGGCCGTGTTTTTTCATCAGCTGATGGCATCGGGGTGGGTTCCACTTAGGGCTGTTGCGAGTGATGCTGCAGGGAACGTGGGTGTGCACGTTTTCATGGGATGCACGTTGAGATGAGATATATTGGGTCAAATAAAATACTGACATTTTTTCAAAGTCCAGCCGGTGCCCAGCAGCGCAGAGCAGAGGCCGCTGGTGCCACGGGCGCCCACGGCATCCTCCCACCCAAGCTCCCGGCCTGCCTGTGGACCTCCCGTGCACAGGGCCCACCAGAAGTGGGGAGGGCTTGCCGCCCCGGGAGCAGTCCCCGCCTCGAGAGGGGGCCAAGGGACAAATGCACCTCGGCGCCCTTGCCGATGCTGGGAGGCCCTCTGAGGTGGCCGTCACGGTTGCCCAGGGGACCCCGTGACAGGCCTGTGCTGACTTGCCCTCCATGCACTCTCTTCTGTCCCTTGCCTCGGTCCCACATGCCCTCCAGGGCTTGCTGGGGTCCCTGCTGAACCCATCTCCCCGTCTGTGGGTCGGCTTCCAGGCACCAACCTGAGAGCTGTCCCCAGTCCCTTGTCAGTCGGGTGAAATGGCCTCAGGACGGTTTCCTACCACACGGCGCCTCAGTTTCCCTGCAGAACAGGGAACCCACCCCGTGGGTTCTTGGGAGGACAGATGACAGAATTCATGCACAGTGTTTAGCCCGGCGCCTGGCATGTGGTAGGTGCTCAGTTAACGGTAGCTGTCGTCGGTAACGACCCAGGGGCTGCGGTCACGCCTCTCTGGCACTGCTGACATTTCCTAGGACAGGAACGGCCCTGGGGTCGAAAACGGCACGCGCCGCTGGCTGCTGTCCCCTGCGAGTCTGGTGCATGCCTGGAGATAAGCACAGCGTTGCTGATGAGACAATAATGCTCTTCGTAGTGTTTTCCATCCTTAGCTCTCCACCTGAAGAGCCTCCCGATCACGGCCTCAGTCACCCTGACGTGCGCCACTCCTGAGACACAAAGGATAACCAGCCCTGCTGCCCTGCCGCCTCCAAGGGGCTTACCCCACTCCCGCGGGGTCCTCACGGGATCGCACGACCCGGTCCCACCAGCAAAGGCGGTGGCACCTAGCACGTCGCTGCCAGACGCGCGGGCATCACACAGTCATTCGGGGCCTTGGGGACCTGTGTCCTGCCCCCAGAATTTGGTGACGCAGAAATGGCGGGGTCCGAACATTACCTTGAGGACCCCAGGGAGGCTGCCGCTCTGAGCGCCGTCTGCCTCTGGGCATGCGTGAGGACCTGGCAGAGCCACATACGCCCGCATCCCGCGCGGCTGAGACACACGCACGCCCGAAGCGCACAGTTTGATGAATTCGATGACAGCACCCACGCGTGTAACCCCCATCCCACCGAGATGAAGAGCAGTTCTGTCACCCTGAAAAGTCCCCCGTGCCTGCTTTCAAGTCAGTGCCCACTTAGGAGACCGCTGTTCCGACTTCCATCAGCACAGACCACGTGGTCCTGGTCCGGAGTTTCGCGGGAGCACAGTCATTCCGTAGATGCTGTTCCGTATGGGGGACTCTGTCGGTGTCATGTTTTTAAGACGCATGCGTGTAGTTTATTAACTTCCATGTTGCGGAGTAGTGTTCCACTGTGAGTTCCCTGCCGCTGGCTCTCCTGCTGAGGGACGCTGAGTGCTTTCAGCATGCACCGCTGTAAAAATCGTACAGATCTTACTGTAGGCATCTCTGTCCGTTATCTTGGGCCGTAACCATGAGCGATGTCGCTGGTTCATATGGTAAATGGATGTTTGGCTTTATAAGAAACTGGCCAACTGTTTGCCCCAGTGGTCGTGCCGCATTACATCCTACCAGCCGTGTGTAGGTGAGCTGGGAGCTCCACGTACAACCCAACACAACGTCTCAGCTTTTAACTTTTTAGGCATCAAGTAGGTATAAAATCATATTTCATCATGGTCTTTTTGGTTTTATTTTTTTTAATGTTTATTTATTTTTGAGAGAGAGAGTCAGGAAGGGGCAGAGAGAGAGGAGGACACAGAATCCAAAACAGGCTCCAGGCTCTGAGCGGTCAGCACAGAGCCCGACACAGAGCTCAAACCCACGAACCTCAAGATCTTGATCTGAGCCAAAGTCGGACACTTAACTGACTGAGCCACCCAGGCGCCTTTCATCATGGTCTGAATTCACATTTCTCAGATGACTTAATGACTGTTGAGCATGTTTTTACATGCTTATTGGCTGTTTGAACATCTTTGTGAAGTGTCTGTTCTATGTGTTTTGCTCATTTTGCAAACAAGCGTGTGTCTTTTTGTTTTTGTTGTTTTTATCACTGGTTTGTAGGAAACTCTCTATATTCTGGATATAATTCATCTGTCAGATATATGTATGGCAAATATTTTTTCCCCCTTCATGACTTGCCTTTTTAATTTTCTTAATGAGAGCATTTGATGAGCAGAAATTTTTAACCTGATAAAGTCTAATTTAACAAGTTTTTCTTGTATATATTGTATTTTCTGTGTCTTCCCTATGAAACTTTCTCCTACCCCCAGGTAGAAGAGATAAGATAAATTTTTAGGAGATTTGAGAGTGATAGCTATTATGTTTTGGTCTATGATCCATTAAAAATTTTTTGAATGTTTATTTATTTTAGAGACAGAGAGACAGAGCACAAGCAGGGGAGGGGCAGAGAGAGCTGGAGACAGAATCTGAAGCCAGTTGCAGGCTCTGAGCTGTCAGCACAGAGCCCGACGCAGGGCTCGAACCCACGAACCGTGAGATCATGACCTGAGCCAAAGTCAGACACTTAACCGACTGAGCCACTCAGGAGCCCCAATCTATGACCCAATTTAAATTAATTTTGTGTGTGGTGTGAGGTAGGAATCGACCTTTTTTTTTTTTTTCCCTGTATGTATATTCAGTCATTATAGCACCACTTGTTAAAAAGACTTCCTTTTTTCCATTGAATCACTTAGACACTTTTCTAGAAAATTATTTGTCTCCATGCATGGGCCTCTTTGTAGTCTTTCTGTTCTGTTTCATCCACCTGTGTGTCTATCTAGACACCAATAACACACTGGGCTTGAAACCAGAGAGCCTTCCACATTTGTGTTTCTTTTACAGTTATTTTGGTTATATGGGCCTTTTTCTTTTCCCTACAAATTTCAGAATTAAGAATCAACATGTCAGTTTCTTTTTTAAAAAGCAATCTATGACTTTGATTGGGATTGCATTCAACACAGAGCTTAGTTTGGGAAAGCTAACATCTTACCAATACTGAGTCTTCTAACCCATGAACATGGTACACCCTCCACTTACTCAGGTTTTCCTTAACTTGCTTCAGCAAAGTTTTTTAGCTTTCAAGATGAAAGTCCTGCATATCTTTTGTTAAACCTATCCCATGGCATTTTCTGTTTTCCAGTGTAATTGCCAAGGGGACCTGAATTTAATTTTCCATTTGTTTTCTGCTCATTATTCTAAAAATACAGCAGATTTTCGTATATCGACCTAGTATCTTCTGACGTTGCTTAATTCATTTCTTAGCTCGGGTACTTATTTTCTAGATTCCTAGGATTTTCCATAAAAACAATCATATCTTCTGATAATGGAGACACTTTGACCTCTGTTTGTTTTCTATCTCTTTCACTTGTCTTGTGGCCCTGGTTGAAACTCTGATACAATTAAGTAAAAATGAGGGCAGGCACCCTTCCTTTATCCCAGCCTTAGGAGAAATGCGTTCACTCTCTCCACCAAGTGTGACATGAGCCACAGGTGTGTTGTAAATGCCTCTTATGAGGTTGAACATGTCTTCTTCCCCTAGGTGCTAATAAACATTTTCCATCAAATGTTCTTTGACAAAATTCTTGGTAAACTGCATCAGGTGTTATATTTGCATCTGTTGAGATGGGTTGCGGCAATCTTTTTATTCCTGGGTTTCTGATGTTTTTTTTTTATCATAAACAGGTATTAGATTTTGTCACATACTCTTTCTTCATCTAGTGGATGATCATTTGATTTTTCTCCTTTATTCCATTCAGATAGCAAATTACGTTGACTGATTTTTAAACATTAAAACAACTTTGTTTTTCCATGATTGCTGCACTTGTATTCCTTGAAAAATACTTAAGAATGAGTTTTTTAAAAGGTATACAGGATCTCTACCCTGATGTAACATGTATTCTCTTTTACATATTGCTAAATTTGATTTCCTAATAATATTAATAATTGTTAAGGATTTTTGTGTTAACGTTCAAATGGGATACAGGTTTGTAACTTTTTTCTTGTAATGGCTTTCTTGTGTTTATATATGATTATAATGGCCTTATAAAACATGTTGAGAAGGGCACCTGGGTGGCTCAGTCAGTTAAGCGTCTGACTTGAGCTCAGGTCATGATCTCACAGCTCATGAGTTCAAGTCCCATGTCAGGCTCTGTGCTGACAGCTCAGAGCCTGGAGCCTGCTTCAGATTCTGTGTCTCCCTCTCTCTCTGCCCCTGCCCCGCTTACACTCTGTCTTTCTCTTTCTCTCTGTGTCTCAAAAATAAGTAAACATTAAAAAAAATTGGGGTGGGGGCACCATGTGGCTGAATCAGTTAAGCGTCCAACTCCATCTCGGGTCATGATCTCGTGGTTTGTGAGTTTGAGCCCCGCGTCGGGCTCTGTGCTGACAGCTCAGAGCCTGGAGCCTGTTTCGGATTCTATGTCTCCCTCTCTTTCTGCCCCTCCCCCACTCACACTCTGTCTCTTTCAAAAATAAAATAACGTAAAGAATTGCACGCTCTTCTAACTGAGCCAGCCAGTCGCCCCTAAAAGTAATTTTTTATGGTTACCTACATGTATGTCATTTCGGGTGCTTGCATTTACCCCTGTAGATTCCAACTTCTAACTGGTGTTTTAGGCCTTCAGCCTGAAGAATTTCTTTTTTCTTTTAACATTTCTTGCAGTGCAGAACTGCTAGTGACTGACTCTGTCAGATTTACTTATCCAAACATATTTCTGTTTTGCCTTCCTGTTGAAAGATGGTTTCTCAGGGTATAAATTCTGCATACGTGGTTTGGTTTTGGTCTTGTATTTTGAGGGAAGTTTAAAGATGTTGGATCCTTTTTTTCTGCCTTCGTCATTTCTGACGAGAAATCAGCTTTTCCTTTATCATTATTCCCCTGCAAAGAACGTGTCCTTTTTTTGGCTACTTTCAAGGTGTTTTTCCTTTGTCTTTGGATTGCGGCAGTTTGATTATGATGCACCTGGCCCTGGTATTTTTGTTTGTTTGTTTGTCCTACCTGGTATTTATTGAGTATCCATGGTCTGTAAACTCGGGTTTTCTCCAAATTTGTGAAATGTTCAGTTTTATTTCTTGGAATGCATTCTACGTGGCATTCTATCTCACCTTTCCTTCGGAGATTCTAATTGCACGTATGTTAGAAATTTGCTATTATCCTTCAAGTGGTTGGCTCTGGGTGTTTTTTTTTAATGTTTTTCCTTTGCTGCTCTTCTGCTTTTAATGTTTATCCTTTGCTGCATAATTTCTGTTCATCAGTCCTCAAGTTTCCTGACTCTTCTGTTCACTCAAACTGCTGTAAGCCCATCCATGAATGTTTGGAGATATACTTTTAAGTTCTACAGTTTTCATAGGATTCCTCGTCATAGATTTCTGTCTTGAGAGTCTCCATCCGGTACTATCCACTAACATCCTTTTCTCACAGTCCTTGGACATGACTATAATTTTGCTTCA
This sequence comes from Herpailurus yagouaroundi, assembly GCF_014898765.1. NCBI lineage: Eukaryota > Metazoa > Chordata > Mammalia > Carnivora > Felidae > Herpailurus > Herpailurus yagouaroundi. The sequence continues at coordinate 3,437,382 of NW_024412403.1, read as the reverse complement.
TTAAAAGTTTGGTCTGCTAATTTCAACATACGCATCATCTTGGGCTTCTGGGGGGTGATTTTTCTTCTTGACTGCATATCACATTTTCCTGTCTCTTTGCATGTCTCTTTTTTAGTGTAGACTTACACTACGAATAATACATTGCAGAGACTCTGGATTTTGTTATCTTCCTCTGAAGAGTGTTTGTTTTTGTTCGAGCTGGCAGCTAAATTGTTGAGTGATCACTTTGGTTTGGGGGGAGTTGTTTTGGTTTTTTTAAGTTTATCTATTTTGAGAGACAGAGAGAGAGAGAGAGAGAAGCCTGGACTCAGACTCCAAGCTTTGTCTCCCATGTGGGAGCACTGATATAGACATATCAGTGCTAAGCTCTCTCACCCTACTAGGCACATAAATGTGTAATTCAGAGATGGATCAGGGAAGGAACAAGGGAGTTCTTACAGAACTGGTCACTCCCAGCCACAGACTTCCTTCTTTGAGAGTTATCCCTTTCATTTCCACTTTCTCTCTGACAATCCCAGGCTCTGCCCTCTGAACCCTCAACCCCGTGAACCTGCAGCTTTCTGCTTACATTCTAGCCACCCCACACTGCAAGCTCACTCCACAAAAGAACTTAGGAACCGTCTTCCTTCCTTCTCTAGCAGCCCAGCCATGGGGATGTACCATAGTTTTTCCAGCTAGTCCCCCATCATGGATATTTATGTCGCTTCCCATCTTGGGCTGTTACAAACAGTAAGTTAGCCATTTTCCATTCCTCTTGCTACAGCCCCTACAACCGTGTGCGATGTGTTCGAGTCCATAGATGGAGCAAAACCTTTAGTCTGTCAGTCTTTATAATCTTTAATAGATTTTTGCAAAAGCCTTGTCTTTTCTACTATAACCAGTTGGTTTATTGGGTCAGAGTTTCTCCTGCAGAATTCTCCCCAAAATTAATCTTGTGACATTGCTTTGATATGTGCAGGTTATCATACGGTGGACAGAGTCCCAGCAACACGTACAGTCCACTGCTTGTTGCCAACTTCAAATCCCTCTGGGGCATCCTCACTAGAATATCATACCCACACCCTTCTACCTCGGAAGCACAGCGCACCTCGTCAACCATGGGGGAGGGTGTTTCTGAGAGAGGAGAAGTGTGTGCGGAGTATATTTCCCGCATGGGTGAGCGCCATCCCGCCCCGTCTTCGCAGCCCTAAATGGAAACGTGACCCGGGTAGGGCAGGATGAGTTTGGCCACGTCATGACTCAAGCTGCTCGCTTTTATCACCCAGCCACATCGGGTTACCCAGAGGATTAAATGACCGATCTGTGCAAACCACGTAGGACAGTGCCTGGGCCATAGGAAGAGCTCAGCACAGATTGTTGTGGTTGCTGCAATCTATAAAACAATGAAGGAAAATTGCACTGCTGGCTGCCCCAGAGGCAACTCCCCTCACGGGTAAGTTGTCTTGCAAACTAAGCCTAAGGAGGAGAGAAGGGCAGAGAGAGAAATCATGTCCAGACATCTGGGACCAAATTAAACTATGCAGAACACCAAGTCCCCCTCTCCAAAACCGAAAGGGGAAAAGGTCCACCCTATTCCTGCCCCTGAGGTGCCATGGGTCCCTAACGACCCTGCACGTAGCCCGGGCAAGACGCTAACAAGATATGCTCCAGAGTTTCAGATGTGGTCGTCAGAGTCCTTTGGGCCACCTTGCTTTCTGTTACATCTGACGGCTAACAGGAGACAAAGGAATCACTCAGGGTCACCACCAGTCACAGGCAAGTGTCCCTTTGGCTGCCAATAAACATGAGTGATTTCTCGGTCGGACAGACCCTGGAAAGGGCACCTGTGCCTTTAAGAAGCAAGGTGCGTTCACTGTTAATCATATATCTTTACTGTGCTCCTGGGTTATTAGGGAAACATCCTCATTCTGCATGTCTGTTTTATGATGTCCATAAACACTGAATTGCCGACGGCTGTGCCCTGGTCCAGAATGTCCTCTGCCGGCTAGAAGGGCAGGGGGAGGGACACCAGAGCAGGGGGGAGTTCACCCCACTGCTTCCCTGGAGAAGGGCGGTGACACTCCGAGAAGGAGGGACGGGGCAGGGGATGGGCAGGGGCGGGCGGGGACTCCCCTTCCCTGTCCCCCGAGGCGGAGCCCTGGACAAGAGGGACAGAAATGTGCACCTTCACGTCAGGGCCTCGGGGGCATCTCTTTGGTGCCCACTAATGGGCATTGTTTTCCCCGGTGCGAAGTAAGATACCCCTTTCTGAAGGGAGAGCACGAGAGTCTTGTTTTGTAAATGCTCTGGGAGAATGTCTCCAGTCCGTGTTTCTGGAAGGATGCTCAGCGTCTCACCCCACTGCTCCCGGGTGAGACTGACGAGGCGAAACACCGCTCCCGCGTCACAGGAGCCGCTGGAGCACGGCAGTGGCATCGTGCGACACCGGCCCACTCATCCGAGAGATGGTTCTCGCAAGCACCGCACGCGTGCCGGGGGTCAGTGGCGGGGCCGAGGTCCCCACGCCGCCTGCCCTCGGATTGCGGGTTTGGGGGCCGGCGTCCTAGGGCGCGGTTTGCGGTCACTTGCCCAGGGGAGAAAGGCACAGGTGCAGACTGGCTCAGGGGCGTGAAGGAGGACGAAAGCCCGGCCGTCACCGTTATTCTGTTCAGGACAAGATGGAGAAGCGCCCCGGCCAGCTCGCTG
>NW_024412403.1:3392337-3434597 GCF_014898765.1 Herpailurus yagouaroundi | reverse complement strand
GGGGGGGAGACTCTGGATTTATCTGAAACAAGTAAACAATTCCTGGAAGGACTGGGAGAGGCGGGGGCGGGTTCCGAGAACCGTGTGCAGCGGCCGAGGCGTCGTCGGGCAGCGGCGGACTCTGCCCTGGTCACTCGCGGGAGCCGCTGGGTAAACGGCGTGGGGGAGGGTGCCCGGCCTGCCCCCGGGCGTCCCCTTGGCTCTGTCCCGGGGGCCGGGTCCTGGGGCCACTCGAGCGCAGATCGGGGCCTGAGGCTGCGCTGATCTGGCAGCGTCCTGGCAGCCGGACCCGGCCTCTGCCAACCTCCGGGGTTGCCCTGGAACCAAACCAGAGTCGGCCGTGGGAGACAGTCTGCCAGCCACGGCACGTCCCCGCCGGCGCCTGCCACCTGGGAGGCCCCCGGACACGCGCCCACGACGCCCTGAAGGCAGCCCAGGCCTGGCGAGGTGACGGGGAGCCTGCCGAAGCCTGTGTCCTGAGCGCTGGCCGTCGGGGCAGCCAGATCCTTTGCCTGTGCTGGAGCCACGGTGAGCTGGGAGCAGCGGTCTCCGCCCAGCGAGCGGGCTGCCCGCGACTCTCAGCTGGCTCTCCCCAGCCTCCGTCGCGTGGGGCGGCGGTGGTTCATCCGGGCCTCCCGTCCCCTCGGAGCCTCCTTTCCACACCCCCCGTTTTCCAGCCCCGAAGTGCCCGGCCGTCCGCGTCGCTGCTGGTTGCTCTCAAAGCGATTCAGAAATTCTCAAAGCTGGGGCCCCTGGGTGGCTCCGTGGGTCGAGCACCCGGCTCTTGACTTCGGCTCAGGTCATCATCCCGTGGTTCGTGGGATCGCGCCCCGCGTCAGGCTCTGTGCTGACAGCTCGGAGCCCGGAGCCCGCTTCGGATTCTGTGTCTTCCTCTCTCTCTGCCCCTCCCCTTCTCACACTGTGTCTCTCTGTCTCTCAATAATAAATAAACGTTAAAAAAAGTTTTTTTCAAAAAAAGAATTTTTCAAAGCAAAAGACCTAAATACGCTTTAATTTTTAAAATTCAATATGTGCCATGCCACATTTAGGAGAAAGAGATGAGTGTCCTACATAATGTCAGATTTTTCTGAGTCCCAACCGGGAAGGTTGGGAATAACTGACATTTGTGATTGAAAACTGCTTGCTGCTCCCCCTGATCCAGGGGTTTAGAGCCATCAGAGGGTTCCAGAGTTGCCAACAGAATCGCAGGCAGGATGTGCCCCCCACCCGGAGCTCAGCCTGTCCCCCAAGGGCTCACCAGGACAGGCACTGAAAGGAGGGAAGGGTGTCCAGGAGGGCTCGTGGCTGTCAAGGACCCGCAGTGATTTAATGACAATGGCACCCGATGGCTCCCACGGGCAGCGCTTACCGTGGGCCCGGCGCTGGCCTGAGGACTTCCCACATGCGAAATCACAGTTCATTTTCAGTTCTGAAATCCACCGGGAGGAAACGCTGGCCCTCTGTAGGAGTCCCAGCGAGCCTGGTGGGGAGGGGAGGCATCCACTTCCTGATCAGGGCTGTTTGTGGATGTGCGGGTGTGGTTGGCCTTTGCGCACATAGGCATTTCTGCCTCTTTCCCCTTGCAAAGAATGCAGGCCGTGCGAGTATCTAAAGCACGCGGGAGCCACGGTGCCATGGCGTGATGGTGCCTGGTGGCTGTAATCACCCAGAGCTCGGCCTCCTCTCGGGCCCCCTCTGAGAACAGTGGACGTAGAGGCCTGAGTTGGGCTGACACATAGCTGTTAACAGAAACCAGAACACCCGTGTCCCCCCCCGGGACTGAACCAGAGATGGGAAGGTACAGGATGAGGGGACAAACATCTTTACTAGTGCTTTTGGGCTGGACATTCGATTTAGGCATTAAAATCCAGAAACACTCAAAGGATACGATGTCGAGAGTCCAAAGGAAAAAGGAAATTGCTCCTTAACTTTTCTATTCCATTCTATCATATTTTTTTTATCAAGCTTTTTATTTTTATTTTTTTGAGAGAGAGTGTGTGTGGGGGGGTGTGCATTTGATCAAGGGAGGGACAAAGGGAGAGAGAGAAAGAGAGAGAGAGAGAGTGAGAGAGAGAGAATCTTAAGCAGACTCCATGCTGAGCGCGGGGCTCAGTCTCAAACCTTGAGCTCGTGACCTGAGCCGAAATCGGAAGTCAGATGCTTAACCGACTGAGCCACCCAGGCTTCCCTTGGCTTTTTATTTTATTTTAATTTTCCTTAATGTTTATTTATTTTGAGACAATGTGAGAGACAGAGCACAAGCGGGGGAGGGGCAGACAGAGGGAGACACAGAATCCGAAGCAGGCTCCAGGCTCTGAGCCATTAGCACAGAGCCCGATGCGGGGCTCGAATTCACAAACCGCGAGATCATGACCTGAGCCAAAGTCAGATGCTTAACTGACTGAGTCACCCAGGCACCCCAGCTTTTTATTTTTAAATAATTATAGAATAGTACACAGTTGTAAGGAAAGGTACAAGAGAGCCCACGTACCTCTTACGCGTTTTCCCCTGCGGTAACATTTTTGAAAACACAGTAAGATGTCACAGCCGCGCCCGGTCGATACAGTCCAGATGCACAACATTTCATCCCCACCAAGATTCTTCCTCTTTAATCCCTGACAGTCACGGTGTCCCCGTGTCCGTGGTGTTGCCATTTCAAGAGCGTTCTATAAATGTAGTCACTCGGTAGGTACCTCTGGGGATTGGCTTCTTTTACTCAACATAATTCTCTGGAGATCCATCTGGGTTGTTGTGCGGATCACTAGTGTGTTCAGTTGTTTTTCATAGCCCAGTTTGGGGCTGTTACAAACAAAGCTGCCGGGACCGTCGTGTGCAGGTTTTCGTGTGGCCGTAAATTTTCATTTCTCTGCCCCGGGGAGCAATTGCTCAATTGTACGGTGCATGCATATTTAGTTTTTTCAGGAAGCTGCCAAACCATTTCCCAGAGCGGTTGCACCGTTTTGCATTCCCTTCAGCAAGGTGTGAGTAATCCATTTCTCCCCATCGTTACCAACACTTGGGGTTGTCATCGGTTTTTTTTTGTTGTTGTTTTTTTTTTTTTTTAGCCTTTTTGACAAGTACGCCGTGACATTTCACTGTGGTTTTAATTTGCGTTTCCTAATGGCTAACGACGCCTACACTTGTGCTCCCTCTGTGTTTGCTTCAGGAAAACGTCTGCTCGTGTCTCCTGCCCATTTCAGATTGGGCTGTTCTGTTTTTGACCGTTAAGGGGTTTTGAGGGTAGGGGGTTGTCTGCAAAGTTTATTTCACAGGGCTTACTTGGAGTTTTGATGGCTCTTTTCACGTTCTGCATTCAAGTCTCTGTCGAGTGGACTTTGCGAAGTATTTCCTCCCAGACTGTAGCCTGTCCTTTCGTTGTCGGTTTCCCAGTCCCGCTCATGGCCAGAGCTTTACTTCTTTTTTTTACCTATTTTATTTTATTTTATTTTATTTTATTTTATTTTATTTACTTTTAGTGTGTATTTATTTTTGAGACAGAGAGGCAGAGTGTGTGTGGGGAAGGGGCAGAGAGAGAGGGAGACACAGAATCCAAAGCAGGCTCCAGGCTCTGAGCTGTCAGCCCGACGCGGGGCTTGAACTCACGCACCGTGAGATCGTGACCTGAGCCGAAGTCAGACGCTTAACTGACCGAGCCACCCAGGCGCCCCAAAGAGCTTTACTTCTGACGAAGATCACTTTGTCCATTTTCCCTTTTATGGATCGTATTTGAAGCGTCAAGTCCAAGAACTCTGCCTCCCTCAGGAACCTGGAGATTGTCTCTATTTTTTCCTAACAGCTTTATAGTTTTCTATGTTCCATCCACGGTCCATTTCACGTTAATTTTTACATAAACTGTGAGGTTTAGATCAAGTCTCATTTCCCTGCCTGTGAGTGTTCAACTGCTCCAGCACCATTTGTTGAAAAGATGGTCTTTCCTGCATTGGATTGCTTTTACACGCTGGTCAGAATCAGTTGGGCATATTTGTGTGGGTATAACTCTGGGTTCTCTGCTCTGTTGCACCGATATCTGCGTCTACCCCTCCGCTCGTATCACACGGCCGTGATTAGTATCACCGTACACGGAGCATACCTCGTTTTCTTGTGCTCCATTTCATTGTGCTTTGCAGATATTCTTTTTTTTTTTTTTTTTTTTACAAATTGAAGGTTTGCATCAAGCAAGTCTGGTGGCACTACTTTTCCAACAGCCTTTGCTCACTGCATGTCTCTGTCACGTTTCAGTCATTCTTGGAATAGCTCAGGCTCTTCCATTTTTATTGTATTTGAACGGCTGCCATCTCATGATAAAATTGTAACGGATGAGGAGTTGCTTGTTAGGGATGAGCAAAGAAAGTGGTTTCCCGAGGTGACATCTACTCTTGGTGAAGATGCTGCAAAGATTGTTGTCAACAAAGGATTCAGAATAGTACCTAAAATTCATTGAAAAAGTAGCAGCAAGGTCTAAGAGGACTAACTCCAGTTTTGAAAGGAGTCCTACTGTGGGCAAAATGCTTTCAGACTGCATTGCCTATCAAGAGAAACCTTCGCGAAAGAAAGACCCACAGCCTGATCAGTCAGCGATCGTCCATATTGAGGCAGAACCCTCCACCAGCAAAAGGATTGGGACTCACTGAAAGCTTAGATGATAGTTAGCATTTTTTAACAAAAAAGTACTTTTGGAATTGAGGTATGTACATTTTTTGGACATAATGCTATTACACACCTAACACACTGCAGTGCAATATAAACATAACTTTTACACACTAGAAAACCAAACAGTTCATTCTGACTCAGTTTATCGTGATGTTCAAGTTCGTTGAACCCAAACGTACGATATCTCTGAGGTCTGCCTGTCATAGGTCTTAAACTCAGATAGACTGATTCAGTACACTTTATCTTCTTTTTAAAAACAGTTTTAAGTCTTCTAATTCCTTTGCATTTTCACATAAAAGTCAGAATCGGGGCGCCCGGGTGGCTCATTCAGTTAAGCGTCTGACTCTTGATTTCGGCTCAGGTCATGATCTCACAGTTCTGGGATCAAGCCCCACATCGGATTCCGCATTGGCATCGAGGAACCTGCTTGGGATTCTCTCTCCCTCTCTCTCTCTGCTCCTCCCCCACTCACACACTCCTTCTCTCCTTCTCTCTCTCTCTCTCTCAAAATAAATAAATAAATTTTTAAAAAGAATAATTGTGTCTATTTCTACAAAAATCTTGCTGGAGTTTTGACAAGAATTATGTTAAACCCATTTATGAGTTTGGGGAAAATTGACATCTTTACTATATGGAACCTTCCAAACCATGAACATGGTATGTCTCTCCCTTTATTTAGATCTCTTTTTATTTCTTTCATCAGTGTTTTGTAGTTTTCATCATACAACTTCTGCCTATGTTCTGTTATATTTATACACAAGTTTTGGGGTTTTTTTTCTTTAGTGTTTATACAGTGGTATGGTGATTCTAATTTTGGTATCTACATGGTCATTGCTATGTATGTAAATACAATTTTGTATATTTATCTCCTATTCTGTGACCTTGCTGAACTCATTTATTAGTTCTAAGAGAGTTTTTTGTAAATGCCTTGGAATTTCTGGTGTAGACAATCATGTCATTGGCAAATGGGGACAGCTTCGTTTCTTCATTTCTGATCTGCTTTGCTTTTTCTTGCCTTGTTGCACTGGCTAGAACTTTTAGCACTGTGTTTAATGACAATATTAAGAGTAGACATCCCTGCCGTGTCACGGTTTAAGCAAGAAGCAGTCAGTCTTTCACCATTAAGTGTAATGTCAGCTGTAGGTTTTTGGTAGATGTTCTTTACCAACTTAAAGTTCTCCTCTATCCCTGCTTTTCTGAGTTTTTTTTTTTTTTAATGTTTATGTATTTTTGAGAGAGAGAAAGGGAAAGAAGGAGAGGGCCCAAAAGAGAGGGAGACACAGAATCAGAAGCAGGCTCCAGGCTCTGAGCTGTCAGCACAGAGCCCGATGCAGGGCTGGAATCCACAAACTGTCAGATCATGACCTGAGCCAAAGTCGGACGCTTTACCGACTGGGCCACCCAGGTGCCCCTTATGAGAGTTTTATCAAAGGAACAGATGTTAAATAGTTTTTCAAATGTTTTTTTCTGAATTGATAGATCATGTGTTTTTTTCTTTAGCTGTTAATAAAGTAGATTGTTGGGACGCCTGGGTGGCGCAGTCGGTTAAGCGTCCGACTTCAGCCAGGTCACGATCTCGCGGTCCGTGAGTTCGAGCCCCGCGTCGGGCTCTGGGCTGATGGCTCGGAGCCTGGAGCCTGTTTCCGATTCTGTGTCTCCCTCTTTCTCTGCCCCTCCCCTGCTCGCTCTCTCTCTCTCTCTCTCTCTCAAAAATAATAAATATTAAAAAAAAATTAGAAATGTGTTCATTCTTCTTCAAATGTTTGGTAGAATTCTCCAGTGAAACCATCTGCCCCTGGAAATTTCTTTGGGTAGAGTTTTAAAAGTAGAAATTCACTTTCCTTATTAGTTATAGGCTGTTCAAATTACCTGTTTTATATTGGGTGAGTATAGTCATTCATGCTTGTTAAAGAGTTGCTTCATTTTCCTCTAAGATTTCAAATTTGTGTGTGTCAAGTCCCTTATCCTTCAGGATTTGTAGCCGTATCCCCTCCCTCCTCTTCCTAATATTGCAAATCCGCGTCTTCTCTGTGTGTTATTTTTGTCAATCTTGCTAGAGATTTGGCAACTTGTTGATACTTTTAAATAACCAGCGCTTGGCTTCATTGACTTTCTGCCTTGTTTTACTAGTTGGTTTTTTTCGCCACTGATTTCTTTTATTACTTCCTTTCTTCTGCTATTGTGGTGGGTTCATTTTGCCCCTCTTTTTCTAGGCCGTTGGATTAGAGTCGAGTCTTTCCTCTCTTCTAATGTAAGCATTTAGTGCTATAAATGTCCCTCTCAGCACTGCATTAGCTATGTCTCACAGCTAAATTTGGATATATATTGCATTTTCATTTTCATTCAGTTCAAGGTCTCTTTTGTTTCCTTTGAGACTTCCTCGTTGACCCCTGAATCACTTAGGAGCGTATTGTTTCATTTCCAAGTGTTTGAAGATTCTCCTACGATTTCTGTTACCGACATCTGGCTGGATTCTCTTATGGTCAGAGACCATACTCTGCATGGTTTCAATTCTTTTAAATATTTTGAGGTTTCTGTGTGGTCTGTCTTAGTGTGTGCTTCCTAGGCATCTGAAAAAAACACGTGTTCTGCTGTTGTTAGGCGGTGTGGTCTATAAATATCGATTGGTTGATAGACTTCTAAATTTATCTCAAGACCTCGAGATCATTAACCTTCGAAGGCTCTGTGCGACACCATTTTCGCCAAAGATTTCGGAGTGATTTAAAATCCCGCTGAGTCCACCAAGGAGGCCTGTGAAGCTTTCTCACCGGTGGCTCTTGCTGGTAGAGTCGCTGTGTCTCTCCCCTGGGGTAGGAGTAGGCTCCCTGCAGGACAGGGCCCCGGATCAGCCAGCAGCTCCACCAAGGGCTCTCTTAAAGTTTCCTGGATGACGTTTTCACTCCTCTAACAGTGTCTTTTTTTTTTTTTTTTTTTTTTTTGAGACAGAGAGAGACAGAGTATGAGCAGGGGAGGGGCAGAGAGAGAGGGAGACAGAGAATCTGAAGCAGGCTCCAGGCTCTGAGCCATCAGCACAGAGCCCGATGCGGGGCTCAAACTCACAAACCGTGAGATCATGACCTGAGCAGAAGTCGGACGCTCCACCGACTGAGTCACCCAGGCGCCCCATACGGTTTCAAAAGATTTAACAAAACATCGTTTTTCTTCTTCTCATCGGGTCTCAGAATGCTAATGCCACAGAGAACCTTGGTCCATCACCCTTGCATTCGGCAGGTGAAGGGATGAGAGGTCTCAAGAGGCTAATCTAGATTGTTTTTTAAATGCTTTTTGTGAAATTAACGTGCGTTCATTATAGAAATATATTAGATCTAGAGAAACAAAAGGAAGAAAAAAGTGCACATATAATCTCACAACCAACGTGTCTCCTCCCAATGTCTTCAAAAATCAGAGCCCACGTTTGCATTACTGGTTTGCAATGTCTCTCTCTCTTTTTCTTTAACCACAGATATGAACGTTTTCCAAAATATTATTTCTGATAGCAGACTATTTCCACAGGACAGGTGGGCCATCATTTACTTAATGTCCATTTGATGGGCACTTGGGCTTTTAGAGTCCCCGCTAAGTTCAGTAACACTGTGATGAATGCCTTCTGTGTACATGCGTAGGTTCCTTCCTAAAAATGGAGACTGCAGATCAGAACGTGGGAACGGGAGCTTTTTTTTTTTTTTTTTTTTTTTTTTGTGGCTTTAGCACCCCACTGCCAAACCGGATAATTGAGATTTCGTGTTTGTCTGGGCAGGTTTGGTTTGCTTTTCATTCGTTTTGGTTTTAGGCATAGAGCCAGCAGAGATTACGTGGCTCAGGAGTAAGTCCTGTGCGGGTTCTCGGCGTTTTAGGGCGTGGACGAACAGCCACCTGAGGCCAAGGCGAGCGAGCCGTCCCCCTTCCCAGGAGAGAGGGTGCTGGAAAGAACAGTGCCGTGAGCGTCTGTGCCTTCCTATGAGGCACCTGGCGCTGAGCCCAGTCAGGAAACAGGAAAGCTGGCAGGTTATATTCAGCCCGGGACCGGGACCTTGTAAAACCATCACGCGGCCCAGGTTTACGTGCAGGAACAAACTCGCTCACCCTGGCCCACTTCCTCTTGCCAGGACCCACCATGAGAACGCCGTGTTTTACGTTTGGAGCATGCCTTGAACTTGCTTTGTCCTAGTAATTGCCCCCATAAAATGGAGCGGGGCACTAAGTGAAAACTTCCCGTATTTAGAGACCCAGTCCTGCCTGCTTTTTATGACTCGTGCTGACTCCGGCAGGACCAGCTCTGCCAAGAGGCCACTTACACGCAGGTTGGCGGGAGCAAGACAGGAGGGAAGAACGTCTGAAGGTGGACGGGAAGACCCCAGGCCCTGGGGAGGCCCCGCGTGCTGACCGTGGGCCGGAGCGTGCCCCCCCCCCCCCCCCCCCCAGGTAGCCCAGGCTGCTCCCTGCCCCGGTGTCACCGTCACCCGCCACGACATCCCAATTCAGGCCACAGCGGTCCATGGACTTCTCCCTTTCTCCATCTGCCTTTCTCTTTTGGTCTGCAGAAAAAGAAGAATTAATCCAGAGCATGCTGACCCAGGTCGTAGAGCAGTTCTCAAGGTACAGAATCTTCTAGACACATAGTCTCTGCAGAGGTATGCTTTTCTGCTCACGGCAATGGTGGGGCCTCGCTTGGAGGCCGTGCTGGCCGGCAAGGCTCCGGCACATCGCTCACCCGGAGGGGCGGCCTTCCAGGGGGAGTCCTTGCATGACCCCCTGTAGCTGAGCCAGCACGGGTGGGACCCAGGAAGCGCTCGCCGTATACCAAAGAGCAGGGCCGCTGGGCGCTGGGAGCGTGAGAGCTCATGCTGCTGACAGGTCTCTCCACCGGCTCTCCTGGGCTTCAGAGGTCAACCTACAAGAACTGACACCATTTTTGTTTTATTCACTTATTTTTTATTTTTTTTAATGTTTATTTTTGAGGGAGAGAGAGACGGAGTGTGAGTGGGGGTAGGGGGGAGGGGGCAGAGAGAGGGAGACACAGAACCCGAGGCAGGCTCCAGGCTCCGTGCTGTGAGCACAGAGCCCGACGCGGGGCTCGAACCCACGAACTGCGAGATCACGACCGGAGCCCAAATTGGACGCTTAACCGACCGAGCCACCCCGGCGTCCCTTATTTATTTATTTTTAAATGTTTTATTTATTTTGAGAGAGCACAGGGAAGGGGCAGAGAGAAAGGGAGAAAGAGAATCCCAAGCAGGGTCCACACTGCCAGCACAGAGCCTGACGTGGGGCTCGAGCCCACGAACCGTGAGATCATGACCTGAGCTGAAATCCGGCGTCGGGCGCTTGACCAACTGAGCCACTCGGACACCCTGAAATGACACCACTTTGAAAATGGGCCTGAAAACAAGCATTGCCACGGAGACCCTGTGTAGACATGGGCTTCCTCCCGCTCCGAGTTGTCCTGCCCGTCCCGAAGTGATGCTTTCCGCCCTTGGTTATTTCGAGGTGGCATCTTGCCGTCCGGGGGCATGTGGGTGACACGCCCTCAAAGCCCAGGCATTGCCGCGCCAAACAGGCTGGGCCCGGAAGGGACGCGGCGGGTTTGTGAAGGGGTCTCTGCCCGGCCAAGCAGGGTGCAGGGCGAGGGCCGTCCCCGCCCAGGTGTGGGGACATGAACACACCCCGTGCCTTCCGTCACGGAAGGACGTCAGCCGAGGGCGTCTTCCCCCCTCCGCCCGACCTTCAGACACCTTGAGCTCCTGGAGAGCAGCCCCTCGCCCCCCTGTGCCCCCTACAGGGGTGAGCCTGCCCGCGGGAGGGGTTCGGCAGGTGACCGCCAGGCCCATCGTAATTTTGAAGAGTTTAAGACTTATGTGTTGATTCGTTTTCATTCCCAGAGCGTTTAAGATCAACGAACTCAAAGCCGAAGTCGCGAATCACCTGGCCGTGCTCGAGAAGCGCGTCGAACGTGAGTGAGCTCCCTGCTTCTCTCTCCTTGTCCTTTAACCTCTGCTTAAATTAGCCACCTAACGGCCGGTGGTGAGCGGCGAGGGGAGTGAGGCGAGGCTGGAGGTGAGCGCCCGTGTCTTTGGTGCCCGGGCGAGAACAGTGAGCACTTCCTGTCGGAACGCGTGACACGGTCCACGTGCGCAGCGGCTCGGGCCACGGTACGTGTCCAGCAGCGGTGCGTGGCAGCGTGTCTGGGTCTGAAAGGGGCAGAACGAAACCGCGGAGTCCCCCAGACCAGCCCCCCAGAGACGAACTTGTGCTGAACATCTTTGTGCCTCTCTTTATGCAAACGAGGCCTGCCGACGCCCTCCCTGACGTCACGATTAGTTCTGGACCACGTGTCCATGTGTACCAAATCATCACCTCCTGCTCCCCAGTCACCACCAAGGCAGCAGAAAAACTACCCGGAAGCACAGGAGAGTGGGTTCGGGGCTTGACTCAGGGGCCAGGGTGCCCAGGCCTGCACCAGACCCCGCGCACCGGGAGAGCCGGCCCCGTGACACAAGGTTTATTAATGCCAGGTCGTGCCAGCGACCCAGAAGGCTCGAAGCTAAAAACCCAGGCTTTTCTCCGTGCCACTCGGGACGTGTGCTTTATGCGCATTCCGTACCAAAACCGTTGGGGGGAAACGTTGAAATGCAGCTCCAGTCATATGTGTCTTTAAGGAACTTTCGTTAGCTCTGGAGCCGAAGGAGGGCCCTGCCTCCCCAGCCTGTGCTGTTGCCTCTGCCCCGTGAGACCCCTTCCCCCCATGCCGGCACCCCGCCTAGAAGATCGTCCCCAGAGGCTCTCCTTCGAGGCACCCTGTGACTCGCAGAGGCGCCCTGGGGCTCCTGGAGGGGGTGGCCAGGCTTGCAGGGGGTGCTAACCACGAGTCAGGCAGCTGTGACCAGTTGGGGGCCAAAGCCGCTCCTCGTGGGTGGACTCCAGCATCCCTTCATGCTCTAGCTTGGGGTTCCGCTCTGTGCCCACCTATTGAAAGTGTGAGGGCGGACGGGTGAGGCCACACCGTCGAGGCCGGACATCCAGCCTCACTCGAGAGCCGTGGCCAGAGTGAGTGCAGGACTTTTAAGGGGTCCTGCACCGGGCCCTCTCCCTCCTGTGCAATGGGGGCAAAGTGAAGCTGGGACAGGCCAACCAGGTGAGCAGTGGAAGCTTCCAGAGGCAGCCCGGAAAGGACAGGGGCAGCAGACACGGGTGTGCTGATGCTGAGGGCCAGGCCCCCTCCTCCCATGTTCTGCCTTTAATCCCACGACCTGTTCTCCTCCCATTGATTAATGCACAACTTTGCCGTCTTGTCACTCACTCTCCATTTCCTTGGCAACCAGGCTCTTCATAAACGTAATCGCCATAAATTCTGAATCTCTGGGACTCAAATTAGTGATATCGTACTGTCTCGCCCAAAAGGCTTCGTTTGAGCGTCGCTCCCAGTAAATGGCCCCGAAACCTGATCCACGTGAAGCAATAGCCAATAATCGAACATTACGCCCCCACTGAGAGCTGCTAACGCGGGGCACGCCTTTAACTTACTCACGACAGTAAATAAGCAAGTGAGAAAACAGAACAAGCCGTTTGATCCCAATTTTGTCTTTTTAAAACTCCGGATGGACAGACAGCTGTGTCGATGCACGGGGCCGAGAGAGAAACCCCTGGAAAGGCACACGTCAAGAGATATTAAGTGGGTTGTCCTCGGGGCCCGTAGGACCATACATAAATTTTAAAACATTCTTTGAGATGCTCCGTATTTCCCCCGTTTTCTACAACAATCAGACGTAACCGTATCGAGAACATAGTAAGGAGAACCCGGGACTGTAAGTGGCAGGGTGCCACCACCCTGTTTGGACACCCCACTGCGTGGCTGTTCACTTTGGGGATCAAAGTCTGTGCAACATGCAGGGACTCTTCTCCAGATCTGTTCGCTTTCGGGAATTTTCTGCCACACGTCGCTGGGACGTGGCTTCCCCGAGGCTGAGCCTCCTGTGGTGTGGCCCAGGGCCTGGACGCGGCGCTCTGGGAGGTCCAGATGCAAACCGGAAGGGGTGCGCGCTGGCCTGCTTTGCCCAGAGGAGGACCCGCGGCTTCCGTCCACTTCCCAGTAGGGTCCCTGATGCGAGAAAGCGCTAAGAACGCCCCACTCCCAAAGGAGGGTGTGGGCTCTCGGTGAGAGAGTGGACCGTCCTCCAGCTCAGACTCTCTGCATCTCCCCACCTGGCTGCTGCCACCCAGCCCCTTGCACTGACGGCCCCGGGCTTCGGTCCCGCGTCCCCGGGCCTTGGTCTCACATCCCCGGGCCTCGGCCCGAGTCCCCGGGCCTTGGTCTCACATCCCCGGGCCTTGGTCCCAAGTCCCCGGGCCTCGGTCCTGCATCTCTGGGCCTCGGTCCCGTGTCCTCGGACTTCGGTCCCATGTCCCCCGGCTTCGGTCCCATATCGTCTTGGTGGAGCTTCGCACAACATCCCCCAAGTGGCGCAAGTCGCCGGAACCAGACCCGAATATCAGATCCTCCAGATTCCCACCACTCTGGGCAGAAAGAAGCAATACTTTCATGTAGCCTTGCCCCTGCGTGGCTCCTGGCCCCGGAAGCGTCTAGAAAACTGCCCGGGGATGCTCAGGGCTCCGGCAGGCTCTCTCCCCACACTTGCTTCAGAACGGCTCCGGAGGCCATGGGACGGAATTGTCTCTCCCCGTTGTGCGCTTAGGCGCTCAGACCACGTTTGAGGAAGAGGGGAATAGAGTAGCATCGTGGGTCCCGTCTTTTTGCAGAGAAACCGAGGTGCGATTACAGAGTAACGAGGCTAGTCCTTTCTGTTGCTCTCGAACTGATCTGATCTGAATGGCTCTCGGAAGGGAAGCCGCCTGCTTCGTGGCAGCCTTTCTGGGCTAAATGTGCACCTGCCAGAGCAAACGTCTCAAAGGTGAACGCTCCCTGGGAGGCACGAGCCCCAGTTCTTTCGGATCTTTCTCTGGTGCCCCGTGGTGTCCGGATGTGGCAGGCACTCCTGTGTGGCGGGGCTGCAGGAATGTGAGCCGGCCCGGCTCTGCTAACCCACGACCTGTCCTGTTTGCCTGCCCCCAGCCCCCGCCCCCGCACGTCCACACCCCTTCCTGGCTAACGGCTCCGGTGGGACCTGAGAACTCGGAAGTTTTCTGCTAATACGAGCTCATCCTTGCCGGGAAGGCTGTGGTTTTGCCTGCTGAGCCTCTTGCTGGGTTTTAATGCGCGGCGGCCACATTTCCTCCCCTTGTCTTTTTAGGACAAGAGATTTCTTTGTCCCCGGTCCTCAGCTGGGGAGGGGAGAGAAAGTGGGGGGGGGGGAGTGGGTGCAGGAAAACTCAGGACTTGGGGGAGGGGAGCGGCGGTCGCCGTGGCCGAGCTGCACCGCCTCGGGCCGCAGCGGGAACCAGTGCGGGAGCCTGAACCAGCCGTCCTCGCCGCGCAGGGCCAGCCCCGGTTACAGCCTTGCAAGGTCCTCCACGTGTCTCCATGGTAACCCCTGTGTCTCCTTGTCCCAGTGGAAGGCCTGAAAGTGGTGGAGATTGAGAAATGCAAGAGCGACATCAAGAAGATGCGGGACGAGCTGGCGGCCCGAAGCAGCAGGTGAGGTCAGGCCTAGGAAGGGCTGCCCTGGCCGGGCCCCCCGAGGGGGCTCCGGGCTTCGCTCTCCCGCAGAGCCCGGCGGCGGGGCCCGACCCAGCGCGGGCTGCGGCGGGCGCGGTTTGGCTGGGGAGTGCTTGTCAGTTGCGCGGCCTCTTTGTCGTAGAAGAGGGTCCACGTCCAAGGCGGGTGGAGGCGACGACATTTCACGGAAAGGAGGAAGAATCCGCCCGCAGATCAAAGCCTCAGGATTAACTTACCCAGCTCGAGAGAAGCTGGAGAGAGGTTGGCATCGGTTTTTGAAGCAAGGGCCCGGTTAAGAGGAGCGGGCGTGAGGCTCACAGGGGAGGGCGTCCTGGTGCCCAGAGGCCGTGCTCCTGGGTGGACGTCCCCCCCACCCCCCGCCCCGGCACAGAGCAGGGAGAAAGGCCACAAGGCCTCAGGCCGTTCTGGACACAGAAATCACTCTCCCCCGGGGAGGCAAAATTCGTGGGAAAAAACACCCCGGACTTCATGCCGCCCCCTCGAAAGCAGGTTTTTGTCCAGCAGGACCCTCTCCCGAAGCTGTGAGCACAGCAAGTGTTTGAGCTGGCGGCAGAGATGAGGAGGAGGGGGGGCGGGCACGTCGAGCACTTGCTGTGTGGGGACCTCACACCTGCCGGCCCTGCGAGATGGCCCCCAGCCCCCCTGCCCCCCCCCACGGCCACTCCCGGGAGGGGACTCCCAGGAGGGGGCACAGCCGGGCCTCAGCGGGGCTGAGGGGGAGACAGGGAAGCTAAGAATCGCCCCGCACACACACCGGGTCGTCTTACGTCTTACGACGACTCATCTGCCACTTTGAAGATCGTTCCCTGATTTTAAAACACTGAGGGCGACCGGCTCAGCGAGGGAGGCCGGCTGTGCAGAAGGGTCTCTGAGGGCAGGAGGTAAAGGGGAAGGAGATGGTCCCGGCGAGGTTCCGTGCGATGCAGAGGGGCCGGCCGGCCTCGGGGGGGCTCAGGGAAGAGCCTGATGGGCTCAAAGCCACGTTAGTGTGGTCCTCCAGGGACCAAGCCCCGTCCGTATCACACCCACGTGACACCTGATTTGGATCTGGGGATGTCTCAGCCCATTTGATTTGGGGATGTCAGGGCGAAGGCGTTTGTGAAAATGCACAGAAAATTGGGAGTCAATGATTCATCTTCGACATCCCCTCAGTGAGAGGCTAGCACCCTCGTGTGACCGGGTGAGGGCCCTGGACTGGGCCGGGGACGGGGCTGGGAAGGATGCTCACACCCACCCCGGCTGTGGTCACGGAGTCGCCCTCGGGCTCAGGATCCACACGGCCCGGCTCAGCCCCGGGGCTGCCCTCGTGTGCCCCAGCCGCCCTCCGCCTTGGGGCCAGGTGCGGGCGGGCTGATCCGCCGGGGACGGTGGCTCCGGCGCCCCCAGCGTTACCAGCCTCATCCGGCAGCTTCCAGGAAAGGGAACTAAGACTGGAGCTTGGCTTCGGTCTGAAACGAAAGAATCTGAACTGGCCTCCTGGCTTCAGCGGCTCGTCTGTACCGCGGGCCGAGGAACCTCACCACCTGGGCGGGAATGATGCCCCGAGCTCCCTTCCCGCCTCTGTGGGCACCGCGTCACTCACTAACGTGCCCACGGAGCCCACGGAACACCCACGGGACACATTTCTGAGGCAGCCTCTTGTCCCTTCTCAAATGACCACATCCTACCACCTACCTGAAGCAGCCGGGGTGAGTCGCGAGCCCCACCCTTGCTGGTCCCGTCCCTGCCGTGTCTCAGGCGCCCCCCGGCCCCCACCTCCCCCCATCCCGTGGAAGCGAGGCGTGTGCCAGCCTGGCGTCCCGCAGGTCAGGCTGCAAGGGGACACTAACGTGGCCCAAGTGGCCTCGCACGCCTGTGGCGGCCATAACAAAGCACCACAATCGGGGGGCTTTCTCACGCTAGAAATTTGTTCTCTCAAAGTTCTCATGGCAGACGTCAGAGAGGGAGGTGTCGATGAGGCCATGCTCCCTCTGACGGCTCCAGGGAGGGTCTGTTCCAGGCCCCTCTCGGAAGCTTCTGGAGGTCGTCGGCAGTGCTTGGGGCTCCTCGGCTTGTAGCTGCATCATGCAGTCTGTGGTCTTCACTCGGCCTTCTCCCTGTGTGTCTCTGGGTCCAGATGTCCCTCTTTACAAGGACACCGGCCGCATCCTAACTAATCACACCTGCAGTGACCCTGTTTCCAAAGGAAGTCCCGCTCGCGGGTGCTGGGGCGTTAGGACTTCAAATGATCACTTTGGGGACGTGGTCCAACCACAACGCGGCACATGGGGACGATACGCCCGATTTCAGAGCCCACGGGAAGAAGCCCACCCGGGAGCCGAGAGGAAAACGTCACCCACAGGCACCCATCTGGCCAAGTGGGCTAAGCTGAGGCGTGGTGGGTGCCTGGGCTCATCCCCGGAACGGAGCTCTCTTCCTCACCGCCCAAAAAGTCCATTTTTAGAGCTCCCAATGCCATGATCCAAAGAGAAGCCTTCCCGGTGCCCTAACTGCTTCGAGAGGCGATATTCTCAGCAGACGGTTTTCACAGCATCCCACGTAGGTGAGAGACGGGTAAATGTGACTCTCCAGTCACAAACAGAGGGGGGTAAAAATCTCCAACATCGCTGACACATTTAGAGAAAAGAACCCCGGGGGCCTGGGCTCGGGCCTCACCCGCAGCCACGCCGCCCACCCCGGACCCTGGTCCGGGAGCCCGGCAGCCCCTTCCGTGCCACACGCTAACCGCCCTCGTGCCCTTGCTTCGCGGAGAAGGGAAGCTGGGAAACAATCAGCCGCTCGCACTGCCCCTTCTGTCTCTGTTGGCTGCAAGGTTCCGTCGTAGTGGTGCAAGGACGTCACGCAGCATTTAGCGTCCCTGGGACCAGGCTCCCCGACACCTAGCTTCGCCTCGCTGCGGGGGAGAGAAGGGCGCCCCGGACAGCTCTTTCCAGTGATACCCACCCGCGAGGTGGCGACCGAGCCTCTCCAGAAGGCGGAGGGGACGTAGGCGGCGGGCAGGGGTGAGCCCAGCCCCGTCCTCGCAGGGATGACTAATGACCCACATTCGCCAGCACGTGAGCCCAGCCCAGCGGGGCCTCGGCACCAGGGGCCCCGCTCTGGGAGCAGGGGTGGGGTAGCGCCGTGGGCAGGCTCCCAGACGCCCCTGGAACAGGCCGCACGCCTCCCAGACCCACGCCCTGGGCTTCTCCCGGTCCAGGTTCCTGCTCACATTCAGGGCAGGGCCAGGCCTAGCTGAGCACAGAGAGGAGTGCCGCCCCGGGGCCGGGGAAGGGCTGCGAGGGCCTGGGGTGGCATCTGAGGGCTCCGGGGTCCGCGGCCCCCACTTCCATCAGAAACAAAGGGCCTCGTCCGCCGGATGAGCCACAGGGGAGGGGAGGCCGGGGGCCCCTGGAAATGAAAGCAAAAAGCCCCAAATAGAATGAAAAGAAAAGGCAGCGTGCCAGCTGCTCCGTGGCTGGAGGAGGCTGGTTCCCATGGCAACGGGCACAGAGGGGAGGGCCCAGGTGGGGAGGCCCCGGGAGAGTCGCCAGGCGCCCAGCACACGCACCGGGAGGGTCAAGGAAGCTTGCCTCGTGCGACCACCCCCCTGGGACACGCACAAGGCCTACCTAGCTGGTTTAGTTTAAGAGAGAGAGAGAGAGAGAGAGAGAGAATGAGCAGGGGAGGGGCAGAGACAGAGGGAGGGAGAGAGAATCCAAAGTGGGCTCCACGCTGTCAGTGCAGAGCCCGACGCGGGACTCGAAACTCACGAGCTGTGAGACCATGACCTGAGCCGAAATCAGGAGGCAGGAGCTCGACCGACCGAGCCACCCGGGTGCCCCGGTGCCGTCTCCTTTCTCAAGTGCACAGACCACGCTTGTCACTTCTCAGAAACGTGTAGGCTGCAATTTCTCGTTCGCGGGCGACCACGGGAATCATCCGGTCGGTGTCTTCTGCGGGTTCGCCGGTGACTCTTTGGCTAAATTTGTGTGAAAACCCCCTCCCCACACGGAGTCGGGTGGGTTTTGTGAGCATCCGGGGGAGGGAAGGAGCACGACACCATTTCATTCTGAAGGCGCCTGTTCCAGAAGGAAAACAGGCTTGTTACTCTGAGCACAGCCCCCAGGTAGAAGCTCCAGACTGAACGGATGAGGGGGCGAATCCCCAGCAATGACCACGGCTGGCGAGGCCCCCGCCTAAAATCTGGATGCCGGGCCGCCCAGAGCCTCTAGGTATAAGTACCTCCTTTCGAAAAGAAATAGTGTGTTGTAATCTTTTTTCACTTACAACACCGTGAGCAATAAATAGATCGAATTTTAACCAACGGGCGCCTGGGGGGCTCGGTCGGCTGAGCGTCCGACTTCGGCCCAGGTCATGATCTCACGGTCCATGAGTTCGAGCCCCGCGCCGGGCTCCGTGGGGCCTGCTTTGGACTCTGTGTCTCCCTCTCTCTCTCAAAAATAAATAAACATTAAAAAAAAATTTTTTTTTTAATTTCTTTAACCAACTTCATCCAGCTCATCCATTTGTCCAGGAGGCCACTGTCCACCCACAAACGTGGTCTTTTGCCCTCGTACCTCAGTGGATTCTTTTTGCGTTCCCTTTCAGTGCATACCGAATGCAACCTTTCTTTTTCCTCTCTCCCCTAAACTCTCCTTACTTCACATAATACTCGTAATTACCTAAAGAACACGTAATCGTCCGTCGTGGTTTAAGCTATTTCCCACATTTCAGTGGCTTCCGGTTTGGGGTTGTGTTTTCGTAACGACAGATAACGTTGCAGTGAAGACCTTTGCGCACAGGGATGGCTGCTTGCATCCAATTCTTTTCTGAAGATAAATTCCCCAGGGTAGACACACGGGCTTCATGGACATGAATTTCTCTGTGGCTCTTACTATGTGGTACTAAATTGCTCTCCCAGAAGGTGGACTTTATTTACAAAGTTTGCCAAGTCCGAGGATAGAGAGCGTGTTCACCTTCCGAGAAGGTGGGGAGGGGGCCACGTGCAGCCCCCCCGGGGTACGGCCAGGTCCGCACTCTCTGCCCTGACGGTGGGAGGAGGCTTTCCCTGCAGAGCACCCCCCGTTTGGTGTGTTCTGTCCCCGTGGAGAATATACCTCGATACTGAGGGACGAAGGACGGCAGATAGCAAACGCATCTCCCGACGGTAGGTGCTGGGGGAAACCGGAAACGTCCTGCACGTCCGTGCTGGGAGCCTGGCTTGGTAACACAGCCACATCCAGAAGCACTGGGCAAGGATCTGCCTTGTCCCGAAGCCCCGCTCTGTGGGGCGCCATGCAGTGAGTGTGGGATATATGAAGTGAGAAAAAAAAAAAAAGTTGCAAAAGAGGAAGTTTGGTACAATTCCATTTGGGTTTAAAAAAAAAAAAAATACAAGGCGCTATCCCTATGTGTCCATGCGTAGGAAAATTCTGGAAGGATACGCCAAACTTAACTGAACGCATTTCCAGGGTGTGAGGTTTAGGGGAAAGAAATAGGTAAAGTGGGGGGGAGGGGGGGGCAGGGGACTTGCTTTCTTTTTTTTTTACACCTTACCTACTTCCTTGTTTGAATTTTGTAGAATCCAAGGGTCTTACCTGCGTCATTAAAAGATATTTAGGAACCTGTTTAAAATGAAGCTGATGTGTTTTCTAAGAGCCCCAATATCATCTCAGGAGGTCCAGGCAGGGTCCCTGGGGGTTAGCAATGAGATGTCGCCGGATTTAGGATTTACTGTCCCGCAGCAAGTAAGGCCAAGGGGTCTGTGGGGTTGGGGTCGGGGTTGCTCCGAGGAGGTGCCCCAGTGGACACCCCACTAAGTGGTGATGCCAGAGCTAACCCCGACTTTTCCCCTTTAGGACCAGCTGTCCCTGTAAGTACAATTTTGTGGATACCAACAAGAAGATGACGCCCCGGCGTGATGTCCCCACTTACCCCAAGGTGAGAGGAGGTTCTGGCTCTGACGAGACCGTGGCTGTGCGTCCACGGCCAGGGCACCGGGCCCCGAGCCCTCAGCCACCCCGACTTGCCGGCCAGGCCCCCTCTGGCTGCGCCTTCGCAAACCCAGCTCCCCTGCGGCGCCGGGCTGTGGGACGCTCCTGCTGTCCTCGGGCAGGGTAGTGTTTTGTCTGCCGTGTGTCTGCCACAGGAGCCCCGGGCCCGGCCTCCTGTGCCAGCAGGTGAAGGACAGCCCCCGCCCCGTCCGCCCGTCGCCGACGAGGCGAATGTGTCCGCACTCTCATGTTACTGCAAGGAGCTTTAATTTTTTAATTTTTTTTTAATGTGTATTTATTTTTGAGAGAGGGAGAGACAGAGCACGAGCAGGGGAGGGGCAGAGAAAGAAGGAGGCACAGAATCCAAAGCAAGGTCCAGGCTCTGAGCTGTCAGCACAGAGCCCGACACGGGGCTCGAACCTGGAACCTTGAGAAGATGACCCGAGCCGAAGTCGGACGCTCAACCGACTGAGCCGCCCAGGAGCCCCTGGAGCTTTAATTCTTAACTAAATTATCTCAGATCTGCCTGGTTGGATCTCCCGTCCCCGAATAATACGTAGTGATTACGAGAAGTTTCGCTCTCTAGTCTCAGATCTCTCAGTTACAGGAACCCAGGCCCTGGTGACAGGAGCAGCGCCCTGGGAGTTGAGAGGGGTCTTCAAACACCACAGAGAAGGGTCCTGTGGCGTCAGTCACCATCTCAACAGTCCCTTCAGCTGAGTTGGCAAAACCCTGGCCCGACTGACCTCTCACACTCTCACGCTAAGATTCAGGCTTCCGTGTGCTGGTGCTGAGACCGGTGTCCCAGGTCCCCAGGGAGTCACGAAACCCAGCCGGTGCCCAAACTGAAAGGTGTCTCTCCTCTGTAGCAACTCCCTTTAAAAAAAAGAACAAACCAGGGGCGCCCGGGTGGCTCAGTCGGTTGAGCGTCCGACTTCCGCTCAGGTCACGTAGTCACAGTGAGTGGGTTCGAGCCCCGCGTCGGGCTCTGTGCTGACAGCTCGGAGCCTGGAGCCTTCTTCCGATTCTGTGTCTCCCTCTCTCTCTGCCCCACACCCCCCCCCCCAACCCATACCCTTTCTCCCCCCCAAAAAAAAAAATTAAAAAAAAAAAAAAAAAAAGACCTAGGGCAAGGTTATATCTAATCCCGGAACCCTGTCATCACGGGGTTCCTCCCTCTACGATCACACCCTCAATCTCCTACGACAGTTTGACCCGAGCTCTGGTCTCCCCTCTGCCCACACCCCTCAGCGAGCTGTGCTGCATTAGCGTATGGCCAAAGCAGGGACAGGTTCCCTCAAAAAAGAAACTCCGAATAGCTTCTTAGCCAGGATTTGAATGTACGCCACGTTCCCTGGACTTCACTTTAGTGTATTTTTTCAAGTCGGGTGTATTGAGAGGTAACTGACACGTAGTGAAGTTTCCCTCCTGTGGGTGCAGAGTACTGCGAATTTGGAAAACCTCAGGTGACCTCCAGCAGTACCAAGGGGCGGCACATCTCTGTCACCCCACGACCTTCCTCGTGCCCTCCCCCTGCCCCTGGCAGCCACTGATGGGGTTTCTGCCCCTGGAGGTTGGCGCTCCCCAGAATTCTGGTAGAATGTGGCCCTGGAGCCTGTGCACAGGTGTCCTTGAAAGGGGACAGGAGGAAGTAGAGGAAACATCCCCCAGCCCGCGTGCGGCCGGTGGCCTTTGTCTCAGCCCAGAGGCTGACGGTCCCCTGTCCTTCCCAGTACCTGCTCTCTCCAGAGACCATCGAAGCGCTCCGGAAGCCCACCTTTGACGTCTGGCTCTGGGAGCCCAACGAGGTGAGTGAGGGGCCCCCGTGCCAGCGTCACGGGCACCGCAGATCTCTTCCTCCTCTCTGGTCTTTGTTTTTTAACTTGATTCTGCAGGTTTTACTCCAAACTGACTCTGGGCAGGCCCAGGAGGGCCCCAGGGACAGGACTCAGCGAGGGGGGTGTCGGAGCAGAGGCGTGGGCGGTCAAGGGCAGGAGGGCTGGGCCGTGACACCGCTGGCTCCCCACCCCCCAAGCACCCTCCCGGGCGGCTGCCGTGCCCACCAAGGAGAAGCCGGGAGGCGTCCCCCACAGCCAGCGGAGTGGGACGCAGGACGCGGAGTCCCTTTGCGCAGCGAGAAGGATCTTTACGTTGTCCTTTTTGCTGAGAAAACACTAAGATGGAGACTTCCCGTTTGTTTGTTTAGTTGAATAATATCAGTTGTACCCCTCCCTTTGTGAACCCCAAGAAAACAAAAGCCGTTCATCATGGACACCGGGCCCAGCAGCTCTACGGACAAATTGTCCAGCTTTCTGGCAACACAGACGTGTAGACAAGCTGCCCCCGGCAAGCCCACCGCCTGGACAGCAGGTCCGCTGACGCGGGAACGGAGGGCTTTGCGCCCTGAGCGGGCGCCGTCTGTGTCTCCAGGGCCTGGGCTCTCGTGCTGTCGTTCTTGCCGACACAGGAGAGGCCTCCGCCCCGCCGCGCGCTGACCCGGGTCCCAGGGGTCGTCCCATAGCCAACCCTGAGCCAGACGACACGCGGCCACCGAGGAACGTGCGGACCGGAGCGTGCGTTTGGAGGGGCAGGAGGCTGGCCTTGCCCGCGAGGTCGGTGCGTGACCGGCAGTGACCGGGAGGGTGGGAGGTGGCGTGGCCAGCAAACAGCAGTTGGGTCTTGAGGACGAGCGTCGGGACTAAGGTCTGAACGGGGGGCCCAGGCTGGGCCGGGCCCGCCGGATGGCGAGTGGACTCGGCAGGGTGGCTTCACGTGCACAGATTCCCGCTTCCCGCGGGAGGGCAGGAGCCCCGCCAGAGCACTTCTAGAAGAGCCGACGCTCCCGGAAGTCATTCTGGCCCCGGCCCACCGGGAGCGAGAGCAAAGCCGGGGCCCCCGGTGGCAAAGCGCCCACGTGGACACGGGCACTCGCCGCCCGTCTCTTACGGAATCTCACCGAGCGCAGGGCTCCCTGTGGCCACAGAGGCCACGCCGCCTCGTGGGGAGATTGAAGGATTCACGCATCCACGATGGGAAGGCCGCCCGCCCGCCCTCCCACAGGCAGACCCGTCAGGGGCCCCGGACCCCTGCCGCTCTCCAGTTTCCAAAACCCGGCGCCATGGACGTTATCCTATCTGCATCCATCCCGTCCCCTCCAGGAAGACCGGTGTGTGGTCAGCTTGCAGGACGTTCCAGGACGTTGCCGGCTCTCCCAGGACCGCGTAGCCGGGAAGATGGCTTATGGGGTGGCACGCCCTGTGTTAGCTCGGGCAGCCACGACTCAAACCACATCCTGGAGGCTGCAGGTCCGAGATCCAGGCGTGGGCAGGGCTGGTGTCTCCCACGTCCCCATGCGGTCGTCCCTCCGTGCATGTCTGTGTTCTGGCCTCCTCTCCTCGCGGGGACACAGGTCCTGGTGGATCAGAGCCACCTCAGTGACCTCATTTAACCTGGATGACCTCTCTGAAGGCCTGCTCTCTGCACAGTCACGTAGGGGGTTAGAGCTTCCATTGACTGATTTGGGGGCCACGGTTCAGTCCATAACACACCCGTTTGGGAGGAGGTGGTCACACCGTGACCACAGACAGCCGGGGAGCGTGGCCGTGCAGGCCCCAGGAGGCTGGCCGATGGCATGGCGGCAGGGCACAATGTCACGCCCCGGGCCGCCAGGCGATGCCTAGAGATCCCTGCTTTGCGCATCGCCAGTCACCCTGGGAGACCTGCCTCCCGGAAATCAGAGCCCGTTTTATCAGACTCCCACTTTGTAAAAATCACTTAATCTTTCTTCCCTGGTTTAATGAGCTCCAGAGCTCTGAGCTGTATTTAAATAGATCGCCACAATGACAGCACATCCTCTTTGGGACCGAAAACAAATCTACTTCAACCTGAGATTTCTACAGAAGACAGCTCAGTGAAGTGAAGTGAATTCGGGGCAGGAAGCTCACCTTCCAGACCCTGTAATTAACGCATTAAAATGTGTGGGGTCCCAGCGGGCCCCCGAAGGGCAAAATGGAGCATGTGTGGGATGCAGGCCGTCAAGGCTCAGCCTCTGTGTCCGCACACGCACCTGCTCTGGGGTCTGCGTCCGGGGCATCTGTGCCCCGGCCTGTGACGCCCTTCGGGAGACGGTTTCTCGTGTGCCGAAGTTCACGGCGTCGCCGCTGACACTGTCATCTGGGGGCGCTCCCTCTCACCCGATCGCCGTCCTTCTAGGGGTCCTGAGACAACAGCCCCCCACCCGGCCCCAGTCAACACGGCTCCTCCCTCCGGGCCTCCCGGGAGGGGAGAGCTCATCCTGTAGGGACAGGCCCTGGCCCTGCGCGCGTCCCCCAGGGCTCCGGAGGGGCCGTGCCGGGCTGGCTCGCTTGTGCCGCTGACCGCCTGCTTCCCCTGCGCCTCCAGATGCTGAGCTGCCTGGAGCACATGTACCACGACCTGGGCCTGGTCCGAGACTTCTCCATCCACCCCGTCACGCTCAGGAGATGGCTGGTGAGTGCGGGCCCCTCACGTCCCTCTTGAACAACACAGTGCCTTCCGGTTACTCGGGAACAGACCGGCCAGGCACCTTCCTGGACGGACGGAGGCGACGTCCCCAGGAGAGTTTTGTGAGAACAGGCGGCCAGGGTCCGTCTGTCTCCTGCCAGAATACTCAGTCCCCCTAAACCCCCGCTCTGGTGGCGAGAGTGAGAACCAGGGAGGGGTCAGTGAAGCAGCCTGTGAGGGTGAGTGTGCAGGTGTGTCTGTGTGAGTGCGTGTGCAGAGAGCAGAGTGCGTGTACGTGTATGAGTGTGTGAATGTGTGTTTCACAATAGATTTTTTTGTAAATAAAAGATTGCTCGGAACCAAGTAGGAAAAGCTTAAACGTCAAATATGAAAATATGAAAACGTGTGATGGTGACTGGGACCCAGAGCCCCTCCCGTAACCCCCAGCCCTTCCCCCGGCTTCACGTCCCCACGTGGCCCCTCAGAGCCCCCCTGGGGGCACCTCAGTCTGTGAGCCCCGGTGGAAGCCTGTTCCCCACCCGCCCTCTGAGGCCACAGGGAGGCCAGTGGGCGTCCTCGGGCCCCCCGGGCCACTCCTCCTTACCTCCAGCAAGCACAGGAACACAGCCGGCCTCTGGGTCGGCCGAGGATTTCACAGAGCTGGCATTCCGAAACGCCAGCCAGCTGGCGAAATCGGAGGAAAGGTGTGCAGGGCGGGGAGGGCGGGGAGGGCGGGCAGCTGCGTGCCAGCAGCCGGGACCTCTGTCTCTCCAGCTCTGCGTGCACGACAACTACAGAAACAACCCTTTCCACAACTTCCGGCATTGCTTCTGCGTGACCCAGATGATGTACAGCATGATCTGGCTCTGCCGGCTCCAGGTGCGTCTCTGGGGGGGCTCCTGCTGGGGGCGGGGGCACCTCGCTCACGGACGCCGCCCCCACCCGGGGGCACGGGCTCCCCCACCCTCCCAGGGAAGCCACGTCGCCCCTTGGCCCCTTGCCGTCCTCAGGCAAGCTGGCGGCTCCGTGCGGCGAGCAGGGGCGGGGCACCGGGCAGGTGCGGGCCGCCCTCCCGGCCCCACCCCAGAGAGCGGGCCGGTCCTCCCCATAGGCCAGCTGCTAGGGGACTTCGTCCTACCCGCGTCCCGCCTCTCCCACCGCATTCCAGCCCCCTCCTCACCCCCTCCCGCCCTCTCTCTAATCCAGGAGAAATTTTCCCAAATGGATATCTTGATTCTAATGACGGCAGCCATCTGTCACGATTTGGATCACCCAGGGTACAACAACACGTACGTGTACGATTTTTCTCTCTCTCGTCTCTTCCTTCTCAAGGGCTCTCTGGTTGTCAGAAGCGACCTCTTCAGCTTCACGCACAGACCAGTTCTGAGGTGGGGCTGCGGCAAAGGCCTCACCAGCACCCCCGGCTCAGATGCTTAGGACACGGCTCCCACTTTGGGACTTTGTCCAGGGCCTCGGGCCCCCCCCCGGGGCAGACCCTTCCTGGTCGCCAAACCCCGAGGGGCCGCCGCCCTCCTTTGCGGTCCTGCTCCAGACCCTGCACGCCCCTCTGCGCAGGCAGAGCCGTGGTGGTGCCCAAACTCCCCTCCGCCCGAAGCCGGGGGCAGTACCCACACAGGATGCCCATTCTCCGGATCTCACTCCCCAGCCTGTGTCCGGCAGCAACGGGGCAGAGACTAGGACTGAGGGAGAGAAGGAGTTCAGGCCAGCAGGGGGCGGGGAGGCGCCGTGGGGGGCCAGGAGGACAGGCCGAGCTTGGCCGAATCGGTGATCCGCTCCCACCCCTGGGGTGGGGGGGCAGAGGCACAGAGTCCACCCCGTGCGGCCATCAGGTCCGGGCCGCGTGGCGCCCGTTCGCATCCCTAGTGAGGCACCTGTCCTTTCGGTCAGATGCGTCTGTGCGGTGACATCACATATGGCCGGGAACTCGCCGGCGGCTTTCATGCCAGGCCTCCGTCAGGACGGGAGTGGGTTCCACGGTGTGGACGTCCGTGTTCCTCAGAGGAGGCCGGCACCATGAGCGCCCATTCCCCCATTTCACACTCAAGACGATGTGCACAGCACAGGCCTTAACCGCAGCCTCTGACCTCAGAACACATCTTGGTTCTTCTCCCAAACGTCTGCCTTTTGCATATGCCGATGTTTGCAAGGGGCCCGAACAGATTCCCTTCGGGGCGGCATGACTGGGAGAAGTCGAGGTGTGTTGGTGGTGTCTACTCGGCGGGATTCTAAGACCTCGAGGGTGTCTCGTTAAAGGGGCGGCAGAGTCAGAGAGCCCAGGGGAGCAGGTCCCCGGCACCTGCAGGGCACGCCCGGCTTGCCTTCCAGCCTCTGCGGGCACCGCCGCGTCCGAGCGCAGGTGCCCGAGGCTCCGTTTGCTCTCTCCCGCGATGCCAGGTACCAGATCAACGCCCGCACGGAGCTGGCCGTCCGTTACAATGACATCTCGCCCCTGGAGAACCACCACTGTGCCGTGGCCTTTCAGATCCTCGCCCAGCCCGAGTGCAACATCTTCACCAACGTGCAGCCGGACGGGTTCAAGCAGATCAGACAGGTGTGCAGGGGCCCTCTGACCGCAGAGTGGGAGGCGGTGAGCACAACCACGGAGTAGAGCCCCTCCCGCCAGCGGCCGAGGCCCCAGAAGCCCCTGGTCCCACCAGGGATCCTGAGGAACCCACCCCCCCCGCCCCCTCCTCGCCCACCAAGGCCAGTGGCATTCCGGAGAGAGGCGC
This sequence comes from Herpailurus yagouaroundi, assembly GCF_014898765.1. NCBI lineage: Eukaryota > Metazoa > Chordata > Mammalia > Carnivora > Felidae > Herpailurus > Herpailurus yagouaroundi. The sequence continues at coordinate 3,407,109 of NW_024412403.1, read as the reverse complement.
ACCCTCGGCATAAGCACACGGGACCCCACTGACCTGCATTTCACGTCCAGTGTTTCACCCGAAGCCTTTAAGATCCGTCCTTTCTCCAGCTTGCAGCCCGGGAGAGTGGGGGTTACAGAGGTGAGGGGCACCGTGGGAACGTGCAGGCCCTGGACAGATGCACCTGCTGAGTCCAACCTAGCCGACTGTTTCCCCTGCCCCCCAGCTGCCTCCCCCTGCCCCACCCTCACCCGGTCGGCCCCACCGCCCACTTCACATAAGAGACCCCGGGGAGGCCTCTGTCTCCCTCCTGTCCTGAGACAGACGTCCACCTTGCTGGAGGTAATGCCCCCTCCCACGCAGGAGGTCCCACGCAGGAGGTCCCACGCTGGGCACAGCTCTGTGCGCCACCCTCCGATGTTTTCAGGGGAGGGAAGATACCAGAATGATCTCTTGGAAGAGTGTATGGGTTGAATGGTAGCCAAAAAAAATTGTATGCTCACTTCCTAACCCCCAGAACCTTTTGTATGTGACTTTATTTGGAAAAGAATCTTTGCAGTGGTGATTAAGTTAGGATCTCTGCGTGAGATTAGCTGGTGTTACCTAGGTGGGCCTAAAGCCAGTGACAGGTGTCCTTAGAAGAGACAGATACATGGAAGGGAAATTGGCCTAAAGACGGAGGCAGAGGCCGGAGTGACCCGGGGCCACAGGAGCAGGAAAAGTCAGGAAGGATGTTTTCCCAGCGCCTTCAGACTTCTGGCCTCCGGACTGGGAGAGAATGCCCCGCTGTGGTTACCCGTCACCTGGCACGCGGTACTCATGTGGCAGCCCCAGGACACGCGCACAGGGAGCCACCCTCGCGGTGAGGCACCCTACTCTGCTGTCCCACGGATGACAGCCTCACCCACCGGGTGCCCGGGGCCTCGCTTCAAGGTGCACCTGTTAAAGATGCTGGGACCCGGGCTGTCCCTCCTGGAGGTCTGACGGGCTGCACTTCATCAGAGAACACCGTCCCTCCATCTGCCGTGGAAGCTCAGAGCCGAGGCCGGTGCCGAAGGACAGTCCCCATCGAGTCGCCAATTTCCGGCCCAACCATGTCCCCCTTATCTATGGGCTTTCTGGCCTCTCTTCCGTGTTCTGGAGCCGCCGGCCGGGGACACCGCGAGCTGTTGGGATGAGCCCTGACGTGTCTTCCTCTCCAGCGTGGGAAGGGGCGAGTCGTAGAGAGTCCCCGAGGGCTGCCGGTGAGGAGCTCCTGTGGGGAGCGACCTGGAGAAGCGAAGCAGCCGGGTCCCCTTGGTGTGTGCCCTGCCCTCCTACCCCGGGAGCAGTCAGAGCAGCGTCCCCAAGCAGGGGACCCGCCTCCCTCACCCCGCCCGCCATGGGGACGCACGAGGCTTGTCAAACGTCAGACATGAGACTTTCCTGACCGTGAAATCATTCAGCCCGATTTTTGATAATATTTTGTCATCGAGTACCTTGCTTACCAAGGTAGGAAGGTATTTGTAGTTAGAGAATCATCGCATTCTCGCTTACGAATGTGTTAGTAGAACGACGCTGTCAAATGCAAGCGGGCTTTGACCACCCCCGCGCAGTGTGCGCCCAGAGTCACGTACAGATGAGACGCGACAGGGGAAAGAGACTTCTGGAAGATCGGCGATTGACCTCCGGCAACGGGACGTGAAAGGAACGGCCGTGGATCTGGATTCCCGAATTGAGGGGAAGTATCCGTCCTCAGTCGAAACCGACCGTCATCACCGGGAAGCCCAGCGCCGAGCCGGCCATCTGCAAGCCCATGGGCCTGCCCCCTCGTGGACTTGGCCCTCGGGGCCCATTTGCAGCGCACGGGTGGGCTTGAACCCCCAGCTGCGGCCCGGGAGGCTCCCCGGCCTCTCATCTTACAAATGAGGACGGTGTTGTGCAGATGCACACATAGAGTTGGACCCGGACCCGGGGAAGGGCCGTGTGCCCAGCCGGCGCTCGCTGGGTCCTTGCCGGGATTCCGCCCGGGGCTAACGCTTTGCTCTCACTTTCCAGGGGATGATCACTCTGATTCTAGCCACTGACATGGCAAGACACGCAGAAATTATGGATTCTTTCAAAGAAAAAATGGAGAATTTTGACTACAGCAACGAACAGCATGTGACCCTCGTAAGTAGATCGCTACACCCGTTTTGGGGGCCCTGGTGCACGCGTCCTACGCTCCGGCCCAGACTGGACCCCGAGACCCCAAAACCCTGAACCTTGCCCTGCAGCGTCCAGCTCTCCCCGGGCAGCCCCCAGCGGGCCTGTCTTCCGGTTGAAGGCAGCTTTTGTGCTTCCTGTGCCGCCTTCTGATTTGAAGGTGGTACGTGGGGGAAAGCAATCCGTCCTGCTCAGTCCCGAGAATAAAGTTGGCTCTCCCACGAAGGCGGTGCCCCAGAAAACACTCCAGTTACCAGCTTCCGGGCGGGCACCCCAATTACCAGCTTCTGGACGCAGCACCCCTCCCGGCCCGGCCCTCCACGAGCAGGGCCAGCTGTTCAGAGAAGGGCAGGGAGCCTCACCGTGAGGAGGGCCCGCCTGGGTCTGCACCCCACCTGCCCTTCGTAAGAGAAACACCTGGAAGCACCCTTCCCCGTCTTCGGAGAAAGGGGTTCTGCTGAGCCTTGTCTGGGCGTCAGGCCTGCTTTCCGGCCTTCTCTCTCTCTCTCTCTGGCTCTCTCTTTTTTATTTTTATTTATTTATTTTTTTCAACGTTTTATTTATTTTTGAGACAGAGAGAGACAGAGCATGAACGGGGGAGGGGCAGAGAGAGAGGGAGACACAGAATCGGAAACAGGCTCCAGGCTCTGAGCCATCAGCCCAGAGCCCGACGCGGGGCTCGAACTCCCGGACCGCGAGATCGTGACCTGGCTGAAGTCGGACGCTTAACCGACTACGCCACCCAGGCGCCCCAAGCTCTCTCTTTTTTAAAACCGATGGTCACTTTCTGTCCCTGGAAGCTGATGAACAAGGAAGCCCTCTGAGATCTGGCCGCCCGTCTGACGTCACGTCCCCAAAACCGATTCGTAGCTAATACACAAGGTGTGCGGGGAAGGACCTCACGTTCTGCAGAAGTTACACGGCAGGAGAAAATGTCCCCTGGGGCCAGGGCCTCCCGAGGCATCGCTTCTTGGGGACGGGGCGCAGAGAGACGCAGTCATGTGGGAGCCATGTCCCTGCTCCCGAAAACCAGCGGGTGTGGGTGGGGCCGCCTGGCCCTATGGCAGGGTGAGGGCGGTGCGTCTGGAGACAGAGGGACGAGTAGACGTGCCCCCTCTGCCTCCGTTTCCCCTCTGAAACGTAAGGAAAGACCCTGGAGGGCAGAGGCCACACGTCTGCTGCCAGTGTCAAGACCGTGAGCCGCACAGAGTGACCATCACCCCTTTACTCCCTTCCTTCAACCGTCCAAGCGGGGGGAGGGGGGGGAAGAGGCCCCGGGTCCCCGGGGTTCCATCCACCCCCACACCGGGCGAGGCGTGGCGGCCCGCAGCACAGACCAGGGGGTCGTGCCCTGGCCGGGGAGCCCCCAGATCTCCACTTGTTCGTGCACAAGGGCTGGGGGAGGTAGAGGGGAGGAGGCCCCCAGGAGGAGGCCCGAATGCTGACGAGCTCCGCGCGGCCGGGCCTGGGGGCCTGGAAGCTTCCCGCCGCCCGGCAGCACCCAGCCTGTGCCCCGGGCCCAGCGTCGGGCCGCTGCCCCGAGAGGCCTGCCGGGCAGAGCCCTGTGATGGCCTGTGTTCTGGAGTCACCTGAGCGGAGACAAGGAAGGCCGGGATCGACTCCCGGGGACTGACAAGGGGACAGGGACAGGGGCAGCCGAGTCAGCCCAGGTTCAGCTGAGGCCGTGCCAGGGTTTGAGCCGAGCAGAGCCTTGCCGAGTCGCCTTGCCCACCTGCGCCTGCCGGGAGGCCCTGAGCTGATGTGCCCGGGAGCACCGCCTGCTGAGTCAGCGTCACACCCTGAGCGCCGGCCCACACATTGGTGACTCCCGGGGCCCAGGACATCAGTGACTCCCGGGGACGGTCGTGTGCCGGCCCCGAAGGCACCCGCCTTCGGGCGCAGGGGCAAACGCCCTGGCCCGACCGGTCTCCTGAAGTGCCCACTGGGCGCGCAAACCTCACCAGACTCGGAGGGCTGGTCTCCGGGGAGGACGAAGTCCAGACCCAAACGGCAGCAGGGGGACGTGCTCTGGGCCCCGCTGATCCCCCCTTGTCTTCCAGCTGAAGATGATTCTGATAAAATGCTGTGATATCTCCAACGAGGTGCGTCCGATGGCAGTTGCAGAACCTTGGGTGGACCGCTTGTTGGAAGAGTATTTCATGCAGGTGAGAGCGTCCCAGTGCCACCAAACCCCCAGCGGGGGCCCCGTGTTGGAAAGGGGGATGGCTGTGCCCGGGGGACGAGTGGATGGGAGCGGACAGTCTCTGGCCCCCAGAATGCCTCACGGCAGGTGCACATCCGAGAGGAAAGACGGCCACAGCCTGCAAAGTGGCATCGACAGCTGCCACCGGGGACCACGAAAGAGCAGTGAATGGGGGCGGCAGCGTCGGGCAAGTGGCCTGAAAGGGAAGAGGCAGAGGCAGGAGGGGAGGCTCCCCCGGGGCAGGTGACACCAAGCAGGTCGGCCTACGCTTTGAGGCCCGGGGAGGCCCTCAGACAGAAGACCAACCAGCCACGCGGGAGGTGCCGGAAGGGCCAGTAGGGCGCTCGCAACGTCAGCGTGGTGGACCCCGGGTTCAGAGCCGAGAGCCGCCCGGCGACTCACCCCCCACCCTCCACCCTGTCCCTCTGCCCTGTCGTCACGGCGCAGCCCTGCCTGCCCAGCTCCTGCCACCCGTCCTGGTGGCTGTGAACGTCCCCACGATGGAGCGCGCTGGCTGGCGGTGGCACGTTAACCTGCCTTCTGCCCTCTGAGGCCGGTGACCCTCGGGGCCCCCCAGATTCCGCGCTTTCCAACGTTTCTGCCTCCCTGCAGAGCGACCGCGAGAAGTCGGAAGGCCTTCCCGTGGCCCCTTTCATGGACCGGGACAAAGTGACCAAAGCCACGGCCCAAATTGGGTTCATCAAGTTTGTCCTGATCCCCATGTTTGAAACGGTGACCAAGGTGAGTGACCATCACCGCATGCTGAATGACGTCGTGCTGAGAAGCACACACGTGCACACACGTGCACACACACACCAGCGTGCTGTAGCTGCCTGCTCAGTGCCCCCCTCCAGCACGCCCAGAACACCCTCTCGTCCCCCCTGTCTTGTCCCTCCCGGTCTTCCGGCCTCCCTGCCCCCTGGGGCCCCCCTCTGCCCTCCACTCCCAGGGCACCTCTGCTGACCTGCCCCATCCACGGGCACACGGCCATCCCCAGGCAGATTTCAGCAAGGAGACTATCTCTGCCTCTCTCCTGAACCTTCCATGGCTCCCCACTGCCCACGACACAGGGAAAACTGCCCGCCTCGTTACACACAGTCCCCCACCCTCCCTAGCACTCCGGTCGTGCAGGACGGCCCCCAGCTCCTGGTCCTCCCCTTTCTTCAGACCACCTCTGACTGTGTCCCCTCAGCTGGCCTTGGCCCCGTCCCACCCGCCAGCCTTCCAGAACCGCCTCAGCACACCCTTCCCTAAACCCCATTCACTCCCGCTTCTCTGGGGCCTCGGCCTTCCCGCACATTCCTTCACGGACTTCTGGGCCTTCGCCACGGCCAGCGGGGACAGGGGCACAGCGCTGCCACATCGGGCCTGCCCCCCTCCGGCAGCAGGATCGGGATGTGACTGGGGAGGCACGGAAGGCGTCCCGGGGCCCAGAGCTACGTGCACAGGGTTCCGTGGGGCCGGGATGGCAGGATGGCCCGAGTGAAGGCAGACGGCCGAGGCCCTGCCACGGGAATGGCCTGTCTCCTCCGGCCACCGCGGCCGTGCAGAGACCAGAGGCGAGGCTGGTGTGTAGAACATGGACACTGGGGGACAGGCAGGTGGAGGGCAGGTCCGTGCGAAGGGACAGGGCAGAAAGAGAGCAGGACCCGGATGTGGGTGGGCAGGGGCAGGTGGGAGGGTCTCCAGGAGCCACTGACCGGACGGCCTCAGAACCCGGGTCAGCGTGGACCCTGCTGCGGGCGGGACCCCAGGGCTCCATGGGGTGCGAGGGACTGACTCACTGCCTGAGCCACTGAGCCACGCAGGACCCGACACCTGGCCTCCCGGACGCCGCGGCCGCGTGGAAAGACAGCCTGAACACATCTGCTTGTCCCTCCCAGCTCTTCCCTGTGGTCGAGGAACTCATGCTGCGGCCCCTTTGGGAATCCAGAGACCGTTACGAGGAACTGAAACAAAGAGATGACTCCTTGAAAGAGGTAAAGCGAGCCGGGCAGGAAACGCGGTCCTCCCTGGGGACGGGCCGAGCCGGGCACCCCTGCAGGGGCCGCTGTGGACTCATTTCCACCACCACCCCCCGAAGTCCAGACCCAGGCAAACCGGGGAGCATCTACTCTCAGCGAAACCAAACGGCCCCCGATGGCCCGCGCCCCCCGGAGGGGCCACGTCGTCCCCAAAACCTGTGCTGCAATCGGGTGGGCCAGGGCGTCGCGGCATCTCAGACCCCTTCGGAGCCGCGCCCTGGCCCCTTGCGGGTCCCCGTCCTCCAGCCCTGGGGCTGGCCTTACTGAGCGAGAGGGTGGTGGAAGGAGGCGCTCCCCGCGGCACAGGAAAAGCATCCTGGAGCTCTCACACACGGCGGCTCGGCCCCCTCGGGGTCGGGGAGACGGGGCGTGGCCCCAGGTCGCTGTCAGGACGGGACCGTTCGCAGGGAAGGTCCAGCTCACGTGGGCAGAACCGGCACAGACGCTTTCTGCAAAGCGTGCGAGTGGGCTGACCGCCCCAGGGCCTCCGCGTGCGCACGTCTCTGCTTCGGGGACCCCCGCGGGCCTCCCCTGCGTGACGTCCAGCCACCAGGGTGTGCCTCCCCTCCGCAACCCCCCCCCCCCCCGCCTCCTCTCCAGTGTCCCTGCTGCCTCTCGCTTTGTCCTGGTCTGGCCTCCATCAGCGTCACGCACCCCGTCCCATGCCGTCCCCCGCTCACTTCAGTCGGGGCTCCCTGGTCATGGCGTCCCCCCACCTTGCCGCCGGGAACCCCCGAGCCCCACTGAGCGCTGAGCGGTTTCCCAGGCGCCCCGTGTTGCCCTCGCCACCCCCCGAACTGCTCTATGTGTGACGCTGGGCATGTGTCAGTGCCTACTGGTCGATGGGCGTCCCACGACTGGCCTCTCTAGAGGGATCCCTCCACTACAAGGTCCCCGAGAGGTCCTGAGACTCCAGAGGCTAAGAGCAAATGGTACAGAGAGCGATGTCAGAGCAGGTGTGCCCGGCGGGGCCCCGGCAGGATCGCTAAAGCACACTCCAGCCGTCGCTATGAAGGTCCCAGGCCCCGCCGCCCAGTGGGGGCCCCCGGGACCTCCAGGATGCTTCCCTACCCCCAGAAAGGACAGACCCCCCCCCCAGAAGAGAAAGGGTGGACGGGCTCCATGCTCCCTTCCGCCAGGCCACCGGGCTCGGCAGACACCGTGAGTGCATTGTCCAAGCTCCGGACGCTGGCCGAGAAAGGGAGGCCTCCCACAGCTAGGGAGGTGGCTCGCTCGCAGAGCTGTTTCTGCGACGTGCACCTGCGTGTGTTTCGGCACACCGTGGCCGAGGACCTATGCCTCAGTTACACACCTTGGCGTCTCAGTCAACAGGAAGCACTTTAGCAGACAGTCAGGTCCTCACGGTCTCCTGGGACCTGATCGTTGCCTTCTGTATACCTGTCCCGGTTACAGAGGGAGACGGAGAGCTTGACGGCGGGGGGCACCGACACGTCGTCGTCGTCGAGAGAGAAAAGCAGAGATGTGAGAAACAGAGAAGAGGGTGCTATTCTGAATTGACATCTCGATGCACGTGGTAACTCAGAGCCTAAAACGGGGCGGCACTGAAAGTCTCTGGGAGGGAGGAAGGAAAGAAGGTGGGGGCAGAAATCTGAAAGACAGATGGGTTTTTTCAAGTTTTTGGAACGTTTTGTATTTATTTTGAAAGTGAGAGAGGGCGTGCGCACAAGCAGGGGCGGGGCAGAGAGAGAAGGAGACAGAGACTCCCAAGCAGGCTCAACGCTGCCAGCATGGAGCCCGATGCAGGGCTCGAACTCACGAACCGTGAGATCACGACCTGAGCCGAAATCAAGAGTCGGACGCTTAACCGACTGAGCCACCCGGGCGCCCCTGAAAGACGGATGGTTTTTCAGTAAAGTGAGACTTTTATTCGTGGCCTATAATTCTTAGAATTAGGCTCTGAAAGAAGGGGGGATCACGCTTGGGTTGATAGCCAAAGATCGGTAATTAGCCTATGTGCCGCTTATAAGGAAAAGCACGTTTTAAAATCTTTCCAAACATAAAGCATTTGCGTCTGTCGCCGTGAGCGTTTTCCTGTGCCCCTGATGCAAGCTGTTCGTTTAGTCCATGTCGAAGGGAAACCAAGCTCATTCGGCCTCTGCGTGGTAAGGTCGTGGCACACGCACGTCTGAAGGACCCCTGGAGAGATTCTCGGGACAAAGCTTTCCAGGGCACGGGGTGTGGGAACCTGTGTCTTGTTTGGTGCAGAGGGGCAGTGGCCGGCTCTGGCGTCCGAGAAACTGAGCGCAGCCAAGTACAAGCTGAGAGACCCACACAGGCGTCGCAGCCTCTCTGAGCCTCGGAGCCCTCATCTCCAGCCTCGAGATAATCACACCATTATTACCCCTTCCATGAGCAACAGGCCGGTCCATCCGAAGCGCTCGGGAAACACTGGCTTTGCGTGTTTCGGTCACACCCTATTTTTTAGTGGTTCAGGAGAAGGATCAAAATCGTTTCATTTGGCCTAAATGTGCTCAGCCGTGTGTCCAGTCCTTAAACATCCCGTGCGTCCTCCCGTGACGATGTTGATTGTGTTGATTGTGGGGGGTTTCAGCCCCCACGAAAACAAACCAGTAGGTCTTTTCCCTCTTCCGAGCAGACGGAGCCTGGAGGAGGCAGGACGATGCGGGCTGTGGTTCTGGACCAGGCTGGCCGAGCCTCGCGAGCCGTCCGCGCGGGGGAGAAGTTCGTTCCGAGCGCCTGACTCCACGAGACCACGTTTTCTAAGAACTGTTTTGTTCACTGATACAAAAAAAAAAAAAAAAAAAAAAAAGGAAAACGGAATTCATGATGCTGTACAGAATTTTTATTTTTAAACTGTCTTTTAAATAATATATTCTTATACAGAAACGGGTACTGTACTTTTTCTTTGTAGTGTTGTGTATCCGGGGGCTGCGTCTGGCAGTCCCCAGAGCCCCCGAGCTCTCACGGGGGGACAGGAACTGTGCTTTGCTCGCAGATGTGTCTGCGCGGTGTGATGTGACACTCCCTCCCGTGTAAATTCAGAATTAAATGCCAGGCGGTGCCCGGAGCACAAGGACGTGCGCGTGTCCTGTTTGTGAGCAGCGAGGGGGCGTTGGTGGCTGTGGGGAGGTGGGAACGTGCCACTTCAGTCAGCAGACTGTGCACAGCACGTCTCAGGGGAGGACAGCTGTCCCTTCTTCCTGCCTTTGCTTTTGGGACCAGCACTGGGCACTGGGGACAATCTGGGGGGGCCCCGTGCCCATAAAGGGAGACCCGACCCCGGCTGGTGGGCGGTCACGCTCTCCCTCGGCCCCGCTGGGTGCATTTAGACCCCGTGACGCTTCCCAGGGCCACTGGCTCCTTCCCTGCACCCCCTCGGGACAGAAGAGGCTCCTCTCGGATGAACTGACCCATCAGGCCGCCCACCTAATCTGAGCTCTGCGGACATTTCACCCGCTGCCGAGGAGTCTCCTCGGAGCACGCCTTGGTGAACTCCAGAATATTGCTTTCCACCTCTGAATAATTCATCTGTGGGCTGTGACATTTTCCGTCACTTCTCAAATCCAGTTCCGTATGAACAGCGACCCCGGTTCTATTGCTCTTCGCAGTTCTGTTTTTCATGTTAATCCCGCTAAAGCCCGTGCACGTGGCCACGACACGCGCAAACCCAGCAGGTGTCCCCGATGCAGGTCTCCCCCATGCCTGCGTGGCGCCCTGCACTGAAGTCCGTGACCCGCTCCTCCCAGCGAGCCAGCCTCTGACAAGTGCCCCCCACCTGCCCGCCCGTGAGCCTGGCTTCTGGCCAGTTCCCTCCACGCTCCCACCCCCGTGAGCCAGCCTCTACCCAGTTCCTTCACCTGCTCCCCCAGAGGGGCAGCCTTCTGGCCACCTGCTAACTTGTGCTCCACACCCACTTGCCACACTCTGCCCCCTTGTCAAAGTTTACACAGCGACCTCTGAGTTCAACACTTGGGCACACACACACACACACACACACACACAGGTCCACACGCGTCTGCGTGAGCATACCCGTGCCGACATACAGAGAAGCACGTCCACACACGCTCACACTTGCATAAACAGGTGCACAGGGCTGCACACGTGCGCTTGCCCACCGGGTTGTACGTAGACACGTGCCGATGCACGCCCACGCACACAAATACACAACACGCTCGCGTGCACGAATCCACATAATCACACGGACGGCTGCAGACACACACACGTATACACACTCCTGCACACTTTGTCTGCATCACGGGGTTGCGGTCCCACCAAGTCCTGGAACGAGGAAATCCACAACTAGGAGGGGCCTGTAAGGAGAGGACGTCGGTGACAGTCCCCCTCCTTGTGGGACAGCCTGGGTTCCTAGCGGAAAGCTTAGACATGGGGACAAGAGCATCAGCATCAGCGTGAAGGAGAAAACGTTCAGAGCCGCACTGCCCATTAGAGACACGCGGCGCCCGGCGCGGTCCAGACGTGACACGGGCGGCCGCCCCCACGGCCCCACACATGGCACATGGCAGCAAGACACCGGCACCTTCCTGCAAACCCCCTACGCCCCCATCACCCTGTGTTCACACGAGGGGACAAGAACACGCTGTTTTGCATTGTCTCCCTCTCCCAACTCTGTAGCGATTCAGGGAATGATGCGTGGGGTCAAACCCCGGCTCCGACGGACCCCCACCCCCAAACCCCACTCCCAAACGTCCTGCCCGAGCCGGGCCCTGACGAGGCGCTGGGCAGGCGGCTCCCGGCGCACCCCTTCTCCCCCTGCTGAGGACACAGCAGCCTCTTGTGGCCCCAGCGCTGAGCCCGGGGGGAAGGAGACAGGAAAGGAGGCGCGTCCGTCACTCCCACCCGGGATGGTGACCCCGGGCCCGACGCCCCCACACCGCCTGTCTCTCTGCCTGTCGCGTGTCGGACCACGGGTACCGTCTGCGGCTTCCTCTGCTTGTACTGTCCAAGGCCAGCGGGACAGTCCTCGAGTGCTGGCATCTTTAGCCAAATCGCATCGTGAAACCAGTTCCACTGGTGGAACGGATGGACATTAAACGAATGAACATTAAACACGCAAAATACCTCATCTCGGCCGAACAGCCGTGGGCGGGAACCGCTGGCTTCCGGTTGCCTCTGCCCCACGTGGCCAGCCGGGTGCCACAAGGCCACCCGCCACGTCCCCCGCAGGAGACGCCCTATCCGGCTCGGGCTCCAAGGGCAGCTGCGGCGCCAGGCCCCGCCGCCCCCACCCCGGGAAGGGCCGAAGAGGGTCAGTGAGTCGGGCACGTGTTCCAGACGAGAGGCTTTGCTCTGGCTCCCTGCTCTCCCAGTATCACCGCTGGGGAGTTTGTAAAGTTCAAATCAAAAGAATTCAACTGTGATTTCTCTAAGGGGCGGATAAAACTGTCGCTCTGGATTTTGGGGGGCCATTCTCTGTCAGGAGCCCAGAGGAGCTGCATGAGGCTGCTGGGGACTCACAGTGAACCCACGCAGGGTCCCCACGTTCCCCCAGGCTCGCCGTCAGCCTGCGTCCAGCCGGGCGATCGACGGAGTGAGCCCGGCAAAGATCGGACAGTGTGCCAGAGGCCCCGCAGCAAGGACGGGAGGGGGGCTTGTGAGCTTGGGGTGTGCGGCGAGGGCCGCCAGGTGGACGGCGAGCCTGGGGCAAGGTGGGTCCCGGGCCGCGGGCCTCCTGGAGTGTGGCTGTGCAGAAGGGCCACACAGGGAGGCCGGAGGCCGGTGAGGGAGATACCCCGCGCCATCCAGGAAGAGAGGGAGGTGGGGTCTGAGGGGCTGTGCAGGCCCTAGGCCCAGCTGGACTTGGTGAGAACAAGGGGGGCGATGCCCACCCGGGGTCCCCACCGAGTGGGCTTGACCAGCCGGTGACTGGGCCCATCTGGGCCCCAGCCCTTCCCTGGCTCGGATGCCCGGCTTCCGGTTCAGGTGACTGGAATGGTTTAGAAAGGCAGACGCCAACACAAAATGATCTCCCAGGACCCCACCCACGTTGGGGGCAGCCCTGGTGATGTACACGTTACGAACTCAGACATCTGCCAACTGATGAGCGAGTCTGCGTTCGTTTGTGGTCGCTGACCGAGAAATCGTGTAAGGGGAAAAAACAGACAGCAAAATGTGTGTGTGTGTGTGTGTGTGTGTGTGTGTGTGTGCGTGTGGTGGGGTCAAGGATACTCAGCTCTTTGGGGGCTCAGCTCTTTGGGGATCCGAGGAAGGCAGAGGGCAGGTACCCGTGAGGCGGGAGAACGGCAGACTCAGAGTCCAGTGCAGACACAGGAAGGGACAGCAGGGTCTCTGCGGGAGGACCGGGGCACCGGGCGCAGGGGGACTCACAGGGGACGGCTGACAGCAAGGGGTTAGGAGGAGAGGTTGACAGGAAGGTACAGACCCAGGAGGACAAAGTGTGACCATCTGCCCGGGGAAAGCTCAAACCTCTGGCTACAAATGGGAAGCGTATCAGTCAGCTCTTGCTGCATAACAAACCACCCTGAAACTTAGGGACTGGAAACCACATTGCTTTTCACTCCTTGTGGTTCTGGGGGTTGAGGGGCAGGATTTGTGGTCTGGCCTTGCTCAGCTGGAGCCGGTGGGTCTAAAGGGCCTTGGCCACATGTCTGTGGAGTTCCAGCCCCGGGCTGTGTCGCTGTGCAGCAGGCCAACGTGGTTCATCCTCAGGGTGGCAAAGTGATCCCAGTGGCAAGAGCGCCTAAGCCCCAGTGCCCGGGCACTTTTCACGCCTTGCCACACACACGGCTGTTACGTTACGTCCGTCTGGCCACAGCAAGTCACGTGGTCAAGCTCGGGTGTAAGGGGGGCAGGGACAGACTCCACTTCACAACAGAGGGACACACGGTTTGCCATCTACCAGAGTGAGGAGGCCCGTGGTCTAAGCACACAACTGGCACCCACGCCCCAGTTTTAGCCTCTTCTGCCCGCTCCGTTTCGGGAGTGACGGCTCCCCGCGGACCCCGTGTCACTGAAAAGTTACCTCGGCATCCCGATGCTGCGATCGTTGGACTCCCACTGAAAGGGTGTGGCTTGGAAGCTCTTGAACACTTCCGTGTGGTCCTTGGAGGACTTCCCAGACGTGCCGTGTGGTCTCCACTCGGTTTTCCCACCAGCTCTGGCCGCCGTCTGTTCCGACCACACGAAGTCGGGGACAGCATCACGCCCCACTTTCAGGGCCACGTGCCGCAGCCCAAAGGGGGTTTTCCTGCCCCTGGCATTGTTTCGTTTCACCAGATTCTCTGCACGGGACTCACTGCACCAAGGCATCAGAGGTACCTAATAAAACCTAAAGAATTTTTAACCATTAACCTTGCAGCAAAAGCATCTAATGAAGGGACTCTAACAACGAGTGCAACCTTTTACTCTGAGCCCCCAAGAGCTCACGGAAGGTGTCACATTTGGTCTTTCAAGTGATGGGAGAGCAGGAACGCTCAATTTTCTGAGACATTCAGAGGAGGCTGGGGTTTCCAGGCAACTCTGAGGAAGGTGGGACCAGCGTCTGACGAGTGGAGGAGACTGCAGATAGGCCAGGGCACGCCCACAGGGCGCCACCAGCCAAGGCCGGAGCCAACGACTGTGTGTTTCGAGGACACTTCACGTCGTTGAAAAATACTCATTAGGTGATGCCAGACCGGGCAAAGTGGATGCAAAATGGTTTGTACGGTCTGATCCCGATTTTGCTGAAGAAAAGTGTTAACAACGGCTATATTACAGTAGGTTGTTTCTGCGTAAAATGAAAACCGATGTTTTTCCAGCTTATTTTCCTCATCTTTTACAAAGAAAACGTATCATTTTTCAATCAGAAGATACAACCGCGAGCAATACTATATTTGGATGGGGTAGCTTGGCCAGTGGCCTGAGGCTCAGAGGTCGGACCAGGTCGCAGCCCAGAGGATGTAAATGCTGGAGCCCAGCGCCTGTGCGCGGAGCCTGGTCCAGGCGAAGAGGACGCGTCTCCGCGCCGCCAATCAGGTGGTAAGATTTTTCTTTCTGCTTATTGTCCGAGAAACGCCACCCCCGGAACGGTAAAGGCAGCCCCGGCTAGGGGCGCTCAGCCCAGCCCCACCCCGGGACCCCAGGCCCTCTGAAGTCCTAATGTTCCACGCTGGGGCCGAGGACACCCGGGAACAAGAAGCCAGGCATGGGGGCACCTGGGGGGCTCACTCAGTCGGTTAAGCATCCGACTCTTGATTTCAGCTCAGGTCATGATCCCAGGGTTGTTCAGCTCTGCGCTGACAGCACGGAGCCTGCTTGGGATTCTCTGCCTCTCTCTCTGCCCCTCCCCTGCTCGTTCTCTCTCTGTCTCTCTCTCTCTCTCAAAATAAATAAACATGAAAGAAAGAAAGAAAGAAAGAAAGAAAGAAAGAAAGAAAGAAAGAA
>NW_024412403.1:3381925-3392327 GCF_014898765.1 Herpailurus yagouaroundi | reverse complement strand
AAAGAAAGAAAGAAAGAAAGAAAGAAAGAAAGAAAGAAAGAAAGAAAAGCAGCTGCCAAGGCATGCCACGGCCCCCACACACCAGACCAGCCACCTCTGGTAGGATTTCACAAAACCCCTCGGGGAAAAGCACGCCGTGTTTTCTCGATCCGCTGTGAGGGGACACTGTCCGCCATTTCGACTAAGTAGGTGCTGAATGTATTTGTCTTTAGGAAAATAATGCCTGTTCTTGACCAGAAATGAAAGGGTATAAGCAGGGAGGCCACGGGAGGATGTCAGCACCACTGCAGAAGGGAAAGGGGGTGGTTCTTTTCTCCTGGTCAGTAAGGGTCATTTAAGGGGCAAAAGGAGACAGTTCTGTTAGCAGTGGAGAAACCGAGTCAGGGATGATGGCAGGGGACAGAGGCTTGCCTGGGTCAGCGCCAGGTGGGGCCTCCTGCCTCCCCCCGCGGCCTGATGAGCGAGGGGCTGGTGGGGCCACGCAGCGCCCTGGGGCAGGTGCGCGGTGACCCAAGCCCACGAGGTCCCTGAATCTTCGACGATTGGCGGTGGCCTCCTTGCTGAGAAGCCTGGTCTCCTGGTCGGTGAGTCACCATTACCGCCCGCTGTGCTCACAAGGACAGCATGAGGGACCCCGGCCCCCAGGGCAACTCATTGCTTCTAGCAGGCTTCTTGGGAGCTAGAGAGAGCCCCCCACTCCAGGTGGGTCTGTCCCTCCTGGGCCATTTCTCGCTGTGACTCTGAGCACGGCACCGAAGCCTCTAGGGGCATCCGTGGCGGTAGGCCAGGCCTCCACGATCCCCTCCGGTGGGATCCCCCGTGGTTCTTGTAAATTCCCCACAGGAGGGTCCATGCAGGAGACCCTCCTCAGCAAGGCTGGGGGCTGGGCGACCAATATGGCTGCAGACTGCGTCCCTCACACCCTGTATCCCCCCCCCACCCCACAGGCGGCCCCCGCCCCAGACGCCCTACCCCACTCACGGGCTGCCCTCCCGGGACACCCCCAGCTCACAAACTGCCCTTCCCAGGACACCCCACTCCCCACCTCACAGGCTGCCCCCACCATCCCCAAATCTTGGGAAGCACCATTCAAAGTCAACAAGTGAACTGTTTTCTCTGCAGTGACCCTGTCAGACTCCCATTCCCACGGCCGAGTCTGACTCCAGCCTGAATTGCTGAGGGCAGGACTGGATCAGCAGGTGCCCAGAAAGGCAAAAGGGATTCAGGAGGGTTTGTGAGAGTCCTCCCCGCACGGGGATGTCCGGGAAACGTGGGGAAGTCTAATAGTCTAATACATTCACTTCTCTTCAACATGCTTCACGTTATAACCAAGAAAGTGACCATTTTTACGTGAAACTCTTAATTTTGAGACAACTGTAGATTCCTGCGCAGTCGCAAGAAAGACTGGGGAGCGAGCCCGCGTGCCCTTTACCCAGGTCTCCGGTGGTGACACCTTGCAGAACTCCAGTGCGCGGTCACGTCCGGGATGGTGATGCCGGGGTCACAGTGTGGGCACCGGGCGCTCCATCCCGCGGGGGTCCCCCTGCCGCCCCCTTCCAGCCCACCCACTGTCCTTCCACCGGCCCCCGCAGTCCCTAACCTCTTCTCCATCTCTGTAATTTTGTGATTTGCTGAATGTGACATGAATGGGGCCACGCAGTGCCATTCTGTGAAGGTTCATCCAGGTTGTTGTATCAGGAATGCATTCCTTTTTCCTGCCGAGTAGTGTTCCGCAGTGTGGACGGATCGCCGTTTGCTGAATCATTTACCGGCTGAAGGATGCAGGCTGATGCCAGCTCGGTGCTGTGACGAATAAAGCTGTGCACACTCGCCCACCGGCTGTGTGTAACTGTGACTCTTCCCATCTCTCTGGGCTGGGTCCCAGGAAGGTGATATTGGGTCACAGGGCACAGGTCACAAGAAACGGCCAAGCCATTTCCCAGAACGGCCCTACCACTTTCTGGTCCCACCAGCAATGCACGAGTGATCCAATTCTTCCCCGTTTTGTTAGCATGTGGCACTGTCACTATCTCATGTTAGCCACTCTGACAGGTGCATGCCAAAACCCAGCAGGGCTTTGATTTGTGTTTTTTCCATGGCTAAGATGCTGAACCTCCGGGAAGACAAACTCTAGTATCCTCGGTAAAATGTGTGTTCCTGTCTTTCACCCGCTTTCAAAACTGGGGGGTGTTGGGAGGGTTTTTTTTTTTTTTTTTTTACTCTTTTCACCGTTGACTTTGAGAGTGCTTTGTATATTCCGGACACCGCTCCTCTGTCAGACGTGCGGCTTGTGACGCTTTTCTCCCAGGCTGTGACTTGTGTTTTTTATCTTCTTCACAGCGGTTTTCACAGAGCAAATATGTTTTGCAAATCGGACAGAGTCTGATTCTTGAACGTTGCCTCTTACCCATCTGCCTTTTGGTGTCAAGTCTAAGAACTCTCTGCCTAGTCCTGGACCCTGAAGATCTTGTGGGTTTTTTTTTTTTTCCAAAAGTCTCATAGTTTTACGTTTTGATCCACGATCCAACTTTTTGCATGAAGAGGTCTGTGTTTTCACCTCGGGATGTCCGGGGCTCCGGCACCCTCTGTGGACAGGACTGTCCCTGGTCCGCTGACCTGTGTTTGCACCATTGTCCACAAACTGCTGGCCGTGTTTGTGTGGGCTTCTGTCTGGGTTCTCTGTTCCGTCCCGCGGATCTCTGTGTCTGTCCCTCCGCCAACACCACACCGTCTTAATTGCTGTAACTGCATAATAACTTGAAATCAGATACGCTGATTCCTGTCGTTTATCTTCAGGTTCAGAGGTGTTCAGCTACTCCAGTCTCTTTACCTTTCCATAAGTGTCATCGCTTCTCGGCCTTTTGGCTAAGATCATGTGTACCTTTCCATAAGTGTCACAATCATTTTATCCGCACCCTGGGATTCGGACAGGCACGGCATTAAACACGTTATTCCACATAGGGAAGAACCAACATCCCTACTATGTAGATTCTTCCCGTCCATCACCGTGGCGTGCCCTTCCTTTTTTTAGATCTTCGTGTACTCCCTTCAGCCGTGCTTTGTGATTTTGAGGATACACATTCGGTTTGGTGAGATTACGCCTGCGTATTTCTTTTTTGTTTTGGGTGACTATGAATGTTACTGTATTTTTAACTTCAGTGTCCAAGTGTTGTTAATCTATAAAAATGCAATTGCTTTTAATATCATTTCTTGTCAAATTGGCTAACATACAGCGTGTACAATGCGCTCTTGGTTTGGGGGGTAGATTCCTGTGGTTCAACACCCAGTGCTCGTCCCAACGGGTGCCCTCCTCGATGCCCATCACCCACCCTCCCCTCTCTCCCACCCCACCCCCCAACAACCCTCAATCTGTCCTCTGTATTTAAGAGTCTCTTATGGTTTGCCTCCCTTCTCTGTATCTATTTTTTCCCCTTCTGGTCTTTTCCCTCATGGTCTTCTGTTAAGTTTCTCACCTTCCACATATGAGTGAAAACATATGATATCAGTCTTTCTCTGACTGACTTATCTCACTTAGCGTAATATCCTCCAGTTCCATCCATGTTGCTGCAAATGGCCAGATCTCACTCTTTCTCATGGCCAACAGACACATGAAAAGAGGCTCAATGTCACTCATCATCAGAGAAATACAAATCAAAAATCACACTCAGATACCACCTCATGCCAGTCAGAGTGGCTAAAACTACAGTTGATTTTAGGGGCATCTGGGTGGCTCAGTCGGCTGAACATCTGACTCTTGATTTGGGCTCAGGTCATGATCTCTTGGTTCGTGGGATCGAACCCCGAATTGGGCTCTGTGCTGACAGCATGGACCTGGCTTGGGATTCTTTCTCTCTCTCTGCCCCTCCCCACCACTCTCTCTCTCTCTCTCTCTCTCTCTCTCAAAATAAAGAAACTAAAAAAATTGCTTTTTATGTATTAATCTTGTATCCTGTGACCTTGACTCATTCGTGTACTAGTTCTAGGAGGTTTTTGTAGATGTCTTAGGACTTTCCACGGAGACCATCAAAGTCATCAGCGAACAGGAACATTTGAACAGTTTTTGCTTCCTTTCTGAACGGAATGCCTTTTATTTGCTTTTTATTTTGAGAAACCTAGGCTTTGTTGAACATGGCGCTGGGTCTCTTTTCACAGAAGAAGGTATTAACACACAAGCACCTACGCACTGAAGCAATTCTGGCTTTCTTGGATCAGTAAAATCAGGGAAATTGCACGTGGTGACCCTGAGCTGGGATTCTGGTCTTTGTCGGAAGCACAAAGGTAAGTGTGATGCTGAGTAGGAGGGGAGACAGCAGAGTTTCTGTGCTTCTGTCTCAAGGTGGGAGAAGCGTGTCGATGCAGCTCGTGGCCGGGCTCCTGCCTCTCCGTGTGTCTCTCTCTCCACACATGCTTTGCGGGGTGGGGGTCTGACTTGTACCGTCAAGTTCTTTGTGTCCCGGCTTCATGCAGAAGAAAATAGTTTCGTTTGTACAAGTGTTCTGTGTACAAGTACTCGTGATGTGGGGGCGTATCATTGTTAGCTGGCTTTTGTGTGTCGGCTTTGTATCAATAATGCAGAAGAAGAGCCAGTCTGGTGTGGGAGGAGCAAACAGTTCCAAGAGGAGACCTCTGCCCCCACCCAACGTGTTCCATCTTGGGAAATGAGTCCCCAGAGTTCCCCATGGTGGAGGCTCGGTGCTGGGGACAGAGGGGCAGCACTGCGGGTGGCAGGGAGTTCAGGGGTGGGGCCAGGGACTGGGGGGCTAGCATGGCCAGAGTCCTCTGAGGCAAGGCGGCTGTGGAGGGGACAGTAGGGCTCTGGATGCAGGAGGCCCAAGGGCTTGCTGGCCAGGTCCAGGGTCAGGTTCTGGAGGGAGGCTCTCCAGGGTGAGACCACAGGACAGGGCCCATGCCCACCTGCCTCGTGGAAGAAGGCCTCTCTGACTTGGCCCATGAGGGATGGGCACAGCCCCACTCCTGCCCCAGTCAGCATCCTAGGGCTTCAGTGGGAGGCAGTGAGGTAGCCAATGCCGGGCTTTGAGGGTGTGCTCACGAACCCCATGCTGTCAGCACTCCCACTGTTGGCCAGAGGACCTGTCAGATGAAGCACTCGGTGACCAGACCAGCTCTGCGGGAGGCACCCAGGGGACCCCACACTGTTCCGTCCTTTGTTGTGTCCCAGAAGAGGCTGGCACAGTGGCTGCCACAGGGGCACATGGTGTGCCACTTGGAAGCGAGACTCTCTCTTTCCTTTTCTTGCCTTATTGCATTGTCAGAATGCCCAAAACCACGTTGAGTAACAGTGGTGAGAAGAGACATCCATGCCTTGTTCCCAATATTAGGGAAAAAGCATTCAGTCTTTCAGTGTTAAGCATAACTTTTGTAGACACTCTTGATCAGCTTCAAGAAGCTCCTCTCCATTCCTGTTTCTCTGACAGCTTTTATCAAGAACGGCTGTTCTATTTTGTCAAACGTTTCTTCTACATCAATTCATATGACCTTATGGGTTTTTTCTTCTTTAGTCTGTTAAAGTGGTGGATTATGTTGATCACTTTTTGAATATTAAACCAGCCTTGCATCCCTGGAATAAACTCCGCTTGGCCATGGTGGTTAATTCTTTTTATATATTGCTGAATTTTATTTGCTAATATTTTAAGAACTTGTGTAATATCCTACGGGATATTGGTCTAGTTTTCCTTTCTTTGTACTGTCTAGTTTTTGTCATAAAGGTGATACTAACTTCATAAGATGTATTGGGAAGAGCTGCCTTCTCTTCTATTTTCTGCTGGTGACTGTGCAGAATTGGTGTTAATTCTCCTATAAAAGCCTGGAAGAATTCTTCATTGAAAACATCCGGGTCTGGGAATTTCTTTGGGGGGGGGAAATATTTTAAGTACTGATTCAACTTCCTTAATGGTTACAGAGCTATGCAAAGTATATATTTCATAATGGGTGAGTTTGCTAGTTTGTGCTTTTCAGACAACTGATCTGTTTCATGGAAGTTGTAAACTTTGCGTGTGTAGAGTTGAAGTGTTCTCTTATGATCCTTTTGATGTCTGCAGGGTCTCTAGTGATATCTCCCCTTCTGTTCCCGGTTTGGGGAATCTGTGTCTTTTCTCTGTGTCTTCAGCCTTGCTAGAGGTTTTGTTTCGTTGACCTTCTCTGTTGTCTCTGTTTTCAATTTCATTGATGCCTTCTCTTTATTGTGTCCCCCCTTCTGCTTGTTTTGGGTTTATTTTGCCCTTCTTTCTGAGGGTGGAGCCCGGACTATTGATTTGGGATTTTCCTTCTCTTCTAATGTAAGCATTTAGTGTGATAAATTTCTCTCTTGACCTTGCTTTGATGTGTCATCTTTTCGTTTTCATTCAATCCGATGTATTTTTTATTTCCCTTGAGAGCTTCCTCCGTGATCCATGGATTATTTGCGCCAATTCCAACTGTTTGTGGAGGTGGTCCTGTTGGCTTTCTGTTACTGATCCCTAGTTCGATTGTGCTGTGGTCAAAAAAACACACTCTGTGTGATTTCATCTGTTATTTGTTAAGGTATGTTTTATGGCTCATGATGCCATCTATCTTGGGATACATTCCATGAACACTTGAGAAGCGTGTGTTCTGTGCTGTTGTTGGGGGAAGTGGTCTATGAATGCTGAGTAGATCCTCTTGGTTGGTGGTAGCATCGAGTTCTTCTTGTGGTTTCTGTTGGTGGTAGTGGTGGGTTTCTTAGACAGCGAGTGTGTGTGTGAGCTGGGGAGGAGAGGGGCAGAGGCAGAGAGAGAGAGAATCCCAAGCAGGCTCCAAACATGGGGCTCGATCCCACAACCCCAGGATCATAACCTGAGGGAAACCAAGAGTTGGATGCCCAACCAGTCATGGCATCCCTTGTTTTATGTCTAGCCACAAACTGGCTGAGCTCTTTCACTGAAGGCCACAGCTGCTGCCAGCCTTCTGCCATGTGGCCACGCTCTCTGGACCCTAGAAACAGTTTCCTCCCTCACCCTTGCAGACCAGATCCTTTCCAGATGCCGAGCACCATTCTCGTGAGCCCTAGGATACTGGGTTCTCTAACTCTGCCCCACCCCACTGCACTGTCACTTTCCTCGGTGACCCAGTTTTCTGTGTCCTCTGTTTCCTGCTGTGGCCTCATCACATGAGACATATCTCAGAGGGCTACTGCTATTACCCCAGACTCCTACGGTGGATATTCCCACCAAAAAATGAGCTCATGGAGTGAAATAGTTAGGTTTGGGCTGCAATAAAATGCATACGAGACTTGCATTTCCACTCAGAATGCCAAAAGCCGCAAAGAACATCCCTCCCACGCTACAACGGTGAAAGTCAGATGATGAGTCACAAAGGAACAAAGTAAACTGAATTCCAAAAAGGAATGAGCCCCTTCAAGGAGAGAGAGAGAGAGACAGAGAAAGGGCACCAACTGTTTCATCTTTGATGGGACGCGGAGGACGTGACCACCGCACAAAATGGACAAGAAAAACTCAGTTAATTTGAAGAAGTTCTTAAAGGCTAGTAAGTATGACAGCTGGTTAAGAGATGGGGTCCTGTACAGAGCGCTCTCTGGGTGACACAGGTGTGCGTGGAGGGACCAGCAGCTCCTTAGGCTCCCCATTCTTCCCAGACTCACACCAGCAAAAGTCTTCAGCTGAGGGAAAGGCATCAAACAGTCACACCCCTGAGGCAGAAGCAGAGACCCAGTGGTCTCGGGAGGCTCCGTGGGGCCGTCCTGCAGGGACAGCTGAAAGCTGAGGGGGCCAGGAAGCCTGAGAAGGACCCTCCCCTCCAGCACTGCACCCCAGTGTAACTGCAAGGCCACTGCAACCCACAGCCTGAGGGGTTTGAAGTCTGCACCGAGGTAACCATGGCAACAACAAACCCCAACTGGCCGGGCCCCTGACCAGATAGAGGCCCGCGGGGGATGACGGGCGCAGCTCTCTGGGCCTGGGGACTTCCGGCCACTTGTCCTATCCATTACTGAGAAGGCAGCACGCAAGTCTCCAGCCGTGACTGTGGATTTGTTTACTTCAAGACTCAGTCCCTTCAGGATTGTCTTCATGTATCTTGAAGCTCTGATATAAGGACACACACATTTAGGATTTTGATGCCTTCCTGATCGCTCGACCCCTTCACCTCTACCCCTGGCAACAGCCAGGTCATGATTTCCCGGTTCTTGAGCTCAAGCCCCTCATCGGGCTCTCTGCCATCAGTGCAGAGCCCGCTTTGGATCCTGTGTCTCCCTCTCTCCTGCCCCTCCCCCATCTGCACTCTCTCAAAACTAAATATTTTTTTAAAAATTAGAAAAAGAAGAAGGGCAAAGTGCATGCCTCCCAGGTGAGTCCCTTTACAGGACTTGTAAAATGAGGATCCGTCCAGAAACATTGCTTACATCTCTCCAACCCTCCCTGCCTTCAGAGAGGCAGGGAGATGTGTTTTGTCTGCTGGGCACAGTGATGCCTCCGCAAAAGAGAGGCCTTCTGTAAAAGGGAAAAGGGAGAGTAGACACTGGCCAGGCAGCCAGCAACCTCTTTCTCAGATTGAAAAATTCTTCAGGTGGAAAAAGGGGATACATAAGAATACAGTCCTGAATCTCCTCTTCAACATGAAATCGTTGTTCGTTTACGACAATTATTTTAATAAAGAACTGGCTGATTTGAACTCTTTGTAGTCAAGATTAGAGGCATAAAATGTGCTCCCAGTGCCTTCCCAACCCCCTCTCCATGCCCCTGCGTCTCCAGGGCGCTGAGGCAGAGACAGAAGAGAGCAGTCTGAATACACGCATATGAACACAAATTGAAAACTGCTCAGCTAAAGCGAATTAGTTCAAAGAAACAATACATTCGGGGAGCTGGTCACTTGGCAAATTGGCTCTTCAGAGAGCTGGCTTTTAGTGACTGCCCACGCGGAAAGAGGGATTCAGGCAGAAGCCCACCCCGATGGGGTGGGGGCGTCCCTTAAGGACTCCGGGGGGTTTCTTGTGGGGCTGGTAGGTTCCCCACCAAACTCGGGGAGGTCCCACGGGCTGGAGCACTGTTCCCACTGCGTAATAGTCACGCCCCTTGAAGTGTACCGTTGACGTCCTCTGGAAAGGAAGAAATGAAACCCAAGCGGAAAGACCGCTGACTTGAGGAGAGATCGTGTTCTGGAGAAAGGCGTGGAAATGGGTCCTCTGCGCATTGGAGACCGAACCTGCTTTCAGGACAGGGCGCCTTGGCAGCCGGGGCTGCAGCAGGAGTCTCGCTGGAGAGACACCCAGGTGGCAGGAAGACACCCAGTCTCCCCCGCAGCTCTCTGGGGCTTTCCATCAACCCATCCAAAGTCCTCAGGAACTGAGAGCGACCGCTGTGTGCACCTGCTCCCCGGCAAAGCGTGCACGCGCATGGTCATGCCACAGGCCTTTCCTGCCGGGGGGCTCTCAACCTTCTCGGCCGCCAGCACTGGCTGAAGGTGCTTTCTACTCTGCGCTGTCCTGCAGCCGCGTCCTGGCAGCTCGCTGACCACAGACGAAGGGCCACTCCCCACGTGACCTGGGGAACACACGTAGGGTCGGCCGGCCACCAAGCCCCGACACGGAAACCCTTCGTTTTCATTCCTCCATCAGAAACTCATTTAAGGAAGTGTCCGTTACTAAAGGGTAACATGACAGGAAGAGGTTTCCAGTGGTGACTTCCAATCTACAGAGAGAAAAACAAAAGCACCTCGAGTCCTGGGAGATGGAAATTGAAAACCCCAGGGGAGGGGGGAAAAAGTGTTGCCTGCTCCTATTTGATTGCACAGTTTGAAGCAGGAATAGTTAGAAGGAAGAACAGGAAATTATTGGATTGGAAACTCTCTAATGGTTAAAGAGAAGTGACGAGCTGATGCATCATTGGCAATTTAATGGGAACCGGTCCTCCGATCACGTCTGACTGTAACTGACAAGAAAGGGCTTCTCAGGAGACAGAGACCCAATCATCCCGCTGCGGGCGGGAAGGGCTGGGAAACGCACTGCTTCACATGCCCTTGAGGTGACTTTCTTGGGAAACTGCTGGCTCCGAGCGGGAAGGGGCCTCGAGGGAGGTGAGGGGGGCGCTGGGACCTGGACGGGCTCCCAGGCGCGGCCACGGGGCAGTAACTCTCCCTGGACCAGCAGGGACTCTGGGCTTTGCCTCTGAAGCCGAATGGCCGGGTTCAAATTCAGGACCTATTCTTTGCTAACCTCCTGGGCTTCAGCTGCCCCACTTAGAGAGGAGTAAGAATCACATCCAGCCATCATGAGAACTAAACAAGAGTTAATCACCAACAGCCAACGATTTGATCAACTGTGCCTCTATAATGATGCTTCCATAAAAACCCTAGCTGAAGTTCAGAGAGCTTCCAAGTTGGTGAACACACCCACCTGCCGGAGGAGGACACG
>NW_024412403.1:3336733-3381915 GCF_014898765.1 Herpailurus yagouaroundi | reverse complement strand
CGGAGGAGGACACGCCCCAACACCCTGGGGACCCACCTGCCGGGGGATGACGTGAGCCAAAGTCGGATGCTTAACCAACTGAGCCACCCAAGCGCCCAAGCACATTTTTTTAAAACAGTCTCTGCTTTTAAGACTCATTCTAGTTGTTGGGGCACCTGGGTGGCTCAGTGGTTTCCGCAACCAACTCTTGATTTCTTTGGCTCATGTCGCGATCTCAGGCTCGTGAGTTCGAGCCCCACATCAGGCTCTGTGCTGACAGTGGGGGCCTGCTTGGGATTCTCTTGGGGTTTTCTCTCTCCCTCATTCTCTCCCACTCCCCAACTTGCACACTGTGTGTGTGTGTGTGTGTGTGTGTGTGTGTGTGTGTGTGTATCTCAGAAGTAAGTAAATTAATTAAATTAAAAAGGAAATCTAGTAGAGGGGAAAAAAACACACAGACTCATAACACAGCTGATATTCTGGCCGGGGGCAGAGGGGATGCTAATCCGCCCGTCTCCACCTGTAGCCATGGGGCCTCCCACTGGGACTGGAGGGGAGCGGAGCATGGGCTGGGCTCTGGCACCCGGGGACCCTCGGCCACGCCCCTCCCCCTCCCCACCCTCTTCCCACCACCTGCTGGCAGGGGGCTTCCTCTAGGTATCTTTTCCTCACTCTGTGGATTAAAATCTTCCTATCCCATTTCTCTCGCTACTAACGAGAGCCACACGCTTACTCTATCTGTATTTTCTAGTGGTGCCGTGTACAATTTTCCCTGTCTGCTTAGACCAGGCAAGGCTGAAGTCACTTGTGCGGCCCTCCTGCAAGACACCCACCCCTCGGGGGCCCCACTCCGACTGGCCCCTATCGTTTGCGTTACTGTGGCCCAGGGCTCGGGGGTGTGCCCCTGCTGTTTTACCGGCTCACACAAGACTCTCTCACCATCGTTTTGATCCTCCGCAGTCAACACGTTCACGCTCACCCCCATCTCCCGCTCTTGTTCACCGTTCCCCTTGCATCCGAGCGGTCTTGCTCTGGCCTTCACTTCCCGTCTCGGTGAGCCCCCCGCGGGTGTGCTTGTTGGGAAACGTCTTCGTGTCATCCGAGTTTAGGAACAACAGCTTAGACGGGTTTGCCCATCCTCCATCCCACCACGTTTCCAGCCGTCTTCGCTGCTCCTGAGAGGTCAGCGGTGAGCCCACAACCGCCATACCCAGCGTTCAGCGTCTCGCTCCGCGTGCCGTTAAGATTTTATTTTTGTCTCCCAACTGGCAGATGGAGCAGCGGGCCGGCTTCAGGCAGAGATCAGGCAGGGGAAGAAGCGTGGGATGGACCGAGGACAAGATGAACGTGAACTTCGCACCTTTAGATGAGCCGCGGCAGAAAAGACGAAGACAGGAGGCGGTAGGGGGACAGAGACAGTGTGACGGGGGGCAGTACTGCTCCCACCTGCCTGTGCCTCGTCTCTGCGGCTTGGCGAGCGAGCGTGGGGCTGGGAGGGAGTGGGCCTGACAACAGCAGACCCCACGATAAGATCTCATACGTATTTAGTGAATTTTTTTAATGTTAATTTTTATTTTTGATAGAGTGTGAGCAGGGGAGAGGCACAGAGAGGGAGACACAGAATCCGAAGCAGGCTCCAGGCTCGGAACGGTCAGCACAGTCCAACACGGGGCTCGAACTCACAAACCGCAAGATCACGATCTGAGCTGAAGTCGGACGTTTAACTGACTGAGCCACCCAGGTGCCCCTCATATGTATTTATTAAATAAGCATCTTCCTGCTCTGCCCGTCCTTGGTGCAGTGCCTCACAGGCCAAGGTGGCTGCTGGAGCACCAGCCATCATGACTACATGCCAGGAAGGAAAAGAGGACCCAATATTTTCCCTCACGTTTGGAAAATGCAGTCCCCTGGCTGGGCAGCAATGTGCCTGGCGAAAAGCCAGAGTCCATCACCGAGAAGAAACGCATTTTACTACGAGCTGTGCGTGCACCTCACTAAATGATGCTGTTTCTCTTTACCAATAAATTCTTTTGAGATAAATTCCTTTAAAAGAAAATTTTCATTTCATCAGGACCTTGCCACCTGAGCTCTCCATTCCTTATCCCCCAGGGAGATCATGCCAGAGAAATAATCAAGTGTGTTCGCCCACATCCCACGCACTCCCACCGGCTTCCCAGACAGGCTGATCCCCACCCCCAACCGCATCTCAGCTTCCGGGGCTGACTCCTGGAGGCAGAAGGAACACTCCCACATCCTTGCTGTGTGGAGGCGGCGTGCCTGGCAGGAGAGGCTTGTTGAGGCTGAGCCTGGCCACAGGTGTCCATCCGTCTTCCCAGCTTGTGGGGACACTGTTGTCCTTATCGAGTACAAAGCCAGGTCCGGAATGACTGATCACTCACTGCCAGGAAGAGGTCGTTATTCCGCTATGATTTCCTTCTATAATAAATGTCCTTTGTTTTAGCAGATTGTAGCACTGAAAGAAGAGAAATCGGGTATAGCCTGCAAAACAGGGACGCAGGGAACAGGGGAGATGGGAACAGAATCGATCGAAGGAAAAGGGGTGGGAGGTGGCACAGGAGGTAATAGAAGACGCAGACAAGATGGGTCAGCGTGGGCCTAACGTACCAGTAATCACACTTCAGAGAACCACATTGGGCTGGTCAAGTACAAGAGATTTCTTAGAGAAGGAAGGCATTCAGCCACCTGTTGTTTACAAGAGATGCACCTAAAATACGAGGAAGCAGGAAGGCGTAAGGAAGGCTGGGGAAAACACACGAGAGGGTATTAGCCAAGGAAGGGGATCCCGCAGTCTGGATGCCACGTCAAACTGCCTTTGAGGAAAGAGCATCCTGGGGGAAGAGGACGCCCTGCGTCCTAGGAGTTGAGTGTCTGAACCGCAAAATTGCGTTTTCAG
Organism: Herpailurus yagouaroundi; assembly: GCF_014898765.1. Lineage (NCBI taxonomy): Eukaryota > Metazoa > Chordata > Mammalia > Carnivora > Felidae > Herpailurus > Herpailurus yagouaroundi. The sequence goes on along the minus strand of NW_024412403.1, from coordinate 3,379,022 downwards.
AAAGTGGGTAAAGCCAAGTTGCAAGAAGGAATTAACGTGCTCAGCTTCCTCCCTTCACGTCCTTACTCGTTAGGCAGGGCCGTGGCAGAGCCCAGGGCTGCAAGAGGGCAGGGCTCGGTGCACAGGGGGGTGGGGGGGTGCAAAGGCAGCAGAGTTTCATGGGACGCATGGGCAGGACCCAGAGAGAGTGGCAGTCTGTGCCCGAGAGCCCACGCTGTCCGAGCCTGGCACGGCACACGATGAGGAGGCAGCCCCGGGTTCTGGGCCCAGCAGCGGCCCAGCGCAGGGTTCCAGAGCCCGGAGGGGGTGAGGAGGGCTTACTCGTGGGGAAAGGGAGCAGTGAGGGTGGTGGCCCACCGGGTGTCACAGCCAGACCGGGTGAGCAGGGTGTCCACACTAGGCATGGTGCCGTCTGGAGGAATGGTCAGGGCCAGGGGACGCATCCAGTAGTAAACACACTGGGGACATCAGGAGCCAGGTCCTTGCAGTTGGAAAGGGGAGTTGCAAATATGGAAAAGGAGAAAACAAAATGAACTCTGTGGTGTTGCTCTGCAGGGGTCCATGGCAGCTCTGGGGCCTCAGTACCTCCAGGCGAATGTAGAAAGGCATCCACGCAGAAGCACGTGTACTCATGTCCTCACCGTGCCCTGGGAGGGGCTCAGGCCATGACAGCCACGAGGACAGCACTTGGACCCTGGTTTCCAAATGCCGCTCCGCAGTCTACAGAACCAGGCTCGCTGGAGAAGCACGGACCCCAGGGCTTGGGCAGGGAAGTCACAAGAAGAGCCTGAAACCTCTTTGTACGGAGAGTAAGACAGAGCTCACAGCGATGGGACGTGTCCAAACAAAGAGCCAGGATGACCACACTCTCTTTAGCCCACACTCATTTGTAAGTAGCCATCCTAATGGGTGTGAGGTGGCATCTTCTTGTGGTTGTGATTTGCACTTCCCTGATGACCACTGATGTGGAGCGTCTTCTCACGTGCTTGCGGCCACGCACATGCCTTCCTCAGAGAATGCCTATCCAAGTCCTTTGCCCATTTTTGTAACTGGGTTGCTTTGTATGAACCCCTTATCAGATATACTATTTGCAAATATTTTCTTCCATTCTAGGACTTGCCTTTTTTTTTAATTTTTTTTTTAATGTTTATTTATTTTAGAGACAGAGAGAGACAGAGCATGAACAGGGGAGGGGCAGAGAGAGAGGGAGACACAGAATCCAAAACAGGCTCCAGGCTCTGAGCTGTCAGCACAGAGCCCGACGCGGGGCTCGAACTCACGGACCGTGAGATCATGACCTGAGCCGAAGTCGGACGCTTAACCGACTGAGCCACCCAGGTGCCCCTAGGACTTGCCTTTTTACCGTTGATGGTGTCTTTTGATACGCAATTTTTAAAAATTTTCATGAACTCAAGTTTGCCTGTTTTTTCTGTTGTTGCCTTTGGTGTCATATCCAAGAAATCACCGCCAGATACAAGGTTGTAAAATCTTACCCCTATGTTTCTTTTAAGAATTTTATCGTTTTAGGTCTTACACCCTGGTGCATGTTGATCTTTGATTCATATTGAGTTAATTTTTTTTTTATTTTTAACATTTATTTATTTTTTGAGAGAGAGACAGAGAGTGAGCAGGGGAGGGGCAGAGAGAGAGGGAGACGCAGAATCTGAAACAGGCTCCAGGCTCTGAGCTGTCATCACAGAGCCCCATGCGGGGCTCGAACTCATAAATCGTGAGATCATGACCTGAGCCGAAGTCGGTCACTCAACCGACTGAACCACCCAGGCTTCCCATATTGAGTTAATTTTTGAATATGGTGTGAGGTAGGCATCCAACTCATTCTTTTCCAGGTGGATATCCAGTTTTCCCAACCATTTGTTGAAGAGACTGTCTTTTCCCCATTGAATGATCTTGGCATCCTTGGCGGAAGTCATTTGACCATAAATCCAAGGGATTATTTCTGGGCTCTTTATTCTATTCCATTGGTCTATGTGCCCATCTTAACACTAACGCCGTAGTGTTTTGATTACTGTAGCTTATAGTAAGTTTTGAAATCAGGGAGTGTGAGTCGTCTGGCTCTGTTATTTTTCAAGATTGTTTTTGATATGAAGGGTCCCTGAGATCCCATATCTCTAAGTTTACAATTAGTTTTTCTATTATTGCAAAAAACATCCTTGGGACTTTGATACTTATTGCACTAACTCTGTAGATTATTTTGGGTGGTATTGACATCTTAACAATGTGGTGTGTTCCGATCCATGACCCTAGAAAGGGTTTCCATTTATTTACGTCTTCTTTAGTGTCTTTCCAAAATGTTCAAATGTTGAAAAACTTTTCAAAATTGTTTCATTGGACAAGTCTCTCCCTTCCTGCGTTAACTCTAAGTATTTTATTCCTTTGATGCTCTTGTAAATGGAATTGCTTTTGTAATTTCCTTTTCAGATTGCTCAAAGTTAGCGTATAAAATGCAACTGATTTTTGTGTGTTGACTTCGTAGCCTGCTACTTTGGTGAATTCATTTTTTTAGTTCCAACAGTTTTTTGTTTTTTGTTTGTTTTTTTTTTTTAACGGAAACCTTAGGTTGCCTACATATAAGGCCATACATCTGTGAATTGGGATCATTTCACTTCTTTCTCAATTTTTACTCCAATGTTTTTTTATTTCTTTTTCTTGCCCAACTGCTCTAGCTAAAACTTCTAGTACTACCGGGTCCTGGTCTTAGAAGAAAAGCTCTCAGTCTCTCCCCATTGGGTATGATGTTCACTGTGGACTCTCCATAGACAGTCTTTATTTTGTTGAGGGAGTTCCCTTCTACACCTAGTTTGTCGAGTCCTTTATTATAAAAGGGGTGTTGGGGGCGCCTGGGTGGCGCAGTCGGTTAAGCGTCCGACTTCAGCCAGGTCACGATCTCGCGGTCCGTGAGTTCGAGCCCCGCATCAGGCTCTGGGCTGATGGCTCAGAGCCTGGAGCCGGTTTCCGATTCTGTGTCTCCCTCTCTCTCTGACCCTCCCCCGTTCATGCTGTCTCTCTCTGTCCCCAAAATAAATAAACGTTGAAAAAAAAAAAAATTAAAACAACTACCACTTTGAGTACGAAAAACCACCACCAGGGGCACCTGGGTGGCTCAATCGGTTGAGCGTCTGACTTCGGCGCAGGTCACGGTCTCGCGGTGCGTGGGTTCGAGCCCCGCGTCGGGCTCTGTGCTGACAGCTCGGAGCCTGGAGCCCGCTTCGGATTCTGTGTCTCCCTCTCTCTGACCCTCCCCCGTTCATGCTCTGTCTCTCTCTGTCCCAAAAATAAATAAAGGTTGAAAAAAAAAAATTAAAAAAATAAATAAATAAAAATAAAAGGGGTGTTGAGTTTTGTCACATGCTTTCTCCACACTGAGATAATCATGTGTGCTTTCTTCCCTCAGTCAATGGTTCATCACATTGATTAATTTTCATGTTACACCATCTTGCATGCCAGGAATAAATGACACTTGGTCGTGGTGTCTAATCCACGACCTGAATGCGGCTGAATCTGGTCTGCTAGTGTTTCACTGAGGACTTCTGCATCAATGTTCACAAGGGATATTGGTCTGTACGTTCCTTTTCCTTGTAACGTCTGGCTTTGGTACCACAGGAATACTGACCTCACAGAACACAATAGGACGTGTTCTCTCCTCCTCAGTTTTTTGAAGAAGTCTCAAAAGTCCTGACTGCTCTTTCTTTAAATGTTTGTTAGAATGCACCAGTGAAGACTTCAGGTCGAGGGCTTTCTGTGTCGGGAGCTTTTTTTTTTTAAGTACTGCCTCAATCTCCTTAGGAGTTATAGGTCTGTTCAGATTTTGTATTTATGATTTCGTCTTAGGAGGTGTTGTGTTTCTAGGAATGTGTCCACTCCATCTAAGTCACCCAACTCGTTGCTGTACCACTGTTCATGGTACTTCCTTACAATCCCTTTTACTTCTGTAGAATCGGTAGAGAAGCCCCCACTTTCATTTCTGATTTTGCCATTGTGTCTCCTTTTTCTTAGTCCATCCAACTAAAGGGTTGTCCATTTTGTTGATCTTTTTAAAGACCCAACTCTTGGTGTCCATTTTCTGTATTTTTTTTTAATTTCCTGTTTCAGTTATGACTGCTCTAATCTTTATTATTTCCTTCCCTCTGCTAGCTTTGGGATTAGCTTGTTCTTTTTCTAGAAACTTACATTCTGGGTTTCAGATCTTTGGTTTTTAATGTAGGCATGTAGAGCCATAAATTGCCCCCCTCCGCACTGCCTCTGCTGCACCTTGTGAACTCTGGTATGTTCTTGTTTTCCTTCGTCCCTGAGTATTTTCTAATCTCCCTGGTCATTTCTTCTACGACCCACTGATTGTGGCCAATCACAGTCAGTGAGATTGTGGAAGGGTGTGTTCTTCAGTTTCCACAATTTTGGGAATCCTCCAGTCTTCCTTCTGTTATTAACTTCTAACTTCATCCCACTGTAGTCAGAGAAGATTCCTTGCGTCATGCCTATCTTTTTACATCTACTGAGACTTATGTCCTAACACGTGGTTCACCCTAGAGAATGTCGCACGTGCACCAGACGAGAATGTGTGCCCGGCAGCTGGGTGAGCCCGCTTCGCTGGAGCCGTGGGTTTATCGCGCTGTGAGTCCTGCCTGGTGCCATGTCCATTACTGCGAGTGTGGTGCTAAAGTGCTCTGTTACCGTACAACGGTCTGCTTCTCCCTTCAATTCTGTCCGTTTTTGGTTTATATGTTTTGATGTTCTGTCATTGGTGGGTAAATGTTTACAATTATTGTACCTTCTTGCTGCCCTAAACTTCTCCCTAATACATACTATGCCCTTTTTCATCTCTTGTAACCTTTTTAAATTTTTTTTAATGTTTATCTATTTTTGAGACAGACAGAGAGACTGAGCGTGAGTGGGAGAGGGGGAGAGAGAGGGAGACAGAGAATCCAAAGCAGGCTCCAGGCTCCAAACTGTCAGCACAGAGCCCGACGCGGGGCTCGAACTCACGAACCACGAGATCATGACCTGAGCTGAAATCAGACACTCAACCGACTGAGCCACCCAGGTGCCCCCCTATTTATGCAGTTTTTGAATACCCTAGTCTGTAATTTCTGGCTCCTCAAAGAAAAAAAAAAAAAAGTGAAAAATGAAGGGGAGAAAAAAAGGACAAGGGCCCTTTAAATGCCCTGGAAGCTGTGTGGGCTGCAGAGAGAGGGGCTTGCAACAGCAGCGGGGCAGGGGTGACGGCACTGGCTGCCCTCTTCTCCGCACCTCTGTGATCAGAAGCAGCAATCGGCAGTCAGAGCCCAGGGCCCCAGTGTTTGGGGGACAGAGTCCTTCTTACCCACCCCACCCCCCACCCACTGTGCAAGCCGCTCCGGGAACAGGTGTATCGCTGCCTGCCACGTGGCTGGGGGTAGGTGCTACCGTGCTAAGAGCTGAAAGTGACCAAAATTAACCACCCAAGCCCTCCCCTGGAAGTTGCAAGCCTTCAGTAGACTCCACGGTTCCAAAATGGTGACGTCAGATGGCGCCAGGGCGACAGCCATCCAGGTGGGGAGACAGGTTCCTGATGCTTCCCACTCACCGTCTTCCAGAACCCTCCCACGTAATCCTGAGCGCCTCTCTTGTGGGAGGGGGGGAGCGCACAAGGGCTCAGACACATAGAAACAAAGAAAACAAAACTGCGTCTTATCTCAAGGAGACGACGACCCGGCACACGGGCAAGCATGGACTCTGGAGGTGGTCACATCACTTCCGCCGCCCCCCCCCCCCCCCGGCACCTGCAGCTGTGTGTGCGTCACCCTTCCCCCGCCCCTCCACGGGGACAAGTCACTGAGCCTCGGGCTCCTGATCTGGAAAGTGGGATGAGGACAATGGTCGTAGAAATCCAGCAAGATGGCCAACAAAAACACCTCCCACGGCGGTTAGCCAGTCCGCGGTCAGCAGCACTCAGGAAATACTTTCCCTCCCATCTCCATGGAAACAGCAGTCAAAGTCTTCAGAACCACTCTCCCCCAGATCCAAAGATCTCAGAGGGGAAACCGCTTTTAAAATCAGAGGAGTTACGGGGCGCCTGGGGGGCTCAGTCGGTCGAGCATCCGACTTCGGCTCAGGTCATGATCTCACAGCTCGTGGGTTCGAGCCCCACGTCGGGCTCTGTGCTGATGGCTCGGGGCCTGGAGCTGCTTCAGATTCTGTCTCTGTCTCTCTCTGCCCCTCCCCTGCTCGCGCTCTGTCTCTCTCTAAAAAATAAACATTTTTTTTTTAAGTTGTTAATAAAATAAATAAACAACATAAAATTGGAAGAGTGACCCCTCACAGCTGGGCACTCCATCCTGTCATGGTCCCCCGATGGGAACCACCGAGCCGAAGGACGGACCGGTGTGTGCTGTGCCCATCAGAGGGACAAACCCAATCCACGAACGTGCAGTAGAACGTACGAGCTAATAAGCAGGGGCTCCAACGCATGCACACTTGAAACTCATTTTCCAGACCATCCGGTCATTGACTCCCTCACTCATCCGTGCTGTGACTGAACCCTCACACCTGGAGAGACGTGCGCTGGCCACCCACACACACGACACGTCAAGCGTGAACGGTCGTGGCGGCACGTGGGGACAACGTAAAACTGTAAGGCGAGGCCTCCCCGCCGCACCGCGGATGACCCTCACCCCTTCACGTGAGACAGAGAAGCAGACGCAGAACGGAACATACGGGGCGATTCCACACACGCCGAGCGCAAAACCAAGCAAAACCAACACGTGGAGTTAGCATCAGGGTGTGGCTCCCAGGGAGCGGGGGCAGTGAGCCCAAGAAGGTTCCAGGGAAGGGGCTGCCACGAGGTGCTGCGGCCCTGTCTCCTGACGTGGGAGCAGAGCACGCAGTCAGGATGGCGAGGAAGCCGCGGCGTCCCCACACGAAGCCACGGGCCGCGCACTCACAGTCTGCGCACGCTGGCTGACGGGCTCCCCACCGGGCCGGTAAGCGAACGTGTTTGGGTTAGAAGACAAAACCAGAAGATGCCGCTGAGCGGGGTTCAAGCGGTCCAAACTGTTCTGAACTAGAGGCCGAGAGCGCTTTGCCTGCACGCTGGGCCTGAACGTCAGCACGGCACATCCTGCTGGCTGCCCACGGAGGTGCCAAGAGCGAGCCTCACTGCCCACAGCCTCAGTGCGTCCAGGAGGGGTGTCCTTGGGTGCTGGCTGCCTCTGCAATTAGAGGGGGGGCAGGCAGATGGCGCACGGGATGCGGGAAGCACCAGCGGCTCAGGCCGCTGATGGGGACACCGATGGTACCCGCGTGATCGGCCTCAGACCAGATGCAGAGCCACCGGGCCTTGGGCGAGCGTTCTCATCCATTCCGCCGCCCGCTCCACAAAAACAAAACCACATTCCGAGCTCTGGATCACCGGCCTCGCCCAGCTGTCTGCAGGCTACCTGTGGTCGCCTGGGCCTCCTTCCACCCAGCTCCACAGCAAGTTCTGTAAAGAAGGTCCGAGGAAATAACAGGGCAAGGACGGAAGAGGGTCTGTCCGCACGGGGCCCGCATGCTGCCCGTCCGTGGCACCTCTCGACCGTCCGTCATAATCTAACTGCGCTTCCCTCGATGTGCGCGGATTGAGAGCTGGCTTAAAATAACTGCAATAACAATGTTTAAAAGCTCGGATTCCTGACCAGCTCTGTCCCCTCGGAGCCTGGCACACATAGAGCTCAGTAATTATTTCTTCAACGACTTCATACAGTGTTCTACACTTTACAGTCCTAAAAACAGCAACATACACGACATACGTATTTCTTCCTCGGGATCTAACAGGCTAACATTTACTAAGGCTTATTATGTGCCAAGCACGGCTCTCCGCAAGACACGGGGATACGTGTCGATCCTTCCGCACGTAACTGTCACAACCCTAGGGGGCGGGCGTTCTCATTACCCCCGCTGTGCCGATGGGACGACAGCAGAATGAGCTCCCTCATTGCCCACAAGCACGGTAAACTATCTCGTCTGAGCATTCTGTTACAGACTCAATGCTCGCATGCCCCCAGAATTCAGGTGCCGAAATCTGACCCCCGAGATGTCGGCGTTAGGAGGTGGGAACTCTGGAGTGGATTAGGTCATGAGAGGTGCCCTGATGAAGGGGGGGGCCCATGAGCGCCCTCACCCCTTCCCCCACGTGAGGACCCAGCGAGGAGACGCAGCCTTCCTGTGAAGCAGGAGAGGCCTCCCCAGACACTACACCTGCCACCTGATCGTGGACTTCCAGCCCCCACAAGTGGGAGCCACAAATGCGCGCTGCTCAGGAGCCCGGTCTGGGTTTGTGGCATTCTGTTAGAGCGGCCTTGAACGGACAGAAACCTCCCAACATCTCTGGATTTTCTCATCTTCCTGCTACGGACATGCATTTCTAAACAAACCTGGCTTCAGAATAATGGTTTAAAAAGCACAAACAAAACAATACCAGGTCGGCAAGGAGGCAGACTGAATGGAACCGTCACACATCACCCACGGGGTTGTAAAATGATATTACCATTTCGGAAAAGGGGCAGTTTTCTACATTTCTTTTAATGTTTATTTATCTTTGATGGAGACACAGAACGCGAGGCAGGGAGCGGCAGAGCAAGAGGGAGACCCAGAATCCGAAGCAGGGTCGAGGCTCCGAGCGGTCAGCACAGAGCCTGACGCGGGGCTCGAACCCATGAACTGTGAGATCATGACCTGAGCCAAAGTCGGACGCTTAACTGACTGAGCCACCCAGGCGCCCCTGGAAGTTTTTAAATAGTTACAAATACACTGATGACCCAGTAATCCTATCCCTAGACACTTACCCAAAACACAGGAAAGCATGTGTCCAGAAAAAAGCTTGTACAGAAGTGTTCGTGGCAGCATTGTTCACAATAGCCACAAACTGAAAACAAACCAAATGCCCAGGAAAAATCAAATAGCAGGTATTCATCCAAAGGGAAAAACACAATTAAACAAGGTGCTAATATACACAGTAACACGGGTGAGTCTCGAAAACATGCAGAGCCAAAGAAGCCAGACATGAGAGACCACGTATCGCCTGACTCCATCTGCATGAAGTTCTGGGAGCAGCAAACCAACCCGTGGGGATGGGAATCAGCTGAGGGTGTGCAAGGCACCAGGCACGGGTATGTGTGTTATCGCGTAAAATACAAACGTATATACAGGTAAATTTATAAATACGTTCTCTTTTTTTTTGCAGAGGTCCCCTGGCTACATAAAGAATTTGGTTTAAAACTATACTATTGGGGCGCCGGTGGTTCAGTTGGTTAAGTGTCTGACTTGGGCTCACATCATGATCTCACGGTCTGTGAGTTCAAGCCCTGAATCGGGCTCTGTGCTGACAGCTCGGAGCCTGGAGCTGCTTCGGATTCGGTGTCTCCCTCTCTCACTGCCCAGCCCCTGCTTGTGCTCTCTCTCTCAAAAACAAATATACATTAAAAAATTAAAAATATACATACAATTTATATATATAGTATATGTTTTATATATACACATATTATATATATATACATATAAATATATATTTATGAATTACACATACATGTACTATAAAACTTATGGCCCAAGAGAGGCACCGTGGCTCCCATCAGGAAAGACCTAGAACACAGAGCAGATGGGTTTACTGACCCATGACAGCAGCATCTGTCCCTGCCCTTTACCCGTGCATGTGCCGTCTCTAATTTCCCGTCTCGCACTGCAAGGCCGGGGTGACAGTGCAGCTGTCACTCACGGTGCACGGCCCCTGGGAGCCTGTCTGCACGGACCCAAGCCAGGTCCTCCTGCCTCTGAGTGCCCCAAGGCCGCCTCCTTCATGCTGGCCCACAGGGACTCGGACACTGGCTCCCAGGGGCTCGCACGCGCCTAGCGGACGGGGGCCACAGGTGCAGATGTGAACGATACGTCATTCCCTGATTGTGTTGGACTGAGGATTTTCTGTGGGACAGCATCCCCCAGCCACGTCTGCTCCTGGACTCCGCAGCTGACCACCGCCATCCCAGGACCCTCAGGGTTGCCCTCGCCCGTGTCCTCCACGCTGCCAGTCAGGGGACGGGACGGGGGGACGGGAGAGGGGGCAGGAGAGGGCCAGGGGTGGAACGAGAAGGGACGTCCCACTGGAATATGGAAGGTCCGTCCCTTTCCCCACAGGGTGAGTGTGACAGCAGCACCCCGATCAGAGGCCAGCGAGGACAAAGGTCACTGGTGTGAGAGCAAGGGTGTCACAGCCCTCGGTAGAGACGGGTGCCGCCACCCCCACGAATGCCTGACAAGCGGCGTGGAGTCTGCGGAGGAGACGGGGTAACGGTCCTGGAGGCGGCCACGGGGGCAAAGGACAGCCGCCACGCCACCACGTTTAGGTGCTTTCCGCAAGAGGTGGGACGGGTTAGCACACGGAAGTGCAGGCAGAGGCCAGGCACGCGCACACTCACACACACCACGGAAGCCACGGGTGAGGGGTGGACTGGCTGATCCGGGAGGAGCGGGTACAGGGGGCCAGCGTGCCCTGGAAGGGAAGGAGGGAGATCAGCCATTCCCAAGCAACGGAAGGGCTTGGAAAATTCCAAGGAAGGAACCCCAATGTGTGGGCCCCGGTCCAGGTGTGTACTGGGGAGGCACCGGCAGGAGCCCAGGAACGTCTGGGGGGACGGACGTGCTGTGCACCTTCACCAGACGGCGTCAGTCTGTCAGCGCTCGGCCGCAACGTCTTAGATCTCTCCATCCCACTGCATACAAACCAACCTCCACCCCAGAACGCAGCCAACACCGCGGAGGCAGGAACGGCCTCTCACCCTCGCAGACCCCCCTCCGCCGACCCCCCCCACAACCTTATCGATCGCTCCCTCTCTGCCTGTTCACTCCCAGAACCAGACCAAGCATGTCCCACGTTTAGAGAAGCGTTCCACTCGGATGTGTGGCTGGCCCGGTGGGCGGAGCGTGCATCTCTTGATCTCAGCGTCGTGAGTTCAAGCGCCACACTGGGTGTAGGGATTACTTAAATAAAGTCCTAAAAAATGATTATAAAAATAAAGAAGCGTTCCCGGTACTGCCATCTCCGTTTCAGGACCCAAGCCAGGCTCCCACCCTGCATGGTCCTTTCACGGTGGCCGTGACCCTGAAGGGGGAGTTCCGTGGAGCGTCTCCCGTGGTCTGCTGGACACGGTGCCACGGGGTTACGCGTGCAGGCAGGAGCTCCCCGGCAGTGACACGGGGTCCTTCTCAGCGCACCGTGTCTGCGTCTGAAACCAGGGAGGCGGATCTTGCTCAGCAGGCCGGGGGGTGTCTGCCGGGGTTTCCGCCGCGGTTTTCCCCGTCCTTCACGAACACCTCGCGGAAGGACATCCTGTCGTTCGCCACACGTTTGCCCTCGGTGCCGGTCAGCCACCAGCGATCCTTGCCGCGGTGGCTCGTGGTGATCTGGGGTCTCTGCGGTCCTTCTGCAGTTCACTGGCACTCTCCCATCAGGAACAACTGTCCCCTCTGCACCAGCGGTTCCTGTGTTGGGTGATTGGATGACCTCTTTACATCAGCAGGGATCCGTGGATGTTTACGTGATGCTTGGCCTACATTCCGACTCTGCCATGATTTCCCATCGTCAAAGCATCCCGGCTCCTTCAGGCCGGCCGCTGGGTGCTTCCAACAAGCGCCCGTCTCTTCCGAGCACCCTCACCTTCTGGTCCCACGGGATGCTCCGGGCTCGTGTTCCTCCCGGCCCCAGTCCCGGCCTCCGGCCGCCTCTCCGAGGATCCCCGTGCAAAACAAACTTCCCTTCTACGGGACAGTGTTTCCAGCTGGTCCTTTCTGGCCTCCAAAGACAGCATCCAGTCAAAGTACCGGGTTCCACAAGGACCTACGCTGGTTCCTTCCTTCCCCACCCCCTGCAGAGTCAGCGCCCCGTTGGCACCCCCAACCCACTTCCCAGCTGCTTTTCATCGTCTGCCTCCCTCCCCGCTCCTCCGCTTCCACCCCCCTTCCTCCCACCCCCGTCGTGCCCGCCGCCTCCTTCAGTCTCCAATCCACCCCTCCCGTATTTCTGTTGCACAGATGCGCTGATGCGTCCACTTTCTTCCACCGCCATCCTGCTTACACAGACACGCATCCCGTACACCTCACACGCAAGGTAACCCGGCAGTCCCTCCGTGGGTCCATGGAGACCACCCCCACCCCCCGTCAGAGCCGCGCCTGTCCACGGTGTCCACGCACCACGGTCCACTTCACTCTCCCGTGGACGGGCATCCGCACCGCCCCCGGCACCCTGATGGCAAATCACGCTCGCGCTTCAGAAGCAGGAGTGTGCGCGCAGCCTCTCGGGCACTGCCAGCCCCCCTCCAGGGTCGTGTGGATCTGCGTCCCCACCAGCGACGCGAGAGGGCCCGTGCACATGTGCACGGTGGTGATCTGATGACACACACTGTGTCACTGCCGTCTCCAGCTGCCATCTCTCTCCGTACGAGGGAGCCCGGATCTTTCTCCATGTTTGAAAGTCATCCCTGTATCGTTGCTGCAAACTGTTTCTCCGTACCCTCTTCCCACTTCACCCGGCTTGGGGTCCTGTCTCTCGTTTCTTCTCACGGCTCTTTAGAAGTCAGGGACGTTGTGAAGGGACGGTTCTTGGTGGCAGGTGCTGCGGTATTTTTCCCACTTTGCCACTATCTGTTTCTAGTCTCTTCGACCATGGGGGGAAAAAATCTTCATTTGTGTGCAAATTCCTCAATCCTTTTCTCTTACTGCCTGTGAATTCTGAGTCATCGTTAGACTTTCCCTACACCGGTTAACAAGATCCATTGTGTGGTTTCACTTCTCCACCTCCTAACAATGCGGATTTCATTCTTGTGTGGGGAGTGAGATCGAATCTAATTTTATCTTCTTCCAAAGGATCATGTAGTCGCCCTGGCACCACTTAAAAAAAAAAAAGACATTCCTCCTTACCCAGGGATCTGAGACACCCCCTCGTCAAGCACTCCGCGTCCACACGTGCCGGGGACCACCTGCACCCTCTGCCTGCTCCACCCGGCTGTCTACACGCGGGCCTGAGCCACACTGCAGCCACAGACCCCCGGCCTGGAGTGCCAATGCAAAGAGGGCCAGTCCCCCTCGCGGTCTCTCTGGTTTCCCTGGTTATTTCTGCATGTTTGATTTTCCATACGAATTTCACTACCAACTTGCCAGCTCCATAAAATAGCTAGCATTTTTATGGGGGTTACTTTAAATTTACAAAGTTAGGGCAACTGGACTTATCTGTAAAGTGTAGCCATCCTGTCCAAGCGCAGACGTCTTCCCATTTGTTCGAGGCTACTTTTGGATCTTTCAAGACTGTTCTAAAATTTTCATGATAGAGGCCGACACACTTCTTGATTTTACTTCTAAGCAACCTCTTCTTGGTTGCTATTATAAATGGAACCCTTCTCTGTCTTCTGTTTACTGTTCATGTATATAAAGGCTGTTTTTTTATGTTCGTTTTGTATCCAGCTACTTACTGAATTCTGAAGAGCCTGACCACTGGTTCTCTGGGGTTTTCCAGATAGATCACCGGGTCACCTGCAAACAGAGACGGTTTTACTTCTTCGCGGACTGTGATGCCTGTTTGCAGCCGCACTGGCTAACACTCCCAGGGCGAGGCTGGACAGAAGGGGGACGGTGCTCTGATTCCTCACCTTAGCGGAAATGCCTCTGGTCTCTTCACCAGGAAGACGCCGACTTCAGGACGAAGGTATATACATCTTATCAGGCCAAGGATGGACCCTCCGCAAGGCTGCACTACAATGCGAACGTACTCAGTGCCACCGAACTGCACACTGAAACGTGGCCACAGTGCCAGATTACATAGGTATCTCACCATGATTTGTTTCTAAAGCATCACTCATTCCCATTTTCCGAGGTAATTTTATGGAGGATATTGGATTTTGTAGAAGACCGGTATCTATGGAGATATTTATCTTATTCGTACACTCTATGAATTTTTTTCCTCAGATGGAACAAACGTTACGTTCTTAAGATAAATCCCATTCAGTCACGGTGTATTATTTTTATGTGGTGCTGGCCTCTGGCTGCTGATATTTAGTGTGTTTGCACTGACATCCTTCACTGGTATCAGTGGTACGGGTACACAGTCACTTCTTTCCTTTACACTGTCTTTACCTGGTTTAAGTATCCAAATACACTTGCTTCATAAAAAGAATTAGGAAGTTCCCTTCCTTTTCAACCCTGCAATATCTGATGACACACTAGGGTCTTTGAAGTTTGACAGAACTCCCTTGTGACCATCTGGGCCTGTGGCTCTCTGGGGTAGTTCCTTACTAACTCCATCAGTACGCAGACTCCTCTTTAACATCGTGCTCTTCACACGTGACCGTGCGCTGCTCCGTGTTCCCACAAGCACCTACTTACGTCTGTGGTACTGACTTTACGGACCTCTGGATCGATCACTCTGTTAGGTTCAAAGGAAGCTTCGTACCAGGAAATCAACTGCTGACATACGGGGACCCTGGGAACGCAACACCGCGGGGACCGTCAGCCGGCTGTGCCACAGGGACCGTGAGCACGCTGTGCCGTAAGCCAGACTCGACCTGGCAAGTTTAGCTGGGCACAGGGCCGGCACGTGGGGGACCTGCTGTTTCTGCCCTTGGGGCGAGATTAAGAAAAGCTGCAGAACTGAGCCTAATAATCACAGGGTCTTAAGTCAAGGGCAGGGTCCACCTTATTCGCTTTGCAAAACAAGCCGCTTGCGCCCAGAGTGTGAAGCAGCACTTTGCGCTGGTCCTAAAAACCACTTCATTCTGTTTCACGAGAGTATCTCGCAGAAGGAGCGGAGGCCCCACGCTCCGCTCGTTTCCCCGGCCAGCCAGGGGCCCGTCCGCCAGCCCCCCAGAGAACACACGGCTGAGATGACGGGCGCTGGCTGTAGGCTCACAGGAGCTCATCCTCCCTGTCGCCATCACCCCTGCTCACGCTGACCTACACGAGCCACCCGACAGGACACGTGGGTGCAGGTCCCTGCCCCTCCAGACAAGCCGGGACCTCTGGCAGGCTCTCCACCGCCCCCCGCCCCCATCTTCCCTCTCCTGGCAAGCCAACAAAAATACAAAACCCAGAGGAGCCACGAAAATAGCTTTGTTATGCTAGTTTTTTCATTTCTTTGTCACGAAATTGGAATCAGCAAAGCATAACAACCAAACGTAGGCCTTGCAATTTTCTGCTTCGAAAACTGGCAAACCCCACCGAGAATCCTAGAAAGTGCCACTTTGCTCCCATTTCACAGTAAAAAGCCAGGCTTGGGGGGAAAAACCGAACAGGTTCTGACGCGGAGGTCAGTCTTTGTACACGTGTGCCTCCCGCCAGCCTCCCGTGCCCACACGGCGGCGGGGCGTTGGTTCCCTGCAGTCTCCCCTTCCTGCAGACCTTCCAAGGTGCACAGAGTGCAAGAGACCCCCCCAGAAATCATAAACAAAAAGATGGACAAATGTGGCTACAAAAAAATAACCTGCACTTAAAAGCAAACACTCAAAAAGCCAAAAAGTGAAACTGGAAGAACTTTGCGATTCCTGTAACAGACGAAGGGCTAGAACGGTCACCATCAGTCCTCCACTCTCCCCTCAAAATACACTGAAGAGCGGCGGGCAAAGATTATCCACACGTCACCCACCACAGGGAGCACGGTGGCCCCGCCTCGGCGCCCCCCCCCCCGTCATAACCAACTAGAAGAGCATGGGGTCAGCGGTCCCCTAAAAGGCCGCGCGCTCGAGGATCCGCACCCAAAAGTCAGTCCCCGGAAGTAAGCACCCACCGCCCAACGACCCCCTCAACCGAGGTGGAGGAGGGACCTGGAACCCAGCGACTGAGAAAGGGACGCTCACGTGTGGCTGCAGCCCCGCAAGGCCAGCGGGAGTGAGTTTTGATGAGGAACCACCCCCAGACCCAGAAATCACACACGTCCCCAGGCCAGTGCGGGGACCTCACTCAACTCGCAGCGTGTCCAACAAAGACACCAGGAGGACGACGCCTCAGAGGGGGGACCCTCCAGACCCACCCTAAGGAGCCCGCCTGCCTGCCGGAACGAGCGAGCCATCCTCTAAAGGAATGTCCTAGAGCTCAGCACCCAGCACGGACGTGCCACGTATCAGGCGGCCAATCAGACGCTTTGCAGACGTTCTCAGTCGCTGCAGAATGCGTGCCGGAAGTGGAAGACGGAGCACCCAACAGAAGCAGACCCAAACTGACAGAAAGACGGTGTGGGCAGAAGAGGAAAGCAATCCCCCCACGTGGGCTGCACGTGTGCAAGGATTTTTTTTTTTTTTTTTTTTTTTTTTTTTTTTTAACGAGAAGGACTAGAAGCGAAATGGAGATTTTAGGGGTGCCCGAGTGGCTCAGTCGGTTAAGCGTCTGGCTCTCAACTTCAGCTCAGGTCATGACCTCCTGGCTCGTGGTTTAATCCCCATGTCAGGCTCTGTGCTGACGATGCAGAACCTGCTTGGGATTCTCTCTCTCTCTGCCCCTCCCTCGCTCACGCGCGCTCGCGCTCTCTCTCTCTCTCTCTCTCTCTCTCAAAATAACTAAATAAAAATTTAAAAATAAATAAATAAATAAACCGCAGCTGAGACGCCACAGAAGAAGAGACCAGGCATAGAAACAGAACGCGCCTGAGACGGGGCACAAACAGGAGACAGCCCGACGTGCAGGAGCAGAGGCTCACGCCCGGGGCGTCCACACCCAACGGCCCAGAACACGAGAATCAGACCTAGACCTGCGGAAGGCACGAGGTGGGGGAAGGAAGATACTGGAAAAAGAACAGCCGGAAGAGTTTCAGGAAAACTGCAAATCCACAGGTCGGAGAAAGTCAACAAGCTGCAAACAGGGCATGTAAACACACACAGACACACCCCCCAAAGGTAAGCATAATCAAATCACAGAAAAGCAATGATGAAGATGAAAATCTTAATAGTAGCCAGGGGAAAAAATGCATTTTCGTTTACATAGGAAAAAAAATGTGTATTAGTGAAGAGACGGAAACCACGCAAATAACCCGGAAAAGAGAAAATCCAAAGACTTCTTGAACAGTAACAGTTGTCCACTGGAGTGAAAACAGACTCCAAAGAGAGGGACGTGAGGTCCGGAAGCAGCCACCACCTCTGGGGTCGTGATGGAGGCTCCACAAAGGAACAGAGCTGGAGAGGCCGTGGACGTGCGGACCCCGGTCGGAGTCGTAGCGCCCCACCAAGGCTGCGACCCGAAGCTCGTCTGAACGCGTGGCCAGGATGCACCGGCTCGTGGTTTGCTGAGGTCCGGAGGCCAGTGCCGGAGAGCAGGATGCTTCCCCGCCAGGGGACCCCCGGACTCGCTGGGATGCCGTCCACCGGGGCACCTGGAGACAGACTCCCGGGGGCTGGAGGGCGCCAGGACCCGTGCCAGGGAGCCTCCCACCGGGGTGCCGTGCAGACCCCCTGGGAAGCCGCCTGCTGGCAGGTGTCACGGAGCACCCCCGGGCTCCGGCAGGCAGGCACCACAAGAGCCCGGAAAGACCCGCCCTCCCGCAGAGAACCCCCAGCTCTGTACTGACAAGGATGCCACCGTTCCAAGCCACAAGAAAGGAGCAGAGAGTCAAGCCACAGGGTCACGAAGCCGGGTGAGGGCAGACACGTGGGCCTGGAGAGGCGACGCGTCGGTAACTGGCACAGAGGGAACAGACGGCCGCCGTGCTCGGCGGGCCAGGAGACAGGCAGGAAAACACTGTCGACGAAATGACATTTTTTAAAACCGTCCACCTGGAACCACACCCAGGAAAACGTATCTGTCCGGAACGAAGGCCGCGAGAGCGGTTCGACGGAGAAGCCTTCCTGATACACAGCGCCGGGCGGGTGGACGTCCTGAACTCGTAACGGGTCAGGGACTTACGTGTAAAACGTGCAACCATGAGGCTTCTGGGAGACTCACGGGAGAAAACTTTGAGGCTCGGAGGCTCGGCAGAGTTCAGAGACTCGAGGCCAGAAGCACCATCCACCACAGGAACAACCGACGCACTGGATCCCGCCAAACTGAACGATGTTTGCTCTGAAGACCAGGCATGAAGAGGCCAAGAGACAAATCAGACGCCGGGAGAAGAGGTTTGCAGACCCCACTTCTGGCACAGAACCGCGCTGACGGACTCTCAACACTCAACAGTAAAACCCGATCCCGTTCCAACAGGCCATCAGACACGAACAGGCATCGCTGAGGACGCACAGAGGCCACACAAGCTGGTCCAGACACGGCGGCCATCGGCGCCATCAGGGAAACGCGTTTTCCAACAACAAGGGAGCACCACGCACCTACCTACCCACCAGCAACAATCACGGGGCCCCTGGGCGGCTCCGTCGGGCGAGCATCCCACTTCAGCTCTCATCACGATCTCGCAGTTCGTGGGTTTGAGCCCTGCATCGGGCTCCGTGCCGAGAGCACGGAGCCTGCTTGGGATTCTCTCCCTGCCCCTCCCTCTCTCTAACATTAAAAAAAATAATAAGTGACATCACCAAATGCTGGTGAAGCCACAGAAAATCTGGGTCAGCCACACACTGGTGGCAGGGACATAAAATGGGGCGGCCACTCGGGGAACTGGTGTAGCACTTTCTCACAAAACTACACGTGTGCTTTCTACAACCCCTCAGTTGCACTCTCGGGCTTTATCCCAGTGAAAGGAAAACATGTTCACACGCACACACACACACACACACTCCTATACACAAATATTACAGCAGCTTTAAGGACTATAGTCAAAACAGGAAGCACCCCGTACCCACGGGCCACGGTCAGGCACACAGCCCAGGAGCCACAACAACAAAAGGGTCCATCCATCCACACAGCGCAGCGCCAGTCTGTCAGTAAGAAAGAGTGCATTACTGGGGTGCTGAGGGTGGGGGTGCGTAGCGGGCTGTCAGCTGAGCATCCGACTTCAGCTCAGGTCATGATAGGTCCTGGCTCCTGAGTTCGAGCCCTGTGTCAGGCTCTGTGCTGGCAGCTCAGAGCCTGCTTCTGATTCCGTGTCTCCCTCTCTCTCTGCTCCTCCCCGAACACTCTGTCTCTCTTTCGCTCAAAAATAAACATTTAAGAAAAGAGAGAGTAAACTATTGATAAGATCGACAACCTGCATGGATCTTCAGTGGACTGAAGGAAAAAGCCAATCTCAAGAGCTTACACGCTGTGTGGTCTCGTCTATATCAAGTTTTTTTTTTAATATTTATTTTTCAGAGACAGAGACAGAGTGTGAGCAGGGGAGGGGCAGACAGAGAGGGAGTCGCATCATCCGAAGCAGGCTCCAGGCTCCGAGCTGTCAGCACAGACCCTGACGCGGGGCTCAAACTCATGAACCGCGAGATCGTGACCCGAGCCAAAGTCGGACACTTAACCAACTGGGCCACCTGGGCGCCCCCATCTGTAACAAATTCTTGAAACGAGCCGACTACAGACACGGAAGACAGGTCTGTGGAGGCCAGCAGGCCGGGAGGGTGGCGAGCACGAGGGATCCATGAGATAGAAGCATCTGTCCCTGGAGCACAGTGTTCCCACGAATCCTTACGTGTGAAAACATCACACAGAACTCACACCACACACAAACGAGCGTGTGTAAAACCCAGGACGCGTGAGTAAGAATGAGAGACTGTATGCACATCAACTTCCTGGTTGATACTCTGCTGTAATTTCCCAGTAAGTCACCCCTGCGGAAAGCAGGGGAATAATATGGGACTTGCTGGTAGTAATCTAACAAGCGCATGTTAATGCACCATTATCTCAAAATAAAAAGGTGTTTAAATCGAGGTGAGATACAGATTCTTTTTTTTAGAAGAAGGACTCTTCACCAGGTGACCTACGGTAAGGTGAAATGTCGCAAGAAGCTCCCAAGAAAAATTCTACTCCACGGAAATCTGGAGCTACACAAAGGAAATGGCCAACGTGTAGGAAAAACCAAATTTTCTCATTTTCAGTCTCTTGAGAAGGCAGGGGATTCTAAACACTGCTGTCCTACAGAACTTCCTGCCACGGCAGAAACATTCTCGCCCTGTGCTGCCCAACATGGGGGACCCTGAGCACCAGGGACACGACCAGTGTGACTGACAAACTGAATTCTAATTCTTAATTTTAATGATTTCAACCTAAGAAGCCCCATGCCAGAGCACCTGCTGTAAGGGGACAGGACAGGTATGTAGCATAAATAATCACAAGGTACTGCAGGTTTCAAACATAAATGAACTAGATAAATGTGTGACTACTGGCCCAGCGCTCTCACTGGGCAACACCCCGCCCCCCCCCCCCAAACGGGCTCGCATGACAGCCCCCCCCACCCCCCATGCCCGGAGCACAGCAGGGACGCTGCACCCTGCACCTGCACAGGCCCAAACCACCTGAGGCACAGTCTGTGCTCACTGTCTGTGCTGGCTCGGGCAGGGGAGGCCCCTGCCTGCCACCTGTCTAGGCAGCACCCCCCTCTCCCAACCAGCAAGTCCCTGGACGCAGGCGCTCGGCTCACGCTGGCTTTCAGCAGGCCTGAGGTCACCTCCTGGGGGAGCCCAGCAGGCCGAGCAGAGAGCAGAGTGCATCCAAAGGCAGGCAGCCAAAGGCAGGCGGCGTGACACGGGGAACTGCATATGCAAACACTCATCACTAAACAAGAGAAAAGATCTGCAGTTAACTAACAAACCCAAGAGCAAAACAAAACGGGATGTTAAACAACTATTCAATTCATCCCACAGAAAGCTGGGAAAGAGACAACAGGGAACAAGACACGTGGGACAGGCAGAAAAGGAGCCACAAGATGACGAGGCCCCAAGCAGCCCCACGGCACTGAAGGTAAACTGACAGAAACGACCTATGTCCCCCCGGGGCACCACACGAGCTAGAGAGTGAACTGTACCCCGATTTCTCAAGTTAGGATTAAAGCAGGATTAGAGCAGAAAGTAACACGGTTCAGGAGCAATTATACAGACCACACGGTGAAATTTTTGCTGAATTGGGTGAAATAAACTACATTCTCAAAATTAATTTCACGTGCTTTTTAGAAACCTTTCAAAGTGACTTACCAGAAATTTCTAAATTACTCATGTGGCTCAAATTGTATTTCCACTGACATCCAGTATTTTGGACATAAAAACATGTCTGCAACAAACCCACTTTTTTTTTTTTTTAAGATCTTGATTTTTTAAGTAATTTCTACACCCAACGCAAGGCCCGAAGTCACAACCCCGAGATCAGGAGTCACACGCTTTACCAACTGAGCCAGCCAGATGCGCCAATAAACCCCCTTTAAATATAAATCCACGCGTCTGCGAAAAGCAAAGCAGTGTGCAAGAGGTCCCGCTAACACTTGTGAAAAAACACGCGTCTGTGTCAGCAGTGATCAACCACACCTGAGAACAAAGACAGACCTAGGGATGAAAAGGGACATCTCATGATCAGGAACAGGTCACTGATTCACCAAGACGACACACATCACATCACATCCTCAGTGTAGATGCACCTAATGTCACAGTTTTTAAAAATGTGAGGCAAAAACCAGGACAACAGAAAATCAGGCAAGCCCACACTTATATTTAAAATATCGGGGCGCCTGGGTGGCTCAGTCAGTTAAGCGTCCGACTTTGGCTCAGGTCATGATCTTGTGGTTTGTGAGCTCAAGCCCCACGTCGGGCTCTGGGCTGACAGCTGGGAGCCTGGAACCTGCTTCCGATTCTGTGTCTCCCTCTCTCTCTGCCCCTAACCTACTCACATTCTGTCTCTGTCTCAAAAATAAACACACGTTTAAAAGTAATAATAATAAAGTAAGATAAAACAAAATACTGATTTCAGGGGCACCTTGGTGGCTCAGTCGGTTAAGCATGTGACTTGGGTTCAGGTCATAATCTCACGGTCTGTGAGTTTGAGCCTCGTGTCAGGCTCTGTTCCTGCCAGCTTGTTGCCTGGAGCCTGCTTCGGATTCTGTGTCTCCCTCCCTCTCCTGCTCACGAGCGCCCTCTCTCTCTCTCAAAAATAAACATTAAAAAAAAATTATAAATTCATTTAAATAAATGCTGATTTCAGGGGCGCGTGGGTGGCTGTTGGTTGAGCGTCTGACTCTTGATTTTGGCTCAGATCATGATCTCACGGTCCGCGGGGTGAGCCCCACTTCGGGTTCTGCATTGACTTCAGAGCCTGCTTGAGACCATCTTTCTCCCTCTCTCTCTGCCCCTCCCCGGCTCATGTGCGTGTTTTCTCTCTCTCTCAAAAATAAACATTCAAAAAGAATAAAAAATTAGGAAGACAATACTGACTTCAGAATCAATACAAGTACACAGTGTTCTTCCCGCTGAGGACGACCAGAACCGTCGCCAGCTGGGTCTGAGCACCACTAACAGAGTGGCCTCCAGCTGCCACAAAACTACAAGAACACACGTTCCGGTCAAGTGCGGCGACATACCAGCCTCGAGGCATCTAAAAGGAAGGAAGTCGGGGCGCCTGGGTGGCGCAGTCGGTTAAGCGTCCGACTTCAGCCAGGTCACGATCTCGCGGTCCGTGAGTTCGAGCCCCGCGTCGGGCTCTGGGCTGATGGCTCAGAGCCTGGAGCCTGTTTCCGATTCTGTGTCTCCCTCTCTCTCTGCCCCTCCCCCATTCATGCTCTGTCTCTCTCTGTCCCAAAAATAAATAAATGTTGAAAAAAAAATTTTTTTAAATAAATAAATAAAAGGAAGGAAGTCAAAGTATACTCTGAGACCACAGGGAATTAAAACAAGAAATCCGTAACAACAACGAAAAAAAAATCTAGGGAAAAAAAAGCAAACGTTTGAAAATTACACCACACTTCCAAATAACCAGGACCGAAACAAAAATCACAAGGGAAATTAGCAAAACTGCGTGTCAACACGTAAGGCTTCAGGCACTGGTGCTGTAGGAAAACTCGACAGTGCCCTACATCAGTGTCAGTGGGGAGCCCTTCCGGAACGGCCAGCCGGTGCTGTTTATCGGCAAGAGGCCTCAGCTCCTCGGCAGGTCGCCCTCTTCACAGGCTGCTGGGCTGCCCTCACCTCCCGGCGGCTGGCCGCCCCCACAGTGGCTGATCCAGCTGTTCCTTTAAGGTGACGTTGCCGAGAACAAGATCAAATGTAAGTCTGGACACTGGGTGGGCGGCTTTCTCAGCTGCCGCACACCAGCCCGTAACTTGCCTTTGTGAAAGTAAACGTCATCACAACCGAAACGCTGAGTCTGGAGGATGCACCGAATGTTCCCGGTCTGCAGCGGGAGGGTTGCAGGAACAACGCCAGGCCGACAGCACCATCTAAACGGAACACAGGGGAAACCATGGGCCAGTCCTGAGTACACATCTAACAGAAACGTTGGCACGTTCCCAGAGACAAGGACCACAACATTCATCATGGCCGGTACGCGAACTAGTCAAAGGCCCCTGACGGAACGGACGTGCCGTGGTATCTTCACACTGGGCGCAGCACGTAGCAAGAACGAACCACCTACAATCCCATGTCACGATGCGGATGAATCTCAGTGGGAGAGGGGGGCCCAAGGGGCCTGAAGCCACTAAGGGCAAAGTGTTGGTGGGCCTGGGCCTCAGGGGGCGGGGATGTCTCCCCATTGTTTCTGTGGACATGTCACACACGTGCACTCAGCTGGTGACTCTCTAGTGGGCCCACTGGACGTGCCCCTTCCAGCCGTACTCAAAATGCAAACAGACCAAGAAAGCAGTAAGGATTAAGAAATATGTCAACTGAGCATCTAATTCTTGATTTCAGCTCAGGTCATGATCCCAGGGTCATGAGATCAAGCTCCGCCAGCAGCCTCCTTGCATGGAGCCTGCCTGGGTTTCTGTCTCTCCCTCTCTCTCTGCCCCTCCCCCACACTTGCACGCTCTCACTCTCAAAATACAACAACAAAAAAAGAGCACCGGTCTTTTTAAGCCGATAAATGACCTGGGGGCGCCTGGTGGTCTCCACCGGTGGAGCACGTGACTCTTGACCTCAGGGTTGTGAGTTCAAGAAGCGCCAACGCTGGATGTAGAGATCACTTAAAATTAAAACAAGTTGAAACAAAGCCCAAGAACCCTTCTCCCCCCAGAAGGTAAAACGTACAAACAGGAAGAAAAAATGGAAGTAGAAAACAAAACCAACGGGGTGTGTAAGGAGCAGCTAATCCTCAGCTCCCACGGCAGGCCAAGAGGCGGAAACACAAAGAGGCCGGCTCTGTGAGCCAGCTGGCGGCGGACCCGGCTTCCCAGCAAGGTCGTCGTGGGAGAAAGGGAGCACGAGACAGAAAACCCTTCCAATACAGCACGTGGCCATCACGGGTGTGCGTTCCGACCAACCAGAGAAAGAAAGGCCTGGGGCAGCCGGGGGCCTGCGGGTCAGGGTCCCCACGGGAACGCGGCTCACACCCACCTCTGGGAAGGCCTGGATGCAGGGCCTCACTTAAGACAGGGACAGGGTTTCAGGACCAGGAGGCCACTTCGGTCCCAAAGGGGTGCAGCCCCACAGGAGGCAGCTGCGGCAGAGGAGAAGGGTGCTGGGTCTCCTCTCCCGCCCCCAGCCCCGCCCGCTGCCGGAGCCCGAGTCCGCGTGTGCTGGGGCAGGAGGGGGACGAAAGCACCCATGTGGACGGAGCACGACCCGCCGACTGCGTTGTTACCGTCGGCAGCGTGGTGGTTCTTGGAGGATGCGGACGTACGAAGGGATATGCAAGCAGTGAGCGCAACGTGGCTGCTGGGAGAAGGAATGAGGAACGCGGCCGAAGGGTGCAGGGTGGGTCACTGTCACTGTCGGCTGGGCAGCAGTTTGGTCTTGGCCGTGTGCACCTGGGACTGTGAGAATAACGAGAGGTTTGAGAGCGAGCACCGGAGAGGCGTGATGGCAGCGGCCGCCCTGCGTCCGTTCTGATCCTAACGGGCGGCTCGGCACCACCTCCCAGGCAGGTGCCAGGGGGCCCCGCGCACCCAGCCCTCAGCTCCGACCCTGCCGCCCTGTTTCAGGCACAGTTCGAACACAGCGAACGTTCCGTGAGAAAGAAAGCCCATGTGAACGCAGAAGAACAGGGTTTGGCTTTGTTTTCAAAGACGGTAACCAGTTAGTTTTAAAACCATACAGGTTTAAAAGGCATTTTAAAGAGAGATCGACAAACTTCCCCCTAAGAGCCAGATGATAAATACCTCAGACTGCACCGGCCATCTGGTCTGTGAAACTGCCCCGCTCTGCTGTCGTGGCCCAAAACAGACGGAGGCCACACCTAAACCAACGGGCGCAGCTGGGTCCCAGTACGGTTTTACTTCAGGACGCTTGGATTGGAATCGCACGGGATTTTCACATGCCACGAAGTACTGTTTTTCTTTTGCCTGGTTTTCGATCACTGAAACATGTGAAAGCCGTTCCCGGCTCACAGGCCACACAAAGCCAGGCAGCAGCAGGACTTGGCCCGCAGGCCCCCCCCGTCAACACGTCACCACCACCAGACCCAAATTTCCCCTAAAACCAAGAACTTCAAAGCAGATTAACGAGAACGCCGTCTGTGCGCAGTGCAGTGCAGGGCTGACGAGGTCTGGCTCCTCGGGCGCGACCCCGGGGCACCCCCGGGCGCGCCCCCACTGCTCCTTCAACGACTTCTGCCCAACCCAACACCCCACTGTACCCCTTGTGGGAAGGGTGAGCGGCTCACCCACGGCTCTGTCTTCAGATCAACGTTTAAAGCAAAACAAGGCACTTAGGGATTTCGCTTCTGTGACACAGAACAACTGGTCTCTAAGTACCCCAAGAAACCCCGCACCAAAGGCGTCACGGACACACACACGGGCTTTCCCACCTCTGAGACCGATCACCGGAAGTGGGTAAAAGCACAAATAAACACATCAGCGGACACATCTGTAAAGACTACCCACCAAAAAAAACGCTTTTTCACATTAACAAGTCAGCATTTCAGTCACAGACAGTACACTCATCAAAGACGGTTTTGCTCCATATATTTTGAAATTAGTTCCAAATGTTGCTCCTAAACATTTCCAGAAGCTGCAAAAAGCTCATCTCTATTCATCGGTGATTAGAATCCAGCGGATGCCCCGGGTCTTTGCATCCCATGCAGCGTTGACGCGGAAATCACAGATACACGTAACACCCTCCACCGTTTCCCTGGAGAGCTGGGTTCCGGTCGGGGCTCCCGGGTCCTCACACCCCGAAGAAGTCCAGTCTGCGCCCCGCGCCCCGACCAGCTCACGTCACGGCGGCGGGGACCAAGCAGACGGCGGTGGCGGCCACCGGAGGAACGGAGCCACCCCGCCTGGGTTTCGGGCCCCGCCCGGCGGCGGCCCCCACGCCGGACAGCACGCCCCACCATCTGGAGGGAGACACAGGGATGAAACGTGCCGCCCACGCTGCCGTAGAGCTCACGGACTCCCCTGGAGGAGAAGCGTCCAGCGCCACGGGAACAGTGGAAGCTCCACAGCCACCACGCCCACCACAGGTTCCGGTCTCTTCCGATACGAAGAAAAGGCGCTTCAAGGCACCGGCACCACTCGTTACACCTCTGGCTGAGTACCAGGCCGTCTGGTTTCCCTTCAACCAGAAGGGTGCCCAAGACGCCAGGCAGAAGAGCCTGTTCGGCGGAGGAAAGTTCTAGAGCCAGGATACCGACCAGTTCTCTGGGACGGCCCACGCGCGTGCGGAGCTGGTGCGGACCTAACTGCCACCAAGCGTGGGTCGGGAACGATGTCCCCATTTCTTACGGGGAGCCGCGGGCAGAGGGGACAGCAGAGCCGGCTTTGGCTCGAGGCCACGAGAGTGCGGGGGCGGCTAGGACGAGCACCTCAGGGACGCCTCCCCCGGCTTCATCTTCTTGGCCTGCCCGTTAGGCCCAGCAGCCGGGTTCTGCCGCCGCTTCTGCAGCCTCTCCTCCTTCTTCCTCAGGTAGGCAGTCACATTGTCAAAGGTGGCCTTGTAGAGACCACTGAAACCGACGTCCACGCCAGCCACGCCTGTGCAGGAGGAACGGAAACAGAAGCCAGGTGGGATGGGGACCGAGGCCCTGACGCAGGGGGATCAACTCGCCACGGCCCAGACCTCCCAGCAGACCCGCGGCACCTGCTCCGAGGCGCCCCCATGACGCCCGTCTCCGGGTGGCCACGCCAGCCGGACCCAGGACTTGCTTCCAACAACACGCCAAAGGCAGGTCATCACCGGGAGACGAGGCACAAGGGCCGTGGCTCACACGCTCGTATGAGCCGCCCCACAGGGGTGCCTGTGCTGGGGACTGCAGGCGGCCTGCAGCCAATAGCCAGCAAGGAAGCGAGGCCCTCGGCCCAGCGGCCTGCAGGGACCAGGACCCTGCCAGCAACCACTGTGCGTGCCTGGAATCAGATCCCACCCCAGGGGCAGCGGAGCTTCTCAGAACCACACAAACAGCCCAGTAAGAAGTATTGTCGCCTTCACCCACTGAGCATGGGATACTCGTTACGCAGCAAGGTAATGGACGCGGACTGATCTCAGTGTCAAGGGTTGAGAGGCCTGATGGCCACAGACCAGCCCCACGGGGTCCACTTCACCCCGGTCAGAAACCCCACAGGGCCCGCTGCTCTGGGTCCCCTACCTCTTCTGGGACATCCATGCTCAGCTGGCCTTCCTTCCCTGTGTCTCCGCCCCGGTCCCTTCCCCCACCCCCGGCACCTTCCCCAAACCTGCGCTGTGAGCAAACTGGTTTACCTGCAGAACTTCAGGAAAACTAAGCCCACCTTGGACCTGGCCCTCCCAGGGGATCCACAACAAGACAAGCTGGCCCCAGGCCCGGCAGGGACGATGGCCAAGTATCAGGCAGGGAGTAGGCTCGCCAGTGTCCCCAACACAGTCCTGCTACAGACCCATTTGACAGTGTTGCTAAAGCAAATCCACACAGTGCTGGAAGGACGGATCCCGGTCACTGCCCTAGTCCTTCCACCCCGAAAGGAAAGCTGGAAGTTAACCCTGGGACACAGAGCCAACAAATCCCCATGAGAACGCCTTCCAAGAGACTTTAGGTCGTTGCCAGGGTCAACACAGACAGAATTCACGTGTGACTCTCTTGAGTTCCAAGAGCTCGGACTTCTGCCTGGGGAAGGCTTTGACAGGTGTCTGCTGCTCAACCACGTCTTAAGGCAGCTGACTCCCAAAGCTGGCCATGAGTCATCCCTGTGACACGGTCGCCTCAAGTCTCTGCCCAAGAAAAGCATCCTGGAAGTCGCTAGAAGCTGTGCAGCTAAGGGCTTGCCTTCCTCTATCAATAAAAACGAAGCGAGGTCTTGTTCTTGTAACGTTCTCAGACAGGACTATGTGAGGGCAGCACTCAGTGCTTACCACGGGCCCTTCAACTGACAGGGACCCGTGGCTCTGACAGCCAGGCCACTCTCCTCACACTGCAGCGCCACTCTGGGGGGGTGGGGGGTCGGCCTTCTCACCACGGTCTCTCCCCTTCTCTCGGCCTGGGGTTCACACTGGGTCCCACACTGGGCCAAGAAGACCCTCAGGGGTTCCAGTGATTGTCCCCACGCCTGACCTCATGGCCAGGAACCGCTCAGGGCCAACATTCGAGGCTCACGAGTCACCCTACGCTCCAAGTGAAGGCCCACCTGTTACCGGCCCCGCCCTGGGGACCAGCACCGGCAGCCCTGAAGGCAAAGGGGTGGACCCCGCCCCGACTGTGACCCCGGTTCCCATGTAGCTCATGGTCCTGGAGCAGGCTCACACTGGGCGTTCCCAGTGTGGGTGTGGGTCAGCCCCCCGGTGCCCCAACCAGCCACTGGCCTTCTGGAGGGGACACGGACGCATGCCACGCTTCCTGTATCCTTGCTCAGAAAGGCGGCTTCCTACCGTGTACTGCAACCTGGGATCTGCCCCTGGCCGTGGCCAATTCTGGATGTCACCCCGAAAACAGGCTGCGCCCACGTTCTTACCTTCCAGCATGGCCCAGTTCCCCCGGAGATGGGCGGAGACTTTCTCTACCGCGGGGTCTTCAGGAGCTGCCTGAGAAGACAACGGAGAGAGGCAGGACTCAGGCCGCGGTGCTGCCGGCGCTGGAAAGGGCAGACCCGCCAGGCGTGGTCCAGGCGGCCAGGGCCCGGGAGACACCCGCTCGGGCCGCCCGACACCAGGCAAAGCCAGCCGGCAGTCCCAGCGCGACACACACAGCCGTCCTCGCGTCTCGTTGGATAAAGACCCATGACGTGAGGCCACCGGCGTTCCCTCCACGTTGGCTTGTCGAGCGCGACCTTTTCTGAGGAGCCCCAGCAGACCCCACACATCCCAGCCGGGGGCATTCTGTTCGCCACCACTTTCTAGATGAAAATATCCCGAGAGGCTCCGGGCATCTACAAAGCCCTTGGTTGAGTGAGCACTTGTAACGGACGGGCCAGCCAGCACGGGGCTCGGGCGGGCTTTATCTCATTCTCCCTCGCCACGTCCTAGGAGATTAGGGATGGGCGGGAGACAACGCCACTTTACAGACAGGGGAGCCGACTCAGAGAATGTGCGAGGTTCACACATCACCCGGCCCACAGCCCACACCCCTTTCTCCACACATGGGCGCGCGTGAGTCCAGTCCCCCACGTGCAAGGCCACGTGCAGCCTGCCGATGTCGAGGCCACACACCCAAGCCACCCCAACTGTCGGTTCCTCTGCTAAAAAGACACGTGACCAGAAAAGTCAGAAGGAACATATGCCAATGATGGCAACTACCCCCCCCCCCCCACAAAAACACCACTACAGGCATCGTGACATGAACAGAGCTGGCTGAGGGGGGCGCCTGGGTGGCTCAGTCAGTTCGGCGTCCAACTTCGGCTCAGGTGATGTTCTCACGGTTCGTGGTTCGAGCCCCGCATCAGGCTCTGTACTGACAGCTCGGAGCCTGGAGCCTGCTTCGGATTCTGTGTCTCCCTCTCTCTCTGACCCTCCCCCACTCAAACTCTGCCTCACTCACTCTCTCTCTTCCTCAAAAATAAAGACATTAAGAAAAAAAAAAAAGAAGAGCTGGCTGAGCATCCCTGCTCCTTGAACCCACATCACAAACCCTCTGGACACCCCCCCGGCCCCCCCCCCCCCCCCCCCCCCGAGCACCGAGCCACGATCGAACTGGAAGGGGGCACAGCCGTCGCCCCCTCCACCCCCACTAGAGGCACAAGGCCAGCAACCTCACCTGCCACTGGCCGCCCACAGGCCTGCAGAGCACAAGGGGGGCTTCCCGGTGGTCCTGCAGGACCCACAGTCCCCGGCCCTCCTCGAAAGCGATGTCCCACACTCTGTGCCGAAACGTCAGCCGCTGTCTGTAAACCAGCTGCTGTCTGGCGGCATCGAGCTGGAAAACGTAGATCGTGGGAATACTTTCCGCAAAGAGAGAGAGAACTTGTATTACGGCTACGACCAGGCCCACGTGGTATCATTCGACGTGTACAGCTTAGTGCCGTGCCCGGGTCGCCCCGAACAGGGACCCGGCCATCGCCAACCTCTCGGCTGCAGGCTCACGAGCGGCCCAGCCGGACGCACCTAGCCGAGCCGCCTCCAGGCCGGAGAGCCGTAGGACTCTGGCCCAGCCTGCCCTGCGGTACTACGGAACCAGTGCAGCACAAAACAGGTGGAGAAGGTGACCGTCCCGGCTGCGCCTCAGACGGCACGGGACGCACTGGCACTCCCACCCGCTCTAAACCCACATCCTTGCTGTAAGACAAGCAAAGACGCCCGCGGCAGGCTTGTCCTGAGGACACACGAGATGTGCGGACACACCACACGCCCGTGCGGCGCATAAAGATGCTGGTGCACCCGCGGATGGCACGTGCCCCCGAAATCCTCCTCCTCAGCGCCCCTCGGCACCGGGAGCCCTCGGGAGGGCCAGCGGGTCGTGCTGTGACCTGCCCGGCCCTCAGGAGGCACCGACTGAGGTGCGTTCCACAACTCTTGGGTGGCTCTCGGGCACAGACTTTCTCAGGCACAGCCGGAGACCATGAACCGAGCAGCGCGTACAGGAGGGCCAGCCCACAGCAAGAGGCCCACGGACGCCCCGCAGCAGCACGAGCTCACCAGTCACACAGCAGCGCCACGTAGCCGTCCTGGCTCCAGTAAGTGATCCTGGAGGCAGCAAACCTCTGCAAGGGAGCACAGCAACGTAAATGCACGCTAGCTGCCAGGGACCCGGCCCCAGACTACTCTGTTCAAAGCGAGATCGGACGCGGCAAGACTTTGACGGTTGCCACCACGGTCGAGGAAGGAAAAAGAGACGACGGCCCTAGAATTTTCTGGAGATCGGTGAGAGAAAAGGAAGACACGGCAGGCCCCCATGACACAGTTCCGACGTGCCGCGAGAGACGGAGAAGCCTCTCGGTGGCTCTGGCCCTCCCTCCGGAGCCGATGCAGTGTCTTTGGAGCCAACAGAACTGGTCAAAAAGCAAGACCAGGGGGCAGCAGAGAACACAAGGAATTATTACCAAGACACAACAGTGTCGAGGTCCCCTGGTCCTGGAGAGGGAACCACCAGACGCCTGCCAGTCGGGAGAAGTGGAGGGAAAGGTCTGGTGCTCACCAAGCCTGGCCTGAGGGGCTGTGGGCCATGTGGGAGGGGGACTCCAGGGAGGGAGGGAGGCGAGGAGCCCGAGGGGTGGGGATGCTCCACCGACCCTACAGGCCGTGAGGGCCAGGCCCGAGGTCAGACAGCTGCTGGTTCAGGGTCCTCTCTCAACCTCACTGTCCCAGAGCATCAGAAGGTTCAGAGAGCACGAATATGAAAGTCACTGGAACAAATCAGGCCTCCATTCGCCACAGCCTCCGACGGGGGCACCAGCACGGCAGCCACCCAAGCAGGAGGCACCACGAGCAGGTGGCCAGAGCAGCAGAGTCGGCTGAGCCGGAGGCCCAGGCAGCCACTCGGCTGGGTGGCCACGGCCCCAGGGGTCCTTGAGGCTCTGGCCCGTGGTCAGGCCTGGCCTGCCCACTTCTGAGAGGGAGTAAGGGCAGCGGCTACAGAGCAGTCTCAGGGGGAGAGAGCGAGCAGGCAGTCCCAGGATGAGGCAGAAGCAGCCCTCATTCTCACGCGGACCCTCCTCAGGCTGGCAGGGGGCCATGTGGGGGCTCCGGGGGAAACGGCAAAGCTCCCAGTGACAGGCAGGACATCCTGCTCATCAAGAAACCACACCGAGGGCCAGCTCTGCAGGCCTGAACAGCCACGAGAACGGACTGCTCCCTCCCTGCCAGGCCCAGCAGGGCCTCCGGGAAAACCGGTGGGGCTGTCCTCAGGTGACCAACCTGGACCTCAGCCGTGCAGGGCACCAGCTGGGAAGCATCACAGAGCTGAGTGCCCATGAGCACCGAATCTGGAACACCTCAAAGGGCCGCCCACACATTCTCCCCTGAAAATCTTTCACAACCAAAGGCCCAGGTGACCTGACCTGAGGATACACTGGCCAGTGTGTCGTCCCAGGGGTATGGGGAGGGTCACGAGACTAATTAAATTCTCTGTTCAAGCATCACTGTCTTTTCTGTTTCCAAGCAGGATTGGGAGAGGCACTTCTGTAAAGCGGGTGTTGCAACGGACAAACAGCGAAATACAAATTATCTCCTACTTACGCGACCGGGCGCCCTCAAGGAGGACACGTGTTCTCCCAAGCTGGAACAAGTCTGTGCTGACGGCAGAGAGCCGTTTCCCACGCAACAGTGGCTCTGGCCCACGGCATCCCCGGGACCGGAGAGGCGCCCTGCAAAGTCCAATAAACCCACACCCAGACGCTACCTCGTCACCCCAGGGCTCCGCCGGCTCCTGCAGGCTGGTCAGGTGACAGCAGTGCAGCTCTCGGCCACTTCTGTACTCCCAGAGCCTCAGGGTGCGGTCCTGCACACAGCAAGGACAGGTCAGTGTGCACTTGCGGGGAGACCCGGGCCTGCCCCAGGCAGTGGGGGGGGGGGGGGGGGCGCCCTGACTCAGCGGAGCCGGCATGAAGGCTCTCTGTGCTCAGTCACGCAACCACTAAGAAAACACGTGACCCCCCATGGCAAAGCGGGCAAAGGACACGAGACGACCCGTCACGTACAGACCTCACGGACCACGGCGGCTGGGTTGGAGCCGAAGCACGCACACACGGGCACGCACACGCACACACACCGCAACAATCATGTGCTCGCACAGGAGAAACACGGGTCGGGCCAAGCACAAGGATGGTCCCACGTCCCTGTTTAGGAACAGTGAAAAGGGGGCGTCCATTTGTTCCCCCATGAGACCATCAACTGTGTGGCCGGTAAGGAAACTGGTGTGCGTCCCAAAGGCCTCAGCGCCCCGCAGATACACACGACAGAGGAAGAACTCATATTAACAAATGCAGGTCACGGCACTCGCTGAAGGGACGGGACACGCGAAGAACTGCACGTCTAAGGAGAATGAGCAGGGAGTGAAGTGCGGGTGGGCCGTCAGGTCCGCCCAGGAAACCCGTGCGCTAAATCCCGTCGCTGGAAACGCGTGCACAGGCCCACGCGCACCTGAAAACCTAACGCTGACTCATCCAATGAGACGCCACCAACACAGCGCACATGGCAGGTTTTAAACCACCAGGAAAAAAGGACGGACGACAAACTGCCCGAGTGTTAACGGCAGGGGTGTGTGGGCGCTGGGCAAGAGGACGTAGCCGCCGTGAACACACACGCCCACCCCTACGTCCCTCCCCAGTGACCAGAAAGGAAGGTTTCAGAAGCATGAACCCTCGAGGATGAAGACGACAGTCACGTGAGGCCACCCGGGAAGAGGTGAAGGGAGGGACAGGCCGTAGGGGGCTGAGATGTGACGCACCAGGCCGGGCCCAGCAGCACAACCAGGGGGTCCGTCAGAGCAGCCTGACTCCCCACCCTGCTGCCCGCAGAGCCGCGGGGTCCCCGTCCGGATCCAGAGTGAGGGACCACACCACTGGCCCTCCCTGGTCACCTCCCGGGGCAGGCGGACAGGCCTGATGCCCAGGAGGGCAAAGACTGGGCAACGTGACCACCAGGAGAAGAGAGGTGACCCACGGCTATAGGTGCCCGACTCCGACACCCTGGACTCGAGAGACACTGGCCACTGCCCTGTCCCCACTGCACACGGACAACCCCCTGCAAAAGGCAGACACCACACAAGGTGAAGGAAACACAAACGTGTGATCTCGGGGGTCAAAGGCCCTGCGCTCGGCGTGGCGCTGTGAGGGGAGAACGTTCTGGGCGCCAGAAAGGCTGCCGAGAACTAATGGTAACAGCAGAACTTCACAGCCCACAGGACACTGGGAAATTAAGATGTGGAGACGTCCCCACAGCAGAAGCAGGAACATGAGGGAAATGTCAAGGGAAAGACAGCGAGCCATTCGAGAAGCACACCTGAGAGTGAGGACGCTTCCCCAGGAGAGAGGAGGGTCCCGAATCGGGCGGGGGCGGGGGCGGGGGTGGGGCTAGGGGGGCGCTAACCACATAGCTGGTCAGAGCCCTGACCCCCATCTCCAGAGCACGGGGCATGGAGGCCCCCAAAACGACCAGAGAAGGGGGAACGGATCCCACAGAGAGGACGCAAACCCTCACGTGAGATGTGGGGGGCGGCGGGGGGTAGCTTTAACCTGGAGTTCGGATACCCACCTAACCACCAGGCGGGGGCAGAGGATTCAGGGCGTTTCCAGAAAGGCGGCTTCCTAACACCACCCTCCCTCCACCTTCAGAGGGACCCCTGGGAGAAAGGAGGGACAGAGAACGTGAACTAACATGAGGGGCGTCCGGAGGCAACAGGAAAGAAGGGGTCAAGAGCGAGACAGCGTCACCACCCTCCGCCACCCTCCGCAGGGCAGGGAAACGTGGGGGGGGGGGGAGGGGGGCGTGTTCTCCTGTTTCTCAATCACTCTTGTTCTCTGGACACTCAGAGTGGAAGTTAAAAGGGCAAAGAGGCCGGGGACGCACCTCGCAGGGGCAGTGGGAGCAAGTGCCAGTTTTCACTGGGGGCCTCACAGCGGAATGTCACTTTGTAAGCGTGTGTTTCTAATGACAATAAACACTAGGAGCGCCAGCCTGGCTCGGTCGGTAGAGCGTGCACCTCTTAACCTCAGGGTTGTGAGTTCAAGACCTACACTGGGTGCAGAGATTCCTTAAAAAATAAAATCTTTAGAGGCGCCTGGGTGGCTCAGTCAGTCAAACATCTAACTTTGGCTCAGGTCATGATCTCACGGTTCATGAGTTTGAGCCCTACATCGGGCTCTGTGCTGACGGCTCGGAGCCTGGAGCCTGCTTTGGATCCTGTGTCTCCCCCTCTCTCTCTGCCCCTCCCCTGCTTGCACTCTGTCTCTCTCCATCTCTCAGAAACGAATAAACGTTAAAAACAAACAAAAAAAACTTTTAAAAAATTTTTCAAGAATAATGAAAAGAACTGCACCTTGCACAGGGCAGGGCACAGGGTGGGCAGAGCTCTCCCGCATCTTTAAACACGCTCCTAAGCAAAACATGGAACTTGACAAAGCCAGTGTCAAAGTCAAAAGTGTTCGTTCTACTTTTCTATGTGCTCGGATGCTTGTTTTATTGTGAGAAACACTGGGAGGCGTAGGTACAGCAGAATTCACAAAAACCGGCCACCTCTGGGAACTCTAGCCACACCTACTTTCTTCCGTTTGCTGTCACAGGACCAAGCAAGGCTGGGAGGAACAGAGTCAGAAAGCAGAACACAAACATGGTGAAGCAACAAAGAACAGACGTGTAGACAGCGGCCAGGATTCTGCTGGACGGCAGGGAGGCCGCTGTTTCCACCCGGAAGCCCGAACTCAGGAGGGCCAGGAGCCTTCCGGGCAGCCCACCCCAGGCACCCGAGTCCCCTAGAATGCTAAGGAACAGGAATGACAGAGGAGGAGGGACAGGACAGGGCTTCTGGGAAGAAAGGAAGAATCAGACGCCATCAGTAATTCAAAACCTTCTCTGGGCAAAAATCTTCCTCAGAGCAAAGAGGTCTCTGGCGACAAAACTATCTAGGCTTCGAGTCCCACCTTCCGGACACCGAAGTTTTCACTACTAACCAAACCCCCCCCACACACACAGGGCCAGGTGCCGGCCCGAAGGACAGGGTGAGGGACAGGGTGAAGCACAGCAGTAACTCGGGGGAACCCAGGTCCCCCTGGGACTTAGGTACTGTTGTACCGGAGGTCACAATGCTATTCCAGTAAGACGACAACCCTGAGTCCCGATTCCTCACACTCCATTCCAGGGCGACACACACCCACCCCCCTGTGTAAGGCCCTAAGCAGGGAGGCAGCCTGGGACGGACACACAAACGGACACACACACACACACACACACACACACACACACACGGACACACACAGGCAGCCTGGGACGGACACCCCCCCACCCCCCCGCAATGTAAGGCCCTAAGCAAGGAGGCAGCCTGGGTCAGCTCCAAACTTGGGAAAACAAGCACCATCTAGTGGAGAACAGCCAAGACCCAGCACCAGGACAGGCCCCCAGCCGCACGCGGG
This sequence comes from Herpailurus yagouaroundi, assembly GCF_014898765.1. NCBI lineage: Eukaryota > Metazoa > Chordata > Mammalia > Carnivora > Felidae > Herpailurus > Herpailurus yagouaroundi. The sequence goes on along the minus strand of NW_024412403.1, from coordinate 3,342,559 downwards.
TCCCCCGCTGGAAGGCGCCCACAGGTGCTCACCACGGAGCCGAGCACTTACCCCGGACGCGGACAAAAGCAGCTCAGGGTGGTCGGGCACCACGAAGATGCGGCTCACAAACCTACAGCGTGAGAGAAGCAGAGGGTGAGCTGAGCTCTGGCACGCTGCTCTGACACCCGCCCGGCCCGTCTGTCCTCGCCAAAGCCCTGTCCCACATACCCCCGAGCCCCAGGGAAAACTAAGGGAGGGTCCACGGGGAGCTGGACAGCGCCAAGCAAGCCGGGGAGCACACCGCGTCATTCTCAGGGCCCAACAACACGACAATCCGCAGGAGGGACCGGCCCAGCCTGGCCGCGCTCCCCACCCTGGCCGCGCTCCGCAGACGCGCTGCTGGAAAGGTCCAGGAGCTTCTGGGCCGCTGCTCGAGCCGCCCCGCTCACAGCCCGAGACCTCCCCTGCAGGTCCGTGATGATGGAGGCCTCAGGGTGGGATCCGTGGGACGGAGCAACAGTGGTCGGCAGGCAGACACAGACCCACTGTCCTTCAGCCCGCGGTCGTCCCCAGAAGCCCACCTCGGAGCCAGCCTCGACCTGCGAGGGAGACGGCCTCCCCGGCTTTCCCGCCAGCTGTATGGTGGTCACCAGCCCACGGCCCCCGGGGACCCCAGGCGGCTGGCCCCAGCACTCCCCCGGCACAGAATGTCCGTTATGGACGCCGTGGGTCACCTCCACGAGTCAAGACGAAACGGTTGTGGAAACCCGTTTCTACAGATTTTACACAAAAGTCTTAAAAATCTATTTTTATTTGGGGCACCTGGCTGGCTCAGCAGGCAGAATGTGCGACTTAATCTCAAGGTTGTGACTTCCGGCCCTGTGCTGGCTGCAGAGATTGCTTAAAAATACTGTTTTTAATCTATTTTTACCACTTATTTGCTCACTGAAATACCTGAGCACCTACGACCTGCCGCTGCGCGGAGGGCTGGAGACAGCAGTAAGCACAGCCCACGAAGGCTGCAGGAGCCAACAGGAGATGGGCCGGCAGAGAGCCCAACAGAAACAGGGCTTCAGCCACGTGACTGGAATTTGCAAGGGACCCCATCTAAGAGTTAGACACCGATGTGGGGCGCCTGGGTGGCTCCGTCAGTCAAGTGTCTGACTTCGGCTCAGGTCACGATCTCATGGTTCATGGGTTCGAGCCCCGCGACGGGCTCTGGACTGACAGCTCGGAGCCTGGAGCCTGCTTCAGATTGTGTGTCTCCCTCTATCTCTGCCCCTCCCCTGCTCACACTCTGTCCCTCTCTCTGAAGAATAAATAAACATTGAAAAAAAATTTTTTCCTTAAAATAAAAGACTGCAGCAAATGAAACTAAGGACTTCTCCTGAGCACACACTGTAATTAGCCTTGACCCCAAGAAGACTGGCATTCTTTGAAAATGCCTCCCTTGCAAAATGTCAAAATTCAACTAGAAGAGAGCTCACTTGCCCTAGAAAAGAGGTCGCAAAGGAAAAACCACTGCCCAGGTTCAGATTTAAGTCCTGGACTGTTCAAACTACGAAAGTATGTCCCCCACACACACGCCTACTGGCCACCGACCGCTGCCCGGCCCTGGCGGGTGTCGGTGCAGAGAAAGGAATGTTCCAGAAACAAGCCCTCGCCTGGAGGCCAACGTGGGGACCACTGGTGAGCGGTCACAGGCGGGAGGCGGCGGGCTTGGAGGAAAGTCCTCCAACACTGAGCGCCACGCTGGCTCCCGTGGGCAGCGTCACCACCATCATCTGTGATGCCCTCGTGCTGGGGTCTGAGACCCCAGTGCTAATGAGAAAACCGGTCCCCGAAACGCACAGGAAGGGAGGGGAAGGGGGAGGTGAAGGTTCTGAAGGGCCCCGGACAGAAGCAAGCACCGGATGGGGCTTCGCCAGGGAGCCGCCCAGCGGAGCGCTGCACACGCGCGGCGGTCCTGCTCCTGCAGGCCTGGCCACAGAGCGGGTGCCCCGCTTCTCGAGCAGCCCGCCTGTGCGTCCCAGACGTCCTCCGGTGGGGCAGGAAGGGGACTCACTCCGTGTGCCCGAGGCAGAAGGACTCGATGCTGTGCGGTGCCGCGGCCCAGCTCACCCGGATTTTCTCGTCCCGGTCGGCGCTGAGGACGTAGCAGTCATCGGGACTCACGGCCTGCACACGAAGGTGACAGAGGACAGGTGAGGGTGGCCGAAGCCGGGACCCCCGCCCCCGGGACTCGTTCCCGGTGCTCCCCAGGTGTCCTCGCACGCACACCGCCTGCACCACCCCTCGACCTCCAGCACCCGCTCCCCGCCCCCTCTCTCCCTCCTCCTCCTCGTGTCCCCATGGCCACCCACTCACCAAGTCCTGGCGGTCTTTCCTTCAAGAAACCCTCCCTCCTTGTTCCTGCCGACGTCCTCGGGTCCCACCCAGTCCCACCTCCTACTGGCCGCCCCCAGCCCTCACCAGGCCCCTCGGTGGGGTAGGTCGTGGCTGAGGGGCCGCAAGGACACGGAGGTGAGGCCCATAAAGCACGGAGAAGAAGCCCAGGCCTGGAGACGGTGCCTGCTCTTCCCACAGCCCTCCTCCGCCTCGGCACGTGACCCGGGCTGTCCCTCACTTCCGGGACCACCCCAACGCCTCCTCGCTGGCCCCTCCGCATTCACCAGCCGCTTCACCTTCCTAAGTCCCACTTGTGAGGCCGCCTGCTCACTGGTCTGCAGAGCTTCTACAGAACCCACACGCCCCCAACGGCGAAGCTTGCAGACCCGGCCTCACCCTCGTCAGACCCTCTGCTCTGCCCCACCTGACTAGCACACCACCCACATACCACATCCAACAACATCGACAGGTGCCCAAGTTCAAGCTTGCCGCATCCCTGTGGCTCCAACACCGAAAAGGAATAAACGTCTCCAGACTTGTCGGCCACCAGAAGTTTCTCCTCGGAGGCTGTGAAGGTCAGGGCCGTGCACCTCCTCACCACGGTCCTGGAAGGCCAGAGACGCCCACAGTTGGCTCGCACAGTCAGCACAGGAAGGGCCGACGGGCCTGCCAGCCGTGCGTCCTTCGGACACGCGTCAGCTCCTCGCCGAGTGTCTCCCCCTCCGGGTACCACAGCAGCACCAAAAAAGCAAGGCAGTTAAGAAATGGAAACAAAGCCAACATCCTAGACAAATCTCACTTTGAAATGATATTTTTGCTTTTATGATGGCAGAATCTGGCCGGTGGATACCTAGCTGTCTGGCACGAAATCCTCTCCAATTTGCTGTGCTTGAAGATTATCCTAATAAGACGTCGGAAGACCTGCTCCTCGACCCAGCAGCTCCACCGTACGGGTCGAGGAAGAAGACGGTCAGCTTCAGAAAACACCCAACTTGCTCTGGGCGAAACCCCGAGCACACGCACGACGCGGGCCCCCTGCGCAGGGAGACTCCACACGCAGCCCGGGGCCCTGCCGCGCTGGACCCACCCGCACTGCTCCTGCCTGCACGACAGGTGCCGGGGTGCGGCCCCTCTCTGCACACACGCACGCGCCGTCCGTCCCCACGGGGGCGGCCCCGGCACGCGGCTGGGGAGGTCTGAGTTCCGGCTCAGGCCCCATGAAAGTTCACACGCTCGTCAGTTCACACCCCGATCCCATTCACCAGGTCGGTCACACCCGCGAGTTGGAAACTGGTTCAACGCTGCGCCAGCCCGAGAAACATTACCGCGTGCGCACGCACGCACGCCTCATCCGGGGTCCTGGCCACCCAGCGTCTCGCCCACTCTCGGGGGCGGGTTTATGCAGCTTCCTCCCGCCCTCCTTCTACACTTCCTTCGCTTCCTTTCTACTCGCTGTCCACAAGGCAAGTCCCTGCACTTCCGGCTCCGTGAGACCCCACCTGCGCCACAGCCTTACGCAGACGTCACGTTTATCTGCCTTACCTGCACTTACGGTCCCTGCCCTCCCTTGTCCCCAGAGGGGATGCGAGTGCACCCCCACGGCGCCCTGCAGCTGGCGCTCCAGATGTCAGCCCGAAATGGAAACCTAAGCTCAAACAAGCTACGTCTCCGACACGAGGACCAAACGAGGATGTCACAGCTTCTCGGGAGCAGAGGAACTAAAGGACAGAAAACGCAGGGAAGAGGGCCGCCAGCAGCAGCTGAACCTCCCCCTCCGCCCGCCAGGGGAGCTAAGAAAGGACGAGTAATGACATAAACGTAGAGAAAACAGAGAAAGACGGTGAGGCTCCGGGCAAGATTAAGCAGAACTCTCCAGGCGCGCCTTCACCTACACGCCGCCGCGGCTCCTAACGGGCGATTACGCAGCTGCCTCGCGGCCACCCTTCCAGAGCAGCGGCCTGGGCCGGTCCTGCAGGACTCACACGGGCACCCCCCACTGCCCCTCTTCCTGATCAGCCCAGAAACGGCCCGGCTCTACAATCTTGTCACTTCGTCTTTTGCCAGTGGGGTGGGGGGCTTCTATCTTCTCAGGCTAAATTAGTCCTTGCAAGGACTCCAGGATGCACAGAGCAGGTGGGGGTGAGGGTCTGCAGGGGCAGATCCCGAGACAGGACAGTCGATGGGTTGGCCACTCAGCCCCCCCCGGAAGGAGGGGTGACAGGGCCCCACCTGTCCTCGGGGTCTCTCCCTTCCCTCCAGAGTCATGAGGTACACAGCCCAGTGTTCCTGTCTTCACGCCCCCCAAGGCCAGCCTGGCCTCTCCCCTGGCCACTATCCTGGTCCAGCAGCTGAGCCCGAGATGCCCCCGCTGGGCTGGGACCCACCCAAGCCCCCCTCCAGAAAGCCATGCTTGTTCAACAAAACTGAGCCCGCCGGGCCCCACAGGGCCCCGAGGATACCAAGCTCCCCAACACCACACACCTCCAGCAGCAAACAATCTCATTTCCCAGGGCTCTGCCTTTCCACATACTCGTACGATTTTAATGCATCTATTTCCCGAAACGGCATGACTTCCTACGTAAGATCTCTCACCAAGAAAACAGAAAATATGTCACACCAAGTGTCCTCATTTTTGGTTCAGAAAACCTGGCCTCAGTTCCAGGCCTTTGTCATCCTGAACTGAAACCTTGAAAACAATCACTGCTACCCACGACTTCCATCTGGGCTTTTCCTCAACACCCTCCATGGCTAGGTTTTAAGGCCACTGGACAGCTCCGAGCTGTGACGAGTCTTGGTCAAACACGCGAGTCCACGATGCTCCCAAGACTGAACTGAAGGTCAAGGATGGCTGTTTTTCCGAGGAAGGGTCCATCTGTCAGGGCCGCCCCCCACCCCCCGGCCCCCACCAAGCACAACAGGTGCTGCATTGGGCAGCATCGCATCTTACGTTGCGTTCAGGGTAAAGGTGTAGGACGAGGCAACGTGGGAAACGCAGCCTCTAGGACCGCAACGTGATCTGGCCCGCAACCTTCGCTCGGTGGCTGACACAGACGGGACAGGAGTCCCGTGGGGTCCCGCCCAACTGCCAGCAAGCACCGTCTGCAGGGCACGCTGTACCCCACCCGCGACACGAGAGGCCCTGCACACCTAATGCACGTTTGCAACACAGTCCTTTGTTGGCATCAACATAAAAACCAACAGCCCAGGGGCGCCTGGGTGGCGCAGTCGGTTAAGCGTCCGACTTCAGCCAGGTCACGATCTCGCGGTCCGTGAGTTCGAGCCCCGCGTCGGGCTCTGGGCTGATGGCTCGGAGCCTGGAGCCTGTTTCCGATTCTGTCTCCCTCTCTCTCCGCCCCTCCCCCATTCATGCTCCGTCTCTCTCTGTCCCAAAAATAAATAAACGTTAAAAAAAAATTAAAAAAAAAAAAAAAAAAGCAACAGCCCAAATACGATTAG
>NW_024412403.1:3334275-3336633 GCF_014898765.1 Herpailurus yagouaroundi | reverse complement strand
TTAGAGGGGGAAAAAAACGAGACACCAACCACCGTTTGCCAGTGTACTGTTGCCAACCCTGAGTGTTCCTAGATCTGTACGGGAAGGTAATCACCAACACGGCACCTTCAAGACACAAAAACAAGTCGCAGCACCCGGGAGCCCTTGGGGAATGGCCAGAGCCCCGCCAGGAGCCCCGGGCGCGTGCCCTTCGGTCGAGGCGCAAGCTCCACCACAGGATGCAGGGGCGTGGTGGCAGGCTGTGCGGATATCCCTCGTCCCAAGTTCAGGGCGAAGGGCTCCCCTGAGCACAGCGCACACCCCGATGCAGAGGCCACCTGGAATTTGCCTTTTCACTCTTCTCTTTGAAAGTAAGATCAATCAGGACTCTAAAAAGCGTAGCTGCTGGGGCGCCTGGGAGCTCAGTCCGTCAAGCGTCACGATCTCCAGGTTCATGGGTTCGAGCCCCTCATCGGGCTTTCTGCCGTCAGCGCAGAACCCGCTTTGGATCCTCTGTCTCCCTCTTTCTCTGATCCTCTCACATGTGCATGCGTGTACACTTTCCCTCAAAAATTAAACAAACATTTAAAAATAAAATTAAACTAAGTTAAATTAAATTTAATTTAAATTTTTAAAAAGGGGGGAGTCGTCTGGGTGGCTAAGTCAGTTGAGCGTCCAACTTCGACTCAGGTCACGATCTCACAGCTCGTGAGTTCTAGCCCCACGTCTGAGCTAACAGCTCAGAGCCTGGAGCCTGCTTCCGATTCTGTTTCCCTCTCTCTCTGCCCCTAACCCACTCACATTCTGTCTCTGTCTCTCTCAAAAACAAATAAACGTTTAAAAAATAATAAGTAAATAAATAGAATAAAAAGCACAGCTGTCCCCGATACAGATGTGAACCAGCTACCAGGCGGAGTCCCTTAGCCCTGGTTGTTGGGCAGCTCAACAGGTACGTAACTTGCATGCGTTTCTCTCTTACTGTCAAGGGACAGTTAAGCGGAGCAGCCTGCACGGGGGGGGGGGGGGGGCGGGGGCAAAGATGAGGGGACAGAGAGGCTGACCCTGGTCTGGGTGGGTGTTTCCGTCCCTGTCACAGACATCAAAGGATCCCAGCCTTCTCCCACTGGAGGAAGCAGAGAACTCACCACCACCCCGTCACAGTAACAGAAAATCACGTGTGCCCAGGGCCTGCGTCAGCATCCCCCGCCTCTCTAAGCCCTCAAGGTCACAAAACAAGGAAGCTCTCGGGAACTCACTAACGGAGACCTCCAGAGGGACAACTAAGGCCAAAGAACACACAAGTAAGGCCAAAGGACACCAGGCCGCTGACACCCTCCGCCATCAACACTAAGCTCGCACACATTCTTCACGTACTTGGGAATCAGGACGCTAGCTTTACATCCCGCCAAGTTCAACAGCGGCACAGGTGCCTGAACGTACACAAAACCCCTCACACTCTTGGGGCGCCCGCGGTTAGTCTCCATTTCTGCCACCACGGGGCTGGAGGAGTGCTGGAAAGCAGGATGCCACGGTGGCCAGAGGCCCGCACTTTGGAGCCAGAGCGACCAGGTTCAGGGCCCGGCTCTGCCCTGGGTGCTGACGAGGATCAGCTTCTGGACTGCGGCCAGGGATGTGGGTAAGGGCAAGACCCCTGCCCCGCCCCCCCCCACCCCCCCAACAGGGCTGTTTCGGGGATTAAATCAGTTAACACACGGAAGACCCTGAAAACAGTGCCTGGCACAGAGCTGAGACTACGTGTTAGTTGCTTATTACTAGGTCGCTGTCGCTACAGTTATGGGCATGCAAGCGTAAGCTGTGCGTTCAACATCAAATTATTCAACGTTAGCATTTCATACCTGACACTCAGACATTGCCATGGTTTTGTACGGAAAAGAATCAGACGCTTACTGTCATCAGTTAAGGCAAAATAGGTGCCAGACTTGGAGAAGGTTGACGCCAGAATTGTGTCACTCCCCTTATCCGCGGGCTGCCCGTCCTCCCTGAGAAAGAGAGGACAGGGTTAGGGCCTACCTGAGTAAACAAGGCGACATCCCTGCAGGCTAGCCTCACTCATTTATAACACGAACAGGGGCAGAAAACGGTGTGAGATTCACGTAACCAGAATATAAAGACCTATCAAGGGGACAGAGGGAGGTTCAACACAGCTGGAATTTTTAAAGAATAAATCTCATTAAACAGGCACACACACCAGAACCCAAAGAGCGGAGCTGCAAAGACCCTCGGAGACCACGTGACCCACTCCCTCATGGACATGAACGGATCCAAGACTAGAGCCAAGGATTATTTTCAGTTGTTTTTTTTTTTCTATTTTTCTTTCTTTTTTTAATTTTTTTTTTTCAATGTTTATTTATTTTTGGG
>NW_024412403.1:3329279-3334175 GCF_014898765.1 Herpailurus yagouaroundi | reverse complement strand
TTTTTTTTTTCAACGTTTATTTATTTTTGGGACAGAGAGAGAGACAGAGCATGAACGGGGGAGGGGCAGAGAGAGAGGGAGACACAGAATCGGAAACAGGCTCCAGGCTCTGAGCCATCAGCCCAGAGCCCGACGCGGGGCTCGAACTCACGGACCGCGAGATCGTGACCTGGCTGAAGTCGGACGCTTAACCGACTGCACCACCCAGGCGCCCCAGTTGTTTTTTTTTTCTAATGAGCCACAAGACCAATTCTACTAAAAAAAGAACACCATACAAAATTATCACATTCTGCTTTCCTGATCTTTCAATTAACTAAAGCTAACTTCATACACCTGCCTTCAAAGCATTTAAAATTCCATTCTATTTTGGGGTGCCTGGGTGGCACAGTTGGTTAAGCATCTGACTCCCGATTTCAGCTCAGGTCACGATCTTGAACTCAGGTAATGTTCTTGGGAGCAGAGCCTGCTTGGGATTCTCTCTCTCCCTCTCTCTCTCTCTCTCTCTCTCTCTCAAAATACATAAAAATAAAACATGAAAATCCCATTGTATTTCAAGATGACTATAAAAAAGTTAATCACGGACAGAAACTAATTAAAAATACTTAGAAAAATCCTAATATCCTTAATGCCAAGTTTAAAAGTTAGTTCCACGTTTCTTTCCGGAGGTGGTACCTGGTTTATCCACACAGCAGGGTAAAGAGAAATGAAGAATTCAGGGGCACCTGGGTGGCTCAGTCGGTTAATCTTCCGACTTCTGCCCAGGTCATGATCCCACAGTTCACGAGTTTGAGCCCCACGTGGGGCTTGCTGCTCTCAGCGTATATCCCACTTTGGATCGTCTGTCCCTCACCCTCTCTCCCTCTCTCTCTGTCCCTCTCCTGTTTGCACTTTCTCTCTCAAAAATAAAAATTAAAAAAAGAACAGAAAAAGAAAAAAGAAATGAAGACTTCAGTGAGGAAGAAGATCATTTACTTCTTAGGCTACCCTGTCCCAATAATTCCATGATCAGGCCCGATGAGGCTCCCCCATTACCTCACCCTTTACTTTCTTGTGACTTCTCTGCTGCCGTGCTGCAATCATATGCGAAGAGGACATCATCACTAAGGAAGAACAAAGATTTTTAAAAAGAGCACTTTATTAATAAAAACACGGGGTTTTTCCTAGAACATAAGTAATCTTATAATCATTAAATTAAGGGTCTTATCAGGGAGCCTGAGCCGCTGAGTCAGTTAAGCCTCAGACTTTTCATTTCAGCTCTGGTCATAATCTTATGGTTTCTGAGTTCGAGCCCCGCATCAGCCTCTGCGCTGACAGTATGGAGCCTGCTTGGGATTCTCTCTCCCTCTCCCTACTTGCATTCTCTCTCTCTCTCTCAAAGTAAATAAATAAACTTTAAAAAAAATCAATGCAAGATGCTTATGTCAGAAGAAATTAGGTTGATGTTTCTGGAGGTTTCTTGCATGCAAATTTAAAACTGCCACCTTTAAGGGGTACCTGGGTGGCTCAGTCAGTTAAGCCTCCGACTTCAGCTCAGCTCAGGTCATGACCTCACGGTTCATGGGGGGTTCCAGCCCCGCGAGGAGCTCTGTGCTGACAGCTCAGAGCCTGGAGCCTGCTTCCGATTCTGTGTCTCCTTCTCTCTTTGCCCCTCCCCCACCCAAGCTCTATCTCTGTCTCAAAAATAAACATTTAAAAAAGTTTTTGTAATAAAATAAAACTGCCACCTTTTAAAAACGTCTCAACTACCCAAGAGAGCTCCCATGGCCGCCAAACACCTACCAGTACAGGAGTCACCACCCACCTTCCCTCAAGACCCTAAGCTCTCTTCAGTTTATGGCCATCTCCCCCATTCCAGTGTCCGGGCATAGACAGGGCACAGCCTTTAAAGTGACTGCGCTCAGACTCTTTTCCCACCAAACACTGTGACGTAGAAACACTTCTCCGAGGCAAAAACTGTGCCACCGGCACATTTCCTCAAAAAGCGTAGACCAAAGCAAGCATATCAAGTGTAATAAACCCATGTCTCCCAGTGGCACGTGTTAGGATACCAGGAGTCTCCAAAACAAAACAACCTGGAACATACACGTTTATGAGCAAGTTTTTTGTGAAAACTGAACTTAACGTTGAAAGGGGATTTCCGATACCAGGCTTTGAACAAAAAGCTCAGAGAGGCTATATTTGCATTTGACGGACATATGTATGAATCCAAACTACCCTAGGAAAGGAGCACGGGCCGAAACGGACCATCAATATCCATGCGGCTCCTTGGGCAAGACTATTTGATTAACACTTATTGCTAAGAATTTCGGGTGCCGTGTAAGCGGGTGCAGAGCCTTGTGAAGAGGCGCTGGGGAGGTGCGCGCGACACCTAGAGCCCCAAAGAAAGAACAAGAGCGGGGTCTAGGGCTGCGGGCGAGGGAGCAGGCACCGACAAGGAGAGGGAGGCGAGAGGAGTGCGCCCGGGACCCCCTCCCAGCGCGTTCCCCGAGAGTAAGGCACCCCTCGCCAAGAGGGCAGAGACCGCCTTCTTCACAGGGCCCCCAGAGCGGGTGTGGCCACGACCTCGAAACCGCGGGGCCTGGCCCGCGTCACCTCACGCAACCCGGCCCGGGCAGCGACCAGAAGCGTCCGGCGCCGACCCGGCCAGGCGCACCGGGCCCCGGGCCGGCGGCGGCGGCGGGACGCACCGGGGGTGGCTCTTGAGAGGAGGCGCGGGCCGAGGAGGCGGCGGGGCTCGCGGGGGGTGCCCACCAGGGCGGGCCCGGCCCGGCGGCGCCAGGGACTCGGGCCCTCCAGGCCCCGACGCGCGCCCGCAGCCGGGGCTCCCCGCTCCAGGCCCAGCCCCCTCACCTGCTCGCAGTGGAGGTGGCCAGGAAGCGGCTGCCGCCTCGCACCACCAGCGTCTGCCCGCACAGCGCCAGCCCCGCGGAACTCGCCATGCGCCCTCCCGCCGCGCCACCCCCCACGTGCGCCGCCCAGAGCCACTTCCCGCCGGCGCCGTGCAATGACGTCACGAAAGGCGCCGCAGGGTGACGCGCTCGGCCCGCCCCCGCGGCGCCGGAGGCCCCAGGCATGCGCACAAGGTGCCCTCTCCTTCTCCCCCCCCCCCCCCCCCCCCTCCCACCCCGGCCAGGATCCGTTGCCGATCGGTTTCGCGCGCTCCCGTGAGCACGCTTGCTGAGCATTGCTGTTTGCCTCCTGGGCGGGGCCGGTTCCGGATCTTTCTCCGCTGCAGCTGGGGGACTTGGTCCTGCTGGTACCTGCTGGGCTCTTCGTAGCCGCTCTTTCCAGAGGTGGGTGGGTGTGAGCTCCCCCGCCTGTCCCGCGTTGGCGTCGGCGGGCCCGCGGAGGGGCGCTCAGGCGCTTGGCCGGGAGCCTACCCACCTCCCTGGGAGGTAGGCCGCGGGCGCCCCGGGGAGAGCGCTTTCTTTGCCCGTGGCCTTTTGCTCGTGGCGTGGCGTCGCCGTTCACCAGCGGACGCGGTGGCTTCTCAGGACGCGCCGCCCCACACCCCACCCTATTCGTCTAGTCGCTCAAATCCCCCTGCTCGCCCAGGCCCGCGGCTTGCCGGGCCCCGCAGCTGCCGGTGTCCTCACAGATCGGCTTTCCACGCGGAAGCCAGAGAGGTCTTGGCAGATCACAGATCTCATCTTAAAACCAACAGGTGGCAGGGCGCCTGGGTGGCCCAGTCGGTTAATCATCCAACTTCAGCCCAGGTCATGATCTTCCTGTTCATGAGTTCGAGCCCCACGTCAGGCTCTCTGCTGACAGCGCAGTCCTCCGTCCCCCCCCCTCTCAAAAATAAACATCAAAAAAACAACAACACAACAGCAACAGGTGGGTTCTCACTGCTCTCATGGCAAAGACCAAAGTCCAAGTCCTAATCATGCACTATCAGAACGCCTGTGGTCTGGCCCCCACCTACTCGGCAGCCTCTCTCCCTACCAGGCCCTTTCATTCCCGGTGCTCTAGCCATCATCACTGCCCTTCCTTCCATTGGCACAAGGCACTCACTAACCACAGGGCCTTAGCACATGCCATTCTTTCTGCCTGAAATGTTCTCCCCAGCGCTCCATCTGTTTACTGTAACCGGTAAATTTCAGTCACCCAATTTCATTTCAGGGGCAACATAACTTAATCGGGAAACCTTCCCTGCCTTTCCATCCTTTGCATTCCTGACTATTTGTTTACTGTCTCTCCAGACTACAGATGCCTAATTTTGCACATCACTGGTTTTCCCAACTTGCAACACAATGCCTGGTGAAAAGTCAGTGCTCAACCAATATTTGCTCCACAGGAGTGGAGTAACTTGTCTTAAAAGAGCAGCTGCTGTTACAAAAGAGTGACGGACCTATGACAGGAAGGAGGTATAGGAAACTAGAAGAATGCTGGCCCTAACCGACCTCCTGTATGAAACAAGGATGAATTTGTACCCAAATCAAAGGTGGCTGCTGTTGGCAAAGCAGAAAGCTTGAGAGAAGCCAGGCTGCCTTGAAAGCAATGAGGTAAAAGGGATTTTCATGGAAGCACAAAATGGAAGAGAGTCTGTGTGTCATGGGACAAAGGACACAGGGCTGGAGATAGGGGAAGAAGAGGCAAAAACATTACAAGGGAGGATTACTAGAGGGGTTGCCACTGGGCAGTGACCACAGTGGAAGCAGGACACCTCAATGTTTCTGAAAAGGAATCTGCCATAAACACCATTTCTATTGGGAAGCCTGGGGGCTCAGTCGGCTCAGATCATGATCTCAGGGTTCATGGGTTCCAGCCACACATTGGGCTCTGTGCTGACAGCTAAGAGCCTGGAGCCTTCTTCAGATTCTGTGTCTCCCTCTCTCTTTGCCCCTCTCCCACTCACACTCTGTCTCTCTCAAAAATAAATAAACATTAAAAAAA
>NW_024412403.1:3272205-3324279 GCF_014898765.1 Herpailurus yagouaroundi | reverse complement strand
CAGAGCCCGACGCGGGGCTCGAACTCACGGACCGCGAGATCATGACCTGAGCCGAAGTCGGCCGCCCAACCGACTGAGCCACCCAGGCGCCCCAGTACAATGTTTTTCAACTGTAGAAACTAAAAAACAAAAACTGTAGAGACTGAATAACAAAGATTAAGAGAAATCGTGCATTACCTCACAAGATACAGAGCATGTGTCAATGAGGTCTTAAAGAACTGTACCTGACCATCCCATGTGCCTCATACTTTGAATTCGTACAGTACTTGTGCCAACAAGATTTACTTGCTTAAAGATCCTTTTCCTCATCAAATTCCAAGATAACCCAAATCTTTTCTTTGTAATTTTAATCAAGTCTGAATTGAAATGGTTTTAAAGCTTATTTTTACTTTCACAGTTTTTTGTGTCTCTTCTGCTGCCACACAAATCTATTTTGTTGCGTGCTCTCCGATGTTAATGTAGGTCTGTGAAAGTGTTAAGTGGTTTTTACCATCATTGCTGGGGTTTTTTTTTTTTCTTCTGTTTATTTATTTTTGAGAGCTAGCCCACGCATGCGAGTGGGGGAGGGACAAAGAGAGAGGAGGACAGAGGATCCGAAGTTGGCTCCAGGCTCTGTGCTGACGTCAGCGAGCCCGATCTGGGGCTCAAACCCACGAACCGTGAGATCACGACCTGAGCCGAAGTCAGATGCTCAAGCGACTGAGCCACCCAGGCGCCCCTAAGCGTCATGACAGTTATCTATACGTGTAAACTATTTCGGCATTAATATGGTGTGTTGGTATTTTACTACCTAATGTCTTTAGCATTTTATCCCAAACCCCCAACTCAAATTTCAGTTCGGTATAATTTGGCTGTTTTCTTTTATAATTTGTTAATGTAGCTACTACAGTTATAACCAAGGTTTAACCTCTCTGAAATTTACAAATCAGTGAGGGCATACTAATCACTTACAGCTTGGATGAAAATGGACACCCATTTGGTTTTGTACTATTCCCTTGGTAATTTTCTCAAAGGAGCCTGCTGTGTTAACAGTAACCCGTAGCTAGTCACTGTTTTGGTAGCTTATTAGCAACTGTATCTGTTCTCCGTTGTCATAATAATACATGGTAAATATCTAACAAGTAACATACAGCAACAGATTTTGTGGCTTAAAACAGTAATCGTTGATTCAGCTCACAACTCCGTGGGTTGGCCATTTGGTCTGGACCGAGCTGGGTGGTTCTTCTGGGCTGGCTGGTCTTTGCTCCTGTGCCCGTGGCCTGCCACCTGGTTGGAAGAGAACTAGCTGGTCTAGGATGCGCTGGGATACAGCTCGTCTCTCTGTCCTCCCTTGGAGGGGCTTATTTACATGGCGGGCACACTCAAGAAAAAGCCCGCAGGCCTTGTGAGGTCCGTGTGTGGGACTGGTGTGCAGTTGTTTCTGACACAACCTATTGGCCAAAGCAAGACACAAGGGCAAAAAGATCCGAAGAAGGGGAAATAAACTTCCCCTGCTGGTGATAGGAGCTGCAGAGTCACATTACAAAGGGCCTGGACACGGGGCGCCTGGGTGGCGCAGTCGGCTAAGCGTCCCCACTCTTGATTTCCTCTCAGGTTGTGATCCCGAGGTTCATGAGTTCGAGTCCCTCATGGCGCTCTGCACTGATGGTGAGAAGCCTGCGTGGGATTCTCTCTTTCTCTCTCTCTCTCTCTCTGCCCCTCTCCCAGGTGTGCGTGCTCTCACTCTCTCCCTCAAAATAAATAAGAACAAAAAAGGGCCTGGACAAGGGAGGGGTGGAGAATTGATGCCATTTGTGCACTCGATTCTACTACAGTCTGCCCTTTGGCCCCAATTATTGACACGTCTCCACCGGAAAAACACTCCCCTCCTCCCAAGATCCCCAAAAGTCTCATGCAGTACCAGTACCCGGCTCAAAGGGCAAGGTCTTGTGGCCTACACTAGGTCGGATGTGGCCCAGGCCCATAAACTAAACATATCAGTTATCCGGCCCCCACACGGCGTACAATGGCCACGGGGGAAAGCACAGCCACAGCGAACGCTGGCATTTGGAAAGGGGGAGAGGGAGTGCACAGAGCGATCACTGGTCCGTCCGCAGCAATCCCTAAATCCACTGGGGCAACGTGTTCAGGACCGCAGGAGTGGGGAGTGTCCTCTGATCAGGGTGAGTTCGGCCTGCTGGGAGCACTTCCCTAGGCCCTACCCCAACATGCCTCTTGCCTCTGCCCTCTTGGAGATCGCTCCTTGTCCGGCACCCTGTTGCTCGCTTTGAAAAATGTGCCCTTCAGGGACACACGCACCCCCATGTTTAGAGCAGCGCTATCGACGATAGCCAAAGCATGGAGAGAGCCCAAATGTCCATCGATGGATGAATGGATAAAGAAGAGGTGGGATATATAGACAATGGAGTATTACTCGGCAATCAAAAAGAAGGAAATCTTGCCATTGGTGACTACGTGGATGGAACAGGAGGGGATTATGCTAAGCGAAATTAGCCAGAGAAAGACAAATATCACATGACTTCACTCATATGAGGACTTTAAGGGACAAAACAGGTGAACATAGGGAAGGAAAACAAAACTAGTATAAAAACAGGGAGGGGGACCAAACAGAAGAGACTCTTCAATATGGAGAACAAACGGAGGGTTGCTGGAGGGGTTGTGGTGTTATGCCCAGAATTCGTGATCCCCAAAGACCACTAGGGAGCCGGGTCCGATGCAAAAGCAAAGAGCCTTTATTCGAGCTAGCTCGAGCTCAATCCCCTACCTGCACCCGAGAGAGCGAGTTTCAACAGGACAAAGGTTTTATTGGGGCCTGGGGGCAGTTGGTGAGGTAATGGCTGTGGCCTCAGCCGATTGGCTGGGGAAGGGTCCTGGGGAAGGGTCCGAGTCCTGTTAGGCAGGTGAGGGGGGGTTACTCAAGGGGAGGAGGTGTGGTCAAGGTGAAGGACACTGAACAAGATGGAGTCGGCTGGCGTAGGCCCGCCCTTTCAGTGGGGGGAGGATGGGCTAGATGGGGAAGGGGCTTAAGGAATCTACTCCTGAAATCATCGTTGAACCATATGCTAACTAACTTGGGTGTAAATTTAAAAAATAAATTTAAATTTTTTTTTTTTAAAGAAAAGAGAAACGTGCACTTTAAGCAGCTCTTACACTCTCACTGCTCTTAGCAAATTGGAGCCCACTGGCCTTTTTTCACTTAAACTGTCCAGTTCCCTGAAGCCAGTGGGTGGTGCTTTGTTCCACACGATGCCCGTGAGAACTTTGGGGGGCGTGTCAGCATCAGCATCGTGGCTGAACAAGATGCCCTTCGTCGTGCCCCCCCCCCCACTCAGCAACAAGTTAGCATCCGCCCCTGCACAGAGCGCCTTTGTGGGAACCGTGGCGCCCAGCCCCGTAGGCCAAGGAACCCCAGCAGAGTCTCTCCCACCCCCGGATCGGGTCCTAGGCACGCACACCTTGGTCCCAGCCGTGGAGCTTGTCCTGGCTGTGAAGTGGCCCCACCCTCTCTTGGCCGTGGCCTGGGAGCCCCTGGAAGACACCATGTTAGTTCCCCCCAAAGGAAAGAGCTTTTGTGGGAGTCCAGGTAGATACCACCAAAGACACCCGTGTCTCTCTTGCCCCTTCCAGAGCACTGAGTCAGGCTGGCAGAGCCGCAGGTGGGACTCTCAGGGGCAAGAACGGGCCCCAACACTGCCAACTGCACTGCCCACGAGCCACGAGGGACACCTTGCCCGCAGACCCCCCCCCCCGGCCCACGGGCACCCCCCCCCCGGGCTCTGTGCACCTCACCCGCCCACACCCCCAGAGTGCACTCCCAATGGCAACGACAGTGAGCTTGGGCCAACGGTGGGCACGCACGCATACTGGGCCCCGATCCGAGAGCTGAGGAGAGACAAGCAACTTGACCTTCAACACCACCTTTGGGAAACAAGAGGAAGGCTGTCGGCACTCAACCTGGTTACTTGCGGGGTGAAGAGAAGGCATTCGATTGTGCTTAGGAATCAGCCACAAGGGGGAGCAGGAAGTGTGGGGGAGGCAGGTCCACGGAAGGTCTGAGACAGCCCCGGAATCCCTAGCAGGACTGACAGAAACCATACCAAAGGCAGTTAGCAGAGTTCAGAGGAAGTGACTGCTACCTCATTTTTTTTAACCTTTATTTATTTTTGAGAGAGAGAGTGTGTGTGAGAGTGGGGAGGGGCAGAGAGAGAGAGAGGGAGGCACAGAATCCGAAGCAGGCTCCAGGCTCCGAGCTGTCGGCGCACAGCCCGACGCGGGGCTCGAACCCATGAACCGTGAGATCACGACCCGTGAGATCACGACCTGAGCCAAAGTCAGACGCTTAACCTACTGAACCACCCAGCCAGGCACCCGGTCCTGTCTCCTCTTGACATCAATTAAACCAACACATTAGCATACAGAGATCAGCAAATGCTCCCAGGGCAATGTGGCTGGTTGTGGTTTCTTGCTCATTTTTAGGTCCCTGGGGACACACACTTCCTGTGGTCCCAGACATTCCAAACTGAAAAAAATGATCACGCTTGGGGTGCCCAGGTGGCTCTGTCGGTTAAGCATCCGACTTCGGCTCAGGTCATGATCTCGCGGTCCGTGAGTTCGAGCCCCGCGTCGGGCTCTGTGCTGACAGCTCGGAGCCTGGAGCCTGCTTCGGTTCTGTGTCTCCCTCTCTCTCTCTACCCCTCCCCCGTGCTCGCTCTCTCTCTCTCTCTCTCTCTCTCTCTCTCTCAAAAATAAAGATTAAAAAAAATTTTTTAAAAATGATCACACTAGACCCAGATAGGCAGTCCTCACAAGCGCCTGGCGGACACACAAACCACATCAACCCAGGAGGGGGCACTCAGCCCAGGGCTTGGGAGTTCCCACAGACAGGAGCCCAGAAGTACACGGGCAGCAAGGGCATCAGTGCCCAGCAAGCGTGGACAAGTGACAACAGAACTGATCATTTGCCACGATGCCTGCGATGTTTTACCCAGCATCGTGAAATGTTCTGTGGCCCAACGGTTTTTCATAATATCTAGTGGCCAGATGCTCCCAGATGATGAGGGAGCATAAGCCAAGCTGAGGGCAAAATACAGGCTGGCACACCGCCCCCCGCCCCCAGTGGAATATGTGTGATATTCCTCGGACAGTCCTGGCGGCCCAAGAACAAAGGAAAGGGGTTTAAGTGCGTGCCATGGTGATGTGGGGAAACTAAGGCCAATGAAAAATTAAGTTCCCTACTGCCTACAGCCCATTGACAAGTCCTTGAGACCAGCAGAGTGCCTTCCCTGTAGGAGCTCAGCTGCCTCAAGGATGACACTTTGCTGGGGGCAAAAGGGAATCTTGCCTTCACATTGTCCCAACCTCGAGGACCCTGTAAATCTGCATCTCAACTCCCCCAAGATATACGCTGGCGATCCTACTCCAAGCTTCTGGCCTCCTGATACAGATCTGAAGGGGCTCGTGACTGAGGCTTTATTAAATGGTAATAAATGGTGTTTCCTTAGCAACAGCTAGCCCCTCAAGGTCCTGGAAACCTTGCTTCCAAAATACCTTCGAGACTTACTCTATCCTGGACCCCCTCCCAACCTGAGGGTAGAGAACGAGCTACCCCTCATGACCCCAGCGCAGCTCTTCCTGTCCGTGGGTTCTGTCCCCGTGCTCTAATAAAATCACCTTTTGGCAACAAAGAATTCTTTCTTGGCCATCAGCGCCAGACCCCACAAACCCCCCATCACCTCAAAACTTCATCACAGAGACAGAAGTCAGTGCATGTGTTTTATTTATTTATTTATTTATTTATTTATTTAAATTTTATTTTAGAGAGAGAGAGAAAATTAGCAAGTAGGGAGGAGGGGCAGAGGGAGAGGGAGAATTTTTGTGTAATGTTTATTTACTTTGGGGAGAGAGAGAGGGAGGAGAGGAGAATCCCAAGCAGGCTCTGCAATGTCAGCACAGAGCCCGACTCAGGGCTCAGACTCTCGAACCGAACCGTGAGATCACGGCATGAGCCGAAGTCAGATGCTTAACCGACTGAACCACCCAGTCAGTCTGGAGAGAGAGAGAATATTAAGCAGGTTCCACACTCAGGGCAGAGCCCTACTCGGACTCAGTCCTACCACCCTGGGATCATGACCTGAGCCAAAATCAAGAATTGAACATTTAACGGACTGAGCCACAGAGGTCCCCCAGCACGTGGGTTTTAAAGCACAGTTAGGGCTTATAGCACAATTTCACTTATAACTTTCCCTATTTCCTTATTTTTCTCTTGACCAAAAAAGCTTTTAAATTTACTTTTCCTGTTTGCAGAACTACCTGTTTTTATCTCTTTTATTTTTTTTAACTTTTTAATTTAAAGCAAAATTTTTTTGAGTTTATTTATGAGAGAGAGAGAGAGGGAGGGAGACAGCATGAGTGGGGGAGGGGCAGAGAGACAGGGAGACAGAATCCGAAGGATGCTCCAGGCTCTGAATTGTCAGCACAGAGCCCGACACGGGGCACGAACTCACAAACCATGAGACCATGACTTAAGCCGAGGTCGAACGTTTAACTGACTGAGCCACCCAGGAGCCCCTATCTCTTTTATTAAAAAGAATTTACTGGGGCGCCTGGGTGGCGCAGTCAGTTAAGCGTCCGACTTCAGCCAGGTCACGATCTCGCGGTCCGTGAGTTCGAGCCCCGCGTCGGGCTCTGGGCTGACGGCTCAGAGCCTGGAGCCTGTTTCCGATTCTGTGTCTCCCTCTCTCTCTGCCCCTGCCCCGTTCATGCTCTGTCTCTCTCTGTCCCAAAAATAAATAAACGTCGAAAAAAAAAAAAAAAAGAATTTACCTTAATAAGAATAAGGCATACTATATACGGTCATCCTAAAAGATATTTAAAAAAATTTTTTTTAGTGTTTATTTATTTTTGAAGGAAAGAAAGAGTGTGAACGGGGAGGAGCAGAGAGAGGGGGAGACACCGAATCCGAAGCAGGCTCCAGGCTCTGAGCCGTCAGCACAGAGCCCGACGCGGGGCTTGAACTCATGTACCGTGAGATCATGACCTGAGCCAAAGTCGGATGCTTATCCGACTCAGCCATCCAGGCGCCCCCTAAACAATATTTAAAACCACAGTGTTATTGAAAGCTTTGTAAATTTTTTTTTCAATTTACAACACATAATTAAGTTGTATTGACACAGAACAATGACATAATACATTTTCTTTGTGGCTTAAAAAGAATGTATGTGTTAGGCAAGAATGCACAGCTGAGGCATGGGTGAGGACGGTATGATACCTGAGTATTTTTATTTTCCTTTTTGGCCTAAACACCTTTGAGTTCAGGGTTTGGGTCCAATGAATGTTCCATTTCCTAGTTATCTTAAAAAGAAGCTCTAGGATTGCCTGGGTGCCTTGGGTGGCTGTCACTTAAGTGTCCAATTTTTTTTTTTTTTCTTGAGAGAGAGAGAGAGAAAACATGAGGGGGGAGTGGGGGGCGCAGAGAGAGAAGGAGACAGAGAATCCCAAGCAGGCCCCGTGCTGTCAGTGCAAAGTCTGATTTGGGGATCGAGCTCACAAACTATGAGATCATGACCTGAGCCAAAGTCAAGAGTAGGACACTTAACTGACTGAGCCCCCCAGGCGCCCCGTGTCCAACTCTTGATTTTGGCTCAGGTCATGATCTCACAGTTTGTGAGCTCGATCCCCGAATCGGACTTTGTACTGACAGCACCGGGCCTGCTTGGGATTCTCCCTCTGTCCCCCTCTCTCTCTGTCCCTCCCCCCAAAAAATAAATGTAAAAAAAATTGAAAGTTTAACTTGCCCTTAGGAGAGCTAAGGGAGATCTATAGTAATTTAGATAGAACTTTATGTGATTAAAAAAAAAATTTTTTTTTAATGTTTATTTATTTTTGAGACAGAGAGAGACAGAGCATGAACGGGGGAGGGTCAGAGAGAGAGACACAGAATCTGAAGCAGGCTCCAGGCTCTGAGCTATCAGCACAGAGCCTGACACGGGGCTCGAACCCACGTCGGTCGCTTAACCGACTGAGCCACCCAGGCGCCCCGAACTTTATGTGATTAATAAAGAAATCTAGGGGCGCCTGGGTGGCGCAGTCGGTTAAGCGTCCAACTTCAGCTCAGGTCACGATCTCGCGGTCCGGGAGTTCGAGCCCCGCGTCGGGCTCTGGGCTGACGGCTCGGAGCCTGGAGCCTGTTTCCGATGCTGTGTCTCCCTCTCTCTCTGCCGCTCCCCCGTTCATGCTCTGTCTCTCTCTGTCCCAAAAATCAATAAACGTTGAAAAAAAAAATTAAAAAAAACAAAACAACAAAAAAAAAACCCACTGTTGTGAACCAAGGGCGTCTTCAAGAATTCTTTCTTGGCCATCGGCTCCGGACCCCACCGTCACCCCAAAAACCTCATCACTTTCTCTTCCCTTTGGCCAAATGTCGTGTAGGCCCACCTCAACTGCCCTACCCGTTAGCTTCCTAGTAGGCCCTGCCCCCTCCAGGCTTAGGCACTGGGCCTCCACGTTGTTGCCATAGTTACCTTCACACACAATCATGTTGCCTCTTTGAAAACCATCAACATGCCCCCCCCCCACTTTTGTGTCTCTTCTTCCCCAGGCCTCCCCTCAACTATAAGTGCCCTCTCCTCAAGCCACTCTGGCTGGTAACCACACTGATCCCAATGAGGGAGGCCTTTCGTTTTATTCTTGAGTCTTAACAACTTCAGCTACCTTTAGAGGGTTGTGCTTGCTGCCGATGGGAGGAAATTGAGGGCTCCAGATCTCTTGAAGGAGGGCGATAGGATTTCCCCATTCCAGATAAGCTTCCCCAAGTGGCAGCTGTGACTCCTCATGTTCAATATTCTTTTTTTTTTTTTTCTTTCCTTCATGTTTGAGAGAGTGAGAGAGAGAGGCCGAGAGAGGGGGAGACAGAATCTGAAGCCGGCTCCAGGCTCTGAGGTGTCAGCACAGAGCCCGATGCGGGGCTCAAACTCCCAAACCACAAGATCACGACCTGAGCCAACGTTGGACGCTTAGCCAATTGAGCCACCCAGGTGCCCCATCACCCTCAATATTCTTGATCACCTTTAAAGAAAGCACGCTTTGATGAGGTTTGGGAGTGATGGTGGCGTCTAAAAAAGAATTCTTGACTCGTCTTTGGTGCAAAGAGGTGATTTTATGAAATCACAGGGACAGGACCTGTGGACAGAAAGAGCTGCACTGGGGTTGTGAAAAGTGACTGATTATACACAAGGGAATTGAAGAGGGGGGAGGGTAAGGAAAAAAGGCCTCCAAAAGGACTTTGACATGTGTCTAAGAGGACTCTTAAGATATTGGAGTCCTAGGGGCGCCTGGGTGGCGCAGTCGGTTAAGCGTCCGACTTCAGCCAGGTCACGATCTCGCGGTGCGGGAGTTCGAGCCCCGCGTCGGGCTCTGGGCTGACGGCTCGGAGCCTGGAGCCTGTTTCCGATTCTGTGTCTCCCTCTCTCTCTGCCCCTCCCCCGTTCATGCTCTGTCTCTCTCTGTCCCAAAAATAAATAAACGTTGAAAAAAAAATTTTTTAAGATATTGGAGTCCTAGCTATTGTTAAGTTATGGTTGTTTTTCCCTTTAGCAAAGCATTAACATTAAGACCGTAGGGGGTTCCTGGAAAAACTTTTTACTCTGCCTGCCTCAAGTATTTGCCAAGGGGCTGCAGGTTATAAAGGAATTTAATTTTATCTGCCATTTCCTTCTGCCCTATTCCCCACATCACTAGGGAGGGGAGGGTGATGTTAGCGGTCCTGGAAACTGAGTGTATACATTTCTGGAGGCTAGGCTATTAATTAGATTGCTTTATCTTGAAATTTACTAACACGTTGGTAAACTGATGGACACACATGTCCTGCAGGACTGTGATCTCATCAGTTAACCATTTGTTTTCTTTCCTTTCCTTTGTTCTTAGGCAGCCAGGAGTGCCTGAGGAATGTCACACACATCCCATCTGGTGGGGGGGGGGGGGGGGCGGCGGGGTTTAGCTTGTGCTTATGGCCCCTCAACTTCACAAACACAAGCGTGAACTTTCCGCTGGAGACAGCAGGTTAATTTGCTTTGAGTAAAGGCTAATTCTTCTCTCACCAAGGTTTTTCTCCCTATGGAAACAAAGGAATCCTTTCTCATTATTACCCTAAGACCTAAGGTTGTCTTGTCTGCCTCCCTGGGTGACAGATGGCTGGTTGCATTGCACTCGCTGGATTCAAGTCCCCTTTGATAAGTGTCTGAGGGGACCTGTTTCTGCCCATTTATCCGGCCACCTGAATGAATGTCCAGTTAGTCCAGGTGGGGTCGGAGGTGTGGGCAGGTTCACCTTCCAAGGGGTGCTGGACAGGGCAAGGCAGGGAGTCATGATCAATAGCGGAAGAAGGGGGCCAACGACTGACTACACCTGCTCCACAATCATGCCCTACTTCGGGGGAAGTCTTTGTACCGCAAGCCATAAACATTCGCGTAAAATGAAGCTTGCATTCCTGATCTGCATATAGCTCTGGTACAGGTGCCCTCATGGCCCCAAAGCGTGCCCTCGGCCGCCTGCAGGATGAGCAAGGAACGGTGGAGACCATGGGTGGCCACGCCCATCGGAGGATGGGGTGCGACCCGACGTCACAAGGTGGGCACGCTGAGTCCGCGGACCTCACGTGCCGAAGGGCTTCCAGTCCATCAAACACAGACGACTCTGGGTCAGGGCCAGGGACGTCCAGGGTACGGTCTGAGGCCGGTGCACCTGGGAAAGAGACGCGAGCAGAAGCCGCGCCCGCCCTCCGCAGACAAGGACACGGCAACACCCTCTTCGGCGGCCACGCGCGCGTCCAGCCCCCGGCGGCACCGGCGCGAACAGCTCCGCCTGTGATTGGCAGCTCCTCGGGGGCGTGGCCTCGGCGCGCGCAGCCCGGCGGCCCCTGACCCGCTCCGCCCACTCCCGTCCCTGCCTGTGATTGGTGCCTTCGGCCCAGGGGGCGGGCCGTCAGCCGGTGGTGCGCGCACGGCTGTCGTGTCAGTCCTGGAGCGACCTCTGCCTGGCCAGGCCCGCCCCCGCGTGTCACAGTCATGGCGGCCTCTCTTCTGCTGCGGCAAGGACGATCGGGGGCAATGAAGGTAAAGGGAGCCGGGCCGGCGGCCGGGAGCCCGCGTAGGGCCGGGGCGAGGGGCACCTCCAGCCGTACGGGTGGGCCCATGACGCGGTTCCAGGGTGGAAGAGAGGGCGCTGGGCCGGAGCAGGTGGCCGCGGGCCGTGGGGCGGGGCGCGGCGAACGGACACTGACCCCGATCTCCTGGGGAGCCCCCGGCGTGCGGTGCCAAGGTCGCGGGCAGGTGCGAGGGCTCCCAGGTGTCCTGCGCCGCCGCGCTCGCTCCGAGACGTTGAGGACCGCGTCTTGACCTCTTACGTAGCCGGGAGGGGAGAGGAGGGGACTCTGAGGTACCTGGGTGACCCGGTAACTTACTTGGCAGCCACTAAGATGCCCGCTTACATGATCCTGTCTGGGAAAAGAGAGGAAGACAGAGGGCTTTCTTTTTACGTGTAGAAAAAATGTGAGATCATTGCCCTGCGTTTAAATTTGCCAAAGTCTCTTACAAAAGCACTTCCTATTCATTGCGAGATAGAGCGTACAGATGGGGGGGGGATCTGTTTCCGAGAGTCCACCATTTCGTCCTTGAAACACCTGGTTCCAAATAATTTTTTCAGCTTTCACACGTACTTATAGTCATAAACATAAAAAGATATATTTTACCTTCGTTTATGTAGGAGAGGCACCTTTGTTCTGTATGCAGCTTCTAGAAAAGCGCCTAGCACATAGCAGCTGTTAGTAAATACATGTTGAGTGAATTATCAGTTTAGGTTTGCCATTTATGATACATTGTATGTGGTTTTGAAGCAGTTATCCACCTGCATCATTACTAACAGCCAGATAGTATTTATTCTTTTTATTTTTTAATTTTTTTTAATGCTTGTGTATTTCTGAGAGATAGAGAGAGAGAGAGAGCAAGCAGGGGAGCGGCAGATAGAGAGGGAGACACAGAATCCGAAGCAGGCTCCAGGCTCTGAGCCGTCAGCACAGAGCCCGACAGGGCTTAAACTCACAAACCGTGAGATCATGACCTGAGCCCAAGTCAGATGCTTAACTGACTGAGCCACCCAGGCTCCCAGGTAGTATTTCTTCTAGTTGGCGTTCTAAGTATAGGAAAACACTTTATTAACAAAAAGAACCAGAGTATTTGGTAGGTTAAATAGTAGGTGGGGGCTACAAAAAGTATGCACAGGAGAAACTGTTTTTGACTTTTCTTGGAGTTACATAGTTCATAGTGACTGTCATGTGTTTTCTTTCTTGCAACTTTTTTTGTATTTTCCAAAATTTCCATGTTATGAAAATTGTAATAACCGTTAGAAATATAACATGAATGCTATGTTATAACACGTTATATAGTACATTAGCATGTAATGATATATAACGTCTGTAGGTCGTAATAGCTTCCAAATGGCATGACTCTAAAATGTCCATATTTGTTCATCCTTCTGTCAGACTATGCTCCTAGACGCACGAGTGTTTCGAGGACTTGCTCCCTCAGTGTCTCTCTCTGCGGAATCAGGGAAGAGCGAAAAGGGACTGCCACCAAATCCCAAGAAGCAAAGTCCACCAAAAAGTAAGATTTTAATGATAGTCCCAAGGGGAGAATAATGCAAAGTAAACAAATCAGTCCGCTTTCCAGGCGTGAAGAGTTTTACTAACCACATAATTCGATTCTTCATCTCCAGCCGTGTCCAGATTGTAATCCGACATCGGATCTGTGGCAGATTTTAGACCAAACACATCACTAATGCAACAGCCCTTGACTCAGCATTTAGCCCTGAACCAGTTCTGTCTGTGTTTTCTAAGTGCTGTGCTCTGATGTGTGGCAAGGGGACGTTTGGATGGCCCTGATACAGATGCTGTGCTCCTGTGGCAGCCCTGAGCCCCACCTTGCTTTTCTCTCCCCCAGTTGTGACGCTTCTCAGTGTCTCAGAGACACAGATCGGCTTCCCAGGCTTCATGGGCCACCGTCCAGACTGCGGGCCTCCTTTCATGACCGTGGGGAGGGAGTTAAGAGCAGGAACTGTTTTCCATTACTGCTCACTTTGATGAAGCACGATGTGTGATCTCTGTCCGGCTTTGTCCAGAGTCATTTTGACTTTTATTGCTGGATTTTACTTTTTTTTTTCTCCTTCCTGAATACCAGCGAAGCATATCCTCATGGAAGGAAAATACAATGTGCGACACTATTTTAAATACTTGTGGGAATTTTACTTTCTACTCCCTGCTCCTTATTAATGACTGACCATAGGGGGCGCCTGGCTGGCTCAGTCAGCGGAACCTGGGATTCTGTCTCAAGATTGTGAGTTCAAGTCCCGCGTTGGGTGTAGAGTTGATTTAAAAATAAAATCTTAGGGCGCCTGGGTGGCTCAGTTGCTTAAGCGTCTGACTTTGGCTCAGGTCGTGATCTCACGGTTCGTGGGTTCGAGCCCCACGTCGGGGTCTGTGCTGACAGCTCGGAGCCTGGAGCCCGCTTCAGATTCTGTGTCTTCCTCTCTTTCTCTCTCTCTCTCTCTCTCTCACTTTCTCAAAAATAAACACGAGGGGTGCCTGGGTGGTGCAGTCGGTTAAGCATCCGACTTCAGCCAGGTCACGATCTCGCGGTCCGAGAGTTCGAGCCCCGCGTCAGGCTCTGGGCTGATGGCTCGGAGCCTGGAGCCTGTTTCTGATTCTGTGTCTCCCTCTCTCTCTGCCCCTCCCCCGTTCATGCTCTGTCTCTCTCTGTCCCAAAAAATTAAATAAACATTGAAAAAAAAAATTTAACAACAAAAAAAAATAATAAACACGAAAAAAAATTTTTTTTCTGGGGCAGCTGGGGGGCTTAGCTGGTCAAGTATCTCACTCTTGGTTTCAGCTCAGGTCGTGATCTCGCAATTCGTGAGTTTGAGCCCCACGTTGGGCTCTGCGCTGATGAAATGGAGCCCGCTTGGGATTCCTCTCTCCTGGGATTCCTCTCTCCTGGGGTTCCTCTCTCCTGGGGTTCCTCTCTCCCTTTCTCTTTACCCTCCCCAGCGCTCTCTCTCTCTCTCTCTCTCGCACATGCTTTCTCAAAAAATAAATATAATTTAAAAAACTAATGTGAACAGCCAGAATGTCAGTTAAATTCTGCATTACACATAGCACATTTTTGACATTCTTTCAATGTTTACTGATGATTAGTGAACCTCATTGCTAATGTTATTGATGCCTTTGGTGATTCTTAGTCTTGTTTCTGCAATCCTACATCATAGGTTTTTGAAGCTGACTTAATGGATTTTAAAATATTGTGGCAGAGTCAAAGATTCCCCCCCCCTTTTTCTAATGTTTATATATATTTTTTTAATTTTTTTAATCTTTATTTTTGAGAGAGAGAGAGAGAGAGAGAGACAGTGTGAGTGGGGGAGGAACAGAGAGAGGGAGACACAGAATCCGAAGCAGGCTGCAGGCTCCGAGCTGTCAGCACAGAGCCTGATGTGGGGCTTGAACCCATGAACTGTGAGATCATGACCTGAGCTGAAGTCGGACGCTTAACTGACTGAGCCACCCAGGCACCCCAATGTTTATATATTTTTGAGAGAGACAGAGCTCGAGCGGGGGAGAGGGGGGCACAGAGAGAGGGAGACACAGAATCCGAAGCAGCCTCCAGGCTCTGAGCTGTCAGCACAGAGCCCGATGTAGGGCTTGAACCCACGGACCGTGAGATCATGACCTGAGCTGAAGTCGGACGCTTTACCAACTGAGCCACCCAGGCGTCCCCAAAGATCCTTTTTTAAACATGCTTCTATGTGTGAGTAGAATAGGGTGCTTGTTTATGTAACAGTTTTAGGCGCAGTTATGAGCAGGGAACATTGACCTAGGAGTTGGCCCTGGGCCTGTGTAGTTTGGTCATCAGTCTGGATGAGGTTTTCCCTGCCTGAGTGGGGTCAGCGCGCAGGCCGTGCTAGGCCCCTGTGAGGGGGATATATGTGTGCGGTGTCGACTGAGTGTAGAGTGCTTTCAGGTGGGAAGACAGTATTGTGGACTACGCTGTCTTTAATTCGTGTGAGATCTGTGTATAATCTAAAAGTACTTATAATCCCTGTATGAAGAAAAGGAATTTCTAAACCGACATGTACAGGCCTCAGTGTTTGCCCGAGATGTCAGTGCTCATGAGACTGGTCAAGCGAAAAATGCGGAAATGCTTTCTGCCTGCTGGTGGCCCGTCAATGCCCCAGGTTAAAGCCCTGTCTGCTCTCACTGGCTTTGGGAGCTTTAACGGCAGTTTCCCGCATGCAGATCTGGCCCTGTGCGCTCACCCTTGGGGTCCCATCTCTAGGCAAGGTGCCTGCCTCAGAGGCAGGACCCCGGGGTTCCAGACGACGTTCTGCCCTATTCCTTCTGGGACTCCAGCTTCTCGTAGTGCTTGCCTCCTTCCCGAGGAGAGCCACCAACGCAGATGTCAGGGCCCAGGGTCTCCTCACAGGTGCCCCTCCAGACGGTCCGCTCAGTCCAGCCACTGTGGCAACAATCGGTACTAAGTCATCGACTCCTGTGCCGCCTTTTCAAGGGTCTGTCCAGAGGCCACAGTTAATGATTCCTTTCAAGTCCTCATTTCAGTCTGAAGGGTGAGGAATCTCTGGAAATAGGGATTTGTTGTGTTTACTTCTAACCAGCAGAGCCCGGCATACGTTGTCCCGTCTGGTCCGCACAACCCGTGAGCAGGCGGTACTCGTCTCCCTGCCTTAGAGGAGAGAGCGGAGGAGGGAAGAGGCCTGTGAGCTGCCCAAGGCCACACGTGTGTTAGGAGTGGAGCCGGATGTAAACCCGGGCAGGAAGGCCCCGCCATCTGTAGTTTTCTTCTCCGTGCTGTCCTGCCTCTGAGGAAATCTCAGTCCTCAGACAAGCAAGCAGACAAGCAACTCTGTAGTCCTATACAGGGAAAAGAGCTTTAGTTCACATAAAATTTGAGTGACTGTGCTCCTTCCTGTTGTGTCGAAACGTGCTTTGTTTCCGAGATTGGTTTTGTGACCCAGTGACGAGATCTGGAAGAATTTTTTTTTAACTTTTTTTTTTTTTTTTTTAACGTTTATTTATTATTGAGAGACAGAGCGTGAACAGAGAAGGGGCAGAGAGAGAGGGAGACACAGAATCGGAAGCAGGCTCTGAGCTGTCAGCACAGAGCCCGACGCGGGGCTCGAACTCACAAACTGCAAGATCGTGACCTGAGCCAAAGTCGGACGCTTAACCGCCTGAGCCATCCAGGCGCCCCAGAATTTTTTTTTTTTTTTAATTTTTTTAAATGTTTACTTTTGACAGAGAGAGAGAGAGACACGGAGTGTGAGCAGGGGAGGGGTAGAAAGAGAGGGAGACACAGAATCGGAAGCAGGATCTCGGCTCAGCTGTCAGCACAGAGCCTGACATGGGGCTCGGACCCACAAACCATGAGATCATGACCTGAGCCACAGTCAGACGCCCAGCCGACTGAGCCACCCGGGCGCCCCAAGATCTGGAAGAATACTAAGGTGGCTAATCCATTTCAAACACCATCGTCATTTGTGCCTGTGTGAGGGAGACCACCAGAAACGTGTAGGTCATGGCCTCACTTTTCGCCCCAGCAGAAAAGAGACCTGGGAAATACAGCTAAGTTCAGTTGGAGAGGAGGTGGAGACGCAGTACAGCTTCTCCGTCTGCACGGTTAGCAGTGTTTGTGCGCCTTTACCGTGCACAGGCCATGGTCATTTATCCGTCCTCCGGCAGAGTAGACACAGCCCCGGAGGTCGCCGTCTTGTGCTGTGAGATGTGCCTGCGTGGCCAGCCTTCCCTAGGTGGTTTCGTGTTTTCATAGATTTGTTTCTCGAGGGAGGTCAGTATCAAACTAAAACAGTATGTGGGCGTCCTGCTCTGGCCAAAAGTGTGCGACTTTGTGAAAACCAGCAGGCGAGGTCAACGTGCGAGCCCTCGTTCCTCTAGGTGACGGTGCTGTTTCCCAGGTGACGTCATTCTGCACCTCACGGCGGGGCCACACTCGGTCTGCGCCCTGAGCCCTGCAACAGCAGCTACCTACCGGTGGCGGTTCCCAGCCATTGTGGCAGTTTCCTTGGGGGGTCGCGGGGGTGGGGGGGCGGTTGCTGGGCCCGTCCTGCACTGGGCCAGAAATTGACTCTCAATAAAAGGAAAAAGCATTTTTGTTTTGGTCCGGTGGCCTTTCCCTGCAATTCTCCCAGTAACTTAGCATGAATAATGAAAATGCTCTTATGTCGTATAATAGGAATTTCCTCTTCAAAGAGAATTTTTAAATGTTAGTCCCATATGAAGTTTTCTTTCCATTGTCAGTGGTGATAACTCAGCCTGTAACGTAGTTCCGATCACTTATTTGCAGTTTTTAAATCTCCACCACATACTTTGGAAGATTCGGGAATTGTAATTTTTCTATTCAAAACAGCCCATGTAAGATACACCTTGTTTTTAGTTAATTTTTCATACTTGGAGCATTCATGCCCAATGTAAACGTGGGTGCATGGTCCAGGTGAGTGGGCACAGCGGCGTGCGGGGCCTGCTAGGAACCGCTGAGCTGATTCAGGTGTGGTTTACAGAGAGAGAGCAGAGCGTTCAAGTGTGTATACATTCCTTTGCCTCATTTTGAGGTTTCTCGTGACCCTGGAGCTCTGAGAGTCCTGAAGTTAGGTCAGCACCCGCCTAGCATGCAGAGTGCAGATTCTGGGCTGGCGCGTAGCCACAGCTTCTGACGTGGCATGGAGGAGGTAGGGGTGAAGGTGCTGACGGAGGGGTGGAGGGGGTGGAGGTGACGGATGTAAACAGTCCCCTCTGCTCTGGCTGCCCGGTCAACCCTTTCGCACCGCCGGGTTTCCTCTCCGGCCCGTTTCTGATTCTTGGTGTTTCCTCGGGTTTCTTGGGTCGTTTTCTGTCAATCTATCATGGGTATGGTCCCTGAGCTCAGAAACCAATTAGAACCCTTTTTGGATACTGGTAAGATGGTGATCTTAGGAATACGTTTTTTTTCCCACTTGAGAGAAGCAGGATTCAGATCTTTTCAGTATAAAGTAGACAGACCCCCTAGACTTGAAAGTGAAGTCTCTGCGTTTAGAACTTGCTTGTCTGTAATGTGTGTGATTTTGGCTTTAGATTTGGAAAGTAATTTTAATTTATAAAAGCTTGTCTTGGGGCGCCTGGGTGGCGCAGTCGGTTAAGTGTCCGACTTCAGCCAGGTCACGATCTCGCGGTCCGTGAGTTCGAGCCCCGCGTCAGGCTCTGGGCTGATGGCTCAGAGCCTGGAGCCTGTTTCCGATTCTGTGTCTCCCTCTCTCTCTGCCCCTCCCCTGTTCATGCTCTGCCTCTCTCTGTCCCAAAAATAAATAAAAAACGTTGAAAAAAAAAAAATTAAAAAAAAAAAAAAGCTTGTCTTATATTTTTCTTTAAATCTGCAGGGTTAGAAAGGGTTTACCACCTGAGAAAACTGAATGAAGTTATTTCCAATCAACTCACTGTGCAGTGTTATTTTTTTAATAATCGATGCTATGAAATATAAAGGTTTCATATTAGCCCTTTTCCTTTTTTTACAGCTTAAAACCTGTTGCTCATGTGTATGTATCTCGTTATCAGTTTATTTTAGCTTCTTTTGGTCGTGTAATGCTTTCCTTTGGCCGAGGAGATCCCCGAATGACTTCTGATTTTGAAGGGCTCTCCTCCTTCGGGCGCGTTGATGTGAACGACGTTATCCTCTTCCCGGTACCCTGCAGCACTTAAACACGCGTGTGTGCGGACCCAAACCCAAACCAGGCTCTTGTCTGTAGTTGTGTTTTCTGGGTTTTCAGAAAGTACAGGTTCGTCCAGCGTGGATAACTTTTTTAATATTCGAGAGGCATCAGTTTTCTTAAAGAGTTAAGAAAGTACACATGTGTAAAGCTTGCAGTAGTCGTTGGAAAATATCTTTGTGGTTTAACGATTTGAGCTTTGGATGAAGTAGTCGTTTAAAAAGGAGCATCAAAGAATCTGGCATTGTGAGCAGTGGAGACAAGTTTGTTACTCCTGTTGGTAAAAACAGCTGCTTGTTAGTTTTTCAGCTGCAAAGGAATGACCTACATTTCTTACTGTTCTCTCTCAGGCGGCTTGACTTTGACCTAAGAGTGAGTTCCCATGGAACGTTCCTTAGGATGATTACATTGAAGATATAATAGCAAGTTGTTATTTAACGAGCCGTCTGTGACTTATGAATTTGGATTGATGTACAAAATATTGAGAATAACCTTCCTCTTTATGCCATTTCCTAGATGTAGTGGAACCAAAGGAGAGGGGCCAACTCGTAGCCACCCCAACAGCAGCTGAATTGTCTAAAAACTTGTCTTCACCCCGTGCTCACCCGTCAGTTGTGAGTCCGGGTGGGCTGGTAGCTGGCCCCGGCCCCGGCCCCGGCCCTGGCCCCGGCCCCGAAGGCAGCATGCTGTTCACAGCTGAAGGGGCTCCAGAGTTCCGGTCGCGAAAGACTGTCGTAGAGACGCCTCAGAAAGTTCCGTCTCCACTCAGGAAGCAGGGCACGGATGCAAAAGCTCTTAGGGAGAGCAGGGGAGATGATTCATCTTCATCGTCCTCTTCGTCCAGCTCCTCCGATTCCGACTCCGAGGGGGAGGGGGAGAGCGCCACAGCTGACCCCCAGGGGACGAGCAGGGCCAGAGGAGGGCCTCCCAGACCGCAGGCGTCCCGCCCCCTCGAAGATGGAGCCCCCAGAATCGCAGCAGTCGCCAAAGAGAAGCCCCGCTCGCCGCCGGATGTCCCCCCTCCCGAGAGGCCCCGTCCGGTCAAGAAGAAAGGGGGCACCATCAAGCCGCCAGAGGACAGAAAAGACACAAAACGCAAAACCACAACACCCAAGTCACAAGCAGATAAAGAGTCTATGAAGCAAAACGTCAAGGAAAAGCAATCCCAGAAAATTCTTAGATCAAGTGAAACCGATAAAGAAGGCCAAAAGCTGCCCAAAGCCGAAGAAGTCCTGCCTGCTCATACCAAGTCAGGATTGTCCACACAGCCGGCTGGCGGCCCAGCGCCCATTCAGTGGAGGGAAAGAACCGGAACAGCGAGACCGCCGCCAGCCGCTCCTGAGGCCAGCGAGAGACACCGGGGCCAACACGCAGCGGAGCGTGGCGGGGAGGTGGCTTTCCCCCTGTTCAGCAAAGGAAATTTGGGGGCGCAGGTGACAGAGGGAACCCTGAAGGCCTCGGGAGAGACTCTGGAAGGTCAGGTGCCAGTCCGAAGTTTGAAGCCGGTTCCTGCTCCTAGCGAAGGCAGCGATTTCCAGGACAAGGCCGCGGGCCCAGAGCCTGAGGGCGGGGCCGGGATGGCGGAAGACCCTGCCCCTCCAGGAGGGCCGGACGGCACCCAGGGTATACCTTCACTTGCGCCCTCGAGAGCCCTGCTTTCCCGGGCGGGTGGTGGGCCTTCGGAGGCCTGTGCGCCCCGAGGAGGGGTCCAGGTAGTCAGGCACCTGCAGCGCGGCCTCCGGCGGGCAGAGGACTGTGCCGGGCTCCTGGGGACCCACGCCTTGTGCGCGGCATCCCTGGGGCATTTCCTGTTTATTTTGTGGTGAAACAGCGTGCGCTTGGCCCTCCTGGCTGTCCCACGGCCACAGGGTGATGTTTCAACTCTAGCGGTTTCACGGCTCCCTTCGCTTTGGAAGGTGTCCGTGAACTTTCAGGGCCTCTGGTCAGCGGGAAGGGGGTCCTGATTCACTCCCACAGCGAAGAGCCGTGCTTACCCCTGGTGTGGGGGTTGGGGGGATACGAGGGGTGTCACTTTTAGGTTTCTTAGACCGGAGGGGAGGTCCCCATTTTGGGAAGTCCCGCAGTAAGTGACACAGGGGCAGCCAGGGGCGGCTTTAGTCTTCCTTCCGCTGGATTTACCCAAAAACACAATGGGCTGCTTTGTTTTTCCATATTGAATTTTTATGAAGGGCTATTTGCTATCACAGATTTTTAGGGTTTTATTCCTATTATGCTCCCGACTTGCGCATCGAACTTTATGAAGGCACGTGCTGTGGGCAGGTCGTGGCGAAGCCGGCAGGGCCGTCCCCGGGTTCAGAGCCGGGCCCCGCAGAGTGTCTGTAAAATGCTGTGTTGCTAACAAACCCGGCCCCTTCTTATTTGCTCCTTAGTCTTCCTAAAGCCTCTGCCTTTGCCTGACGTCCATTATGTGCTAATCGTTATTGGTTGCCTTCCGTTGACAGAATTTGTGTGTTTTCTTCCTTCCGTTTTCTCCCTCTTTCGTTAATACACAAAGTGCCAGCCTTGTCCAGACTTGGAGAATGCAGTTCCTGATGCTACAAATTGGAGACGAAAACCAAAACTTAGGATGATGACAGCAAACCATTGTTGTTTTTCTCGTACTCCCTTTGCCCTTTGGGGGGTAAGGAGGCCGCCCAGGAGCACAACCCCCGTGTGGTGTCGCTGAGCAGTCCTCTGCTCGGGTTCCTGCCCCGAGGTTCCTGCACCCACGTTTCCCTCCAGCTAACACCTTCCCTGTATCCGCCAATGTGCCTGCACCACATGGGCAGTCTCTCTGCTCAAGATCGGGAAGGTGTCAGCTCTGCATAAGTCCTCGATTTTGTGTAACACAGCCGAAGACGTGACAAACAGAGCTCTGGGTGTGAATTCAAATGGTGGAAAGTGTGCTTAGGTGATTTCCTGTGCAGCCTGGGTAGCCGTGCAGGGGCCTCCCCGCAGGCTGCGCCGTGTGCCCTTGTGCGGACGTCCCAAGGCAGGAGAGCTGCGTTCTTTTGCTTCAGCTGTGCACTTTGAGTTCTAGATCACCGAATGTCCTTTTTCCACGTGAAGAAATACAGCTTAGCTTGTACGTTTTAGCCTGAATCGAAGGTATGCCAGCAGCTTTTTCAAAAAAAGTTGAAAACTTTGCATCTCCCTTCCAGTTCCCCTTAACTTGTGACGTTGTTCAGACAGAGTCTAGTTTCGTGTATCCAGAGACTTAGAGGGCTCACCTGGCTTCTGCTTTTGAACATTTTTTTCTGCAAATAGTTCATTCCTACTCCTGTAGATCTACTTGTCTCTCTTGCTCCCTCAAGTCCTGAAAGTCCCTGCATCCTTGTCGTAGGCGTTTTCACAGCTCTGCACAGCACGGGCTGGGGAGCGGACAGAGTAGGCTGTTCAGACGCCTCGTAAGAACCAGCGGCTCCCACCGCGGCGGCTGCGAGGTTTAGAGTACGTCTTCCGCTAATTCCTTTATTTCGCGTCTGAGGATCCTGTAGCTTTCACCGGCTTCCCTAGTTAGACAGTTTATCTCAGGATGCGGGGCGCGCGGTCTCTGAGAGCTGAGCCCCGCGGGAACGCCGCCTGTCCCACGTTCTCACGGGCCTTGCGTTTCCCCCCACAGAGTCCGCTCACGCCACCAGCGCCTCCGAGCCACTGGACAGCGCCACCTACAAGAACCTGCAGCACCACGACTATACCCCGTACACCTTCTTAGACCTCAACCTGGACCTGTCCAAGTTCAGGATGCCCCAGCCCTCGTCAGGACGGGAGTCCCCTCGCCACTGAGCGCCCCCTTCAGAGAGTAACTTCCCCGTTGTCTGGGCTACAGAAATAAAATCCGCCCCGGTCGTGAGGCCTCGTGTGTGATCGGTGTCCCTCGTACGGTGAACGCTGAGCTAGCGACCCTGCTCTCTGACCATTGGTTCAACGGGCATCAGAAACATCTGTGCGCAAGGGGTTTTCCTCTCATTGTAAAGCTGGGGTCCGCCGCACAGATCGTAGCATTAGAGAGCCGTTGGGGCTTTCCATCAGCGTGTGTCCGCTGTGCCGAGTCCCTGGTCAGTTTAACGTCCGTCTGCTTTCCAGCCAGGTGCCCATACGTGTGCTGAGGACTTCTGATTTGGTAGACCTAGCTTCTGATCATCAAAGACAGGGTTTCACTGATTTTATCTCCTGTACTGCAAAGAGACTGAAACATTAGGTTCTAGCACTTTATCGTTAGAGAAGGAATGGAATCCTTTTCGTTCACCAGAATTCAGTGTTTGATGTAAACTCAGGCGGGATGGGGGGGGGTTGAAGTTTTGTGGGGCCCATCAGCAGCTCCGCCCCCGGATGGCCGCGGCAGACTCCGGACCCCTCTGCTACGAAGGGTTTCTGGGTCGGCCAGGGCTCGGGATAACGTTACTCACGCCTCGGGGCGTAAGCGGGGTGTGTCAGGCTGTGTGTTTGCACTCGCACCCTGCGGGGACGAGGTGAACTGTCTGCTTGGAGACCAGTGGAGGTGAGGTTACACCCCACCACGAGAGCGGAGGTGGGAGATGCGTCCGTTTGTCAGGGCAGAAGTCTGTCTACCCGCTGGTGTCACAGCCGTGGTTTGCTTTGTTCTCACATGGCCCTTGTTCCCGTGCCCGGACCCCAGGGCATCACCTCCCTTCATTTGCATTCTGGTCCCTGGCCTCGAGTCTGCAGCACACAGTGTGGTGCATGGAATTCTGTTCCCACGTGTCTGTCACCCTAGTATTGTCATCATCCACCTCCGAGTTTATTACCGCCGAGGGAGACGCTTGGCGACTCTGCGAGCTTCTCCTGATCGCATTGTTTTATCAGAAAAGTACCAAAGCCACATTACCCAAAAGGGAGAAAATGGAAAACCCCTAGGGCCACGGTGCCAGCCCCACAGTCACTGATGTGTCACACACCTCCCCGGTGGTGGTGGCTTCAGAGAGGTCGCCCCACGACATGCAGACGGTTCTCTCTCCTGCCGGCTGTGCCCATGTGATACCTGGCTTTGCAAACCGTGGCCCGCAGAACCTGTGCGGCGTGTGGGGCGCGGGGGGGGGGGGGCACAACCACGGTGCGTTTCCTGGACCGCACGTGCCGCAGGGGCTGGGGATTCTCCCGACGGAACGATCTGGATGAAAAAATTTTCATCTGCATGAAGTTTTTCCCTGGGAACCAGCCCTGTTAAATTATCCTCTCTCTCTGACCCCCAAAGCCCTCGCAAGCCGATGGGGGCGGTTCCCCACCAAGTGTGGTTTGGGACCCGAGCTCGTCCCCGTGCTCTCTCCTAGCGCTGCCAGAAACATCTGGGCGGCTGTAACTCCTGCCGTGTGTTGTATTGTTTCCTTAAGATGGATTTCCAGAAACCAGTCTGATGAATCGCACGTGATTCACAGACGTTGGTATTGCTTCCGCTTCCACAAGGTTTTTAAAGCAGTTTAATAGGTTCACGTTAAAGCAATTATCCCATTTCCTTTTGTATTTTCCCTGTCACCTGAACCCTGGCATCTTTCTAGACATTTGTTCTCTTACACCTGTTAACAAATAAACACCCTCAGACTGGAGGGCATTATACACAAAGCAGAAGTCCAGTCCTTGTTGTGAATTCTTGTCCTAATGTTTACTGGCAGCTGGTTAATAACTGAAACCCAGCAAATTACGGTGTGGCCTTTCTGATTCTTCCTCCAAGTATGTGCTTTGAGTTTTAACAGTCGGAGTCCTCCCACCCATCTCAACTGGCATCCGAGACCCAAGAAAGTGCCCCTCGGCTCAGGACTCGCACCCAGTGCCTTCTGGGAGCGTCCCATACCTTGCACGTAGGAAGCAATGGAAGGTTTATAAAATGAGTTCACCAGCACCACAGAACTTCCTGTGCCCTAGGGGATGAAGTGTGACACATAAACAATACAAAGCCATTTCTTCCGTTAAAGCAGCATTAACACACTCCCCGCGAAGGGCCAGATAGGAAATATTTCAGGGTTTGCCACATGCAGCGTTGAACAGTCTTTTTCTGTCTTTTACATCCCTTTAAAAAATGTTAAACCCGGGGGTCCCTGGGTGGCTCAGTCAGTGAAGCGTGTGACTTCGGCTCAGGTCACAATCCCGTGGTTTGTGGGTTCGAGCCCCACGTCGGGCTCTGTGCTGACAGCTCGGAGCTGGGAGCCTGCTTTGGAGTCTGGGTCTCCCTCTCTCTCGGCCCCTCCCCCACTCATGCTCTGTCTCTCAAAAATAAATAGACATTAAGAAAAAATGTTTAACCTATTCTTGGCTGTGGGCCTTATGCAATGGCAGAGAGCAGGGTTTCCTGAGGGGCCCCAGATTGAAGGGGTTGCTTTAATAAAAAGGCTGATGGGGTGCCCGGGTGGCTCAGTCGGTTAAGCGTCCGACTTCGGCTCAGGTCATGATCTCACGGTCCGTGGGTTCGAGCCCCGCGTCGGGCTCTGTGCTGACCACTCAGAGCCTGGAGCCTGTTTCAGATTCTGTGTCTCCCTCTCTCTCTGACCCTCCCCCGTTCATGCTGTGTCTCTATCTCAAAAATAAATAAACGTTAAAAAAAAATTGAAAACAAAAATAAAAAGGCTGGCTAGGGGCACCTGGGTGGCTCAGTGAGTTGAGTGTCCAACTCCTTGATTTTGGCTCGGATCGTGATCCGTGGTCATGGGATCGAGCCCTGTGTCCAGATCTGCACTGAGTGTGGAATTTGCTGAAGATTCCCTCTCTCTCTGTCTCTGTCCCTCTCCCTGCTGCTCACACACTCTCTGTCTCTCAAATAACAAAAGTAACAAGGGCTGTTTCAGGTGCTCACCACCCTTGGTTCTACCCCCTCCCGCCCTCCTCTCCTACCTTTATTCCAGCAAGGAGTTGAAACAAAGAATAGGGTATAAAAGTTAACAGTTAAAATGGCGTTCCTTTCAGAGCAATGTCACTCTCGCGGGCCTATAGTCAACACGGGTCTAGATGCCCACCGTATGCCAGGCCTGCATCTGGGCCGTGGGGTCAGAGACGGTGGGGACGGACGAT
The DNA here is from genome assembly GCF_014898765.1 of Herpailurus yagouaroundi. NCBI lineage: Eukaryota > Metazoa > Chordata > Mammalia > Carnivora > Felidae > Herpailurus > Herpailurus yagouaroundi. Next base: position 3,298,449 of record NW_024412403.1, on the reverse strand, counting down.
CTCTCCCAAGTTTCCAGCCTTGGGAACGAGGCACGTGGAAGGCCTGGCAAGGTGGTGTGCCACGTCTGGTAGCAGAGGGGCTGTTTGGGGCTGGGTGTTGACCCGAGAGAGCTCCGTGGGGCAAGATGTTTAGCCCAGATATTGCCAGGTGACCAGGAAGTCCCCAGGTGCACAGGGCAATGGTGGGGAGACCCTCGGCGTGGTCTTCGAGGTGTCAGGGTGGGGGGGTCCATGCAAAGGCCCGGACAAGGACATCACTGGAGGTCACGGTTTGGGAGGGGACGTGTAGCGAGGATGGGGCTTGGGCTCTGTGTTAGGCAGCTCAGCCACCATAACAAAACACCACAGCTGGGGGGGCTTAAACAACAGAAGTGTCCATCTCTCGGTTCTGGAGGCGGACGTCCAAGATCAAGGTACTGGCTGATGCAGCGGGTAAGGTTCTTCCTGGCTTGCCGATGGCCACCTTCTCGCTGTGTCCTCACACTGCAGAGAGGGGGCGAGCGCGTTCTCTGGAGTCTCTTAATAGGACCCTAACCCCAGCTTGAGGGTCCCTCCCCGGCTCATGCTCTCTCTGTCAAAAATAAACATTAAAAAAAAATCAAAAAGTTTTAAAGTTTATTTAGAGAGAGAGCATGAGTAGGAGAAGGGCAGAGAGAGGGAGAGCAAGAATCCGAAGAAGGTTCCGCGCTGTGAGCATAGAGCCCAATTTGGGGCTTGATCTCACAAACCTGTGAGATCACGACCTCAGCCAAAATCAGGAGTCCCACACTTAACCATCTGAGGCATCTAGGCACCCCTTAATGAACGCATCTAAACTTAAAAAGTAAATTTTATTGGACATGCATTTCTAAGTTTTTTTTTAATGCTTATTTCTGAGAGACCGAGTGTGAGCAGGGAAGGGGCACACAGAGAGAGGGAGACACAGAATGCAAAGTAGGCTCCAGGCTCTGAGTTGTCAGCACAGAGCCCGACGCGGGGCTTGAACTCACAAACCGAGAGATCATGACCTGAGCTGAAGTCGGACACTTTGAGCCACCCAGGGGCCCCTGGACATGGATTTCTTAGTGAAGTGTAGTGAAACTATTTTTTTTTTCAGTTCCTAAATCCATGAATGAATATTATTTAAGTCTAGAAGGGGTTCAATGAAAATTAACAGAAAAAAAAAAAAAAGGAAAGAAAGTATAAACCAATTTTTGAGGACGGATTCAGGTTTCGTGGGGCCTGAAGCTATGAAATTTGGCAAATTTCTTTTAATAAAAATAATGTAGACTTAATTCAAAATCAAGGGGCACCTGGGTGGCTCAGTTAAAGCGTTTGACTTTGGCTCAGGTCGTGATCTCACAGTTCATGAATTTGAGCCCTGTGTCAGGCTCTGTGCTGACAGCTTGGAGCCTGGAGCCTGCTTCGGATTCTGTGTCCCCCTCTTTCTGCCCCTCCCCCACTCACACACACACACACACACACACACACACACACTCTCTCTCTCTCTCTCTCTCTCTCTCTCTCTCAAAAATAAACATTAAAAAAACTTTTTTTTAAAAGAATTCAGAATCAAACGTGAAAGTGGATGTTATAGAGAATGAAAAAAGTTGCTTACAAATTTTAAAAGTTGGTGGATACTATAAACCTCACAAAATCCAGAAAGATAACATATTTTAATTAACCACTTGACACGCTTCTATGTGTCAGGCAGCTAATAGAAACATAACATTGGCTGCTACGTTTGATTGCTTCTTATGACAATTTCATAGCACTATTTTGCTGGCTATGAAGATAATGCCATCTTTCCTCCTGCGCGGTTGGTTGAAATTTGGTTTTTTGGTGGTTTGGATGCACAGACGTGTGACCACACACAGATGTCTCTGCTGTTTGTAGTGAATGCTGATAAACTTTATTTCACATGCTCCTATCAAAAAGGGGAAAGTAAGGCCCATGTTTAGCTGCTTCTGCTACGCGAGGAGGACGCTCTCGACAGAATTCCATCTGTCCCGTTACGGATGGAAACTGAATCCTCTGATGGGAGTTTTCCTGATTGAAAGGATTCTCTAGGGCACCAGGTGGCTCAGTTGGTTAAGCGTCCGACTCCGGTCCCAGCACAGGTCACGGTCTCCCAGCTTGTGGGGTCAAGCCGCGCATCGGGATCTGCGCTGACAGCAGAGAATCCCAAATGGATTCTCTCTCTCTCTCTCTCTTTCTCTCTCTCTCTGCCTCTTCCCAGCTCGCTCTCTCTGTCGCTGTCTCAAAATAAATAAAAGAAAGAAAGGATTTCCCCCCGAGTAGCTTCTGTTCCATGCACTTCAAAACCCGCCCTCACCCACAGCTACTCAGTGCCAAACCCCTCCGGACCTGGCCGCGTCACGTGTTTGTGGCCACACTGCATGTTCACAGCTAGGCCACACGTTCCTGGCCACGTGACATCAGCACAGCAATGTCCGAAATCTCATGGTGTCCATACCACGGGATCCCCTATGTCGCCACCTGCACATCCGAGTGCCTGGCAATTCCGCTCGGTGGAAAGCAGGAGTGTGCCCGGAAGCCGGTCCACACCAGACAGCACCAACCAGGGAAGTCACTGTGAACCCCCAACCACATCCCACCAAACCCAAACTAAGCGTACCCCTGGGGCGGGTCCTGACGTGCTCCCAGCCACTCCAGCGCCTGTGAGAGACGAGCTGGGGTGGAAAGAGGATGTGGTCTGAAGCTATTGTATTCAAATGTCTCACTTTTGCAAATTTGACACCTTGTGACCACAAGTGGGGATCCCTAGCTGGATCCCCACCTGGCCCTGGATCCCCAGGGAGGGGCCTGAAGCTTGTCCCTGTGGCCCCATAGGAGCTCCCCAACATTGGGCAGGAGTTAAGTGTCCCCGCTTAGTGATTGGCCTTCGCGGTGGCCAAGTGCATCGACACACTAAAAGCCACCGCACTTCCCCACGACGTTGACCTAAGTCTAACCGGGACCTGCAGGCAGGAGCGAGCGACACCACCGATGAGTGACAGCAGGCAAGATCGCCCACCCAAGAAGCGAGTGTGGGTTGATGGCATCCAGTCCTCGGTTGGCAAAAATCGCTGCCCGTGTTTTCCCCACAAGTCCGGAGAACCCACAAAACGTGCAGTCGTCTCCAGCATGTTTCTTTACTTGAGGATGTTCCCTCGACCCGTCAGAAGTCAGCGTGGGCTTCAGCCCGTCTCCGCGAAACCCCAGAGAACGTGCAGCTGAGACCTGGCCGGCGCGTGCGCTCGTCACGTGCTTCCTCGTGGTGAAACTTGCAGAAGAGGCCGGCGTTCCCAGCGCACTTGCTGCAAATGTCGAGTATTGGTCGAGTTCTGTGATAGCCAGACAGCGCCGCGAGGGCATCGCGGCCTCGGGGGTTCTTCCTTGTCTGCTCTGCTGTCTGAGGACCCCCTCCTTCTCCCTAACGCGAGGTGCCAGAGCCCCAGCCGCCTCTGACGGCTCCTCTCACTGCCCCGGCCCCAGATGCGCGGCACCCCGACGCAGGGGTGTAACACCACATCCTATTCTTAACAGAAATGCGTACCTAAGACCAGGGAAGACAGAGCTCCCCCCGCGGGGTCACGGTGCCTTCATGACAGACGCTTCCTCCAACATCGTGAGCTGCTTCTTTGCATGGTGCGTCTCTGGGCCAACACAGCCAGGTAGGCTTCCGGATGGGTGAGAAGTCAAGGCCGCCTCCCATGGCGGGAGTAGGCTGCTGGGGAGAGAGCGGCAGGCCCTCAGGAACATCACTGTGCAGGAGGGGCACAGACTCGTCCCCTGCGAACCACCTGTACTGTGTGCCTCGTGCAGCCTCTCAAATCACTTCCACGGGATTTGGCACTTACAAATCAAGTATTCACCGAAGTCAGGCCGGGAACGAAACCGGAATGTTGGCGATGAACCGCCGTCCTTGGCCACTGTGGGTGGAATGGGCATCCCAGAACTGGGCTCTTGGGCTCCACAAAGAAGCTGCTCTTCCTACCCAAAGAGGTTGAAATGTCTCTTCTGTTGTCCCCACCCGCTAGATCCCCAGGCCAGCGGGGACGTAGCCGATGGGACAAATTGAGGGGGGAGACCGGGGACAGAACATAACCAGGGACAGCCATGCCAGTCTTACGTCTAAAACAGGCAACCAGCTGGGACTCCTGGGTGGCTCAGTCGGCTAAGCGTCCGACTCCTGATCTCAGCTCAGGTCTTGATCTTGGGGTCTTGAGTTCGAGCCCCGATTGGGCTCTGTGCTGGACCTAGAGCTTACTTAAAAAAAAAAAAAAAAGTTTAAAACAAGCAACCAGCAGCTTGCAAATGCATTGAAGGGGCAAGATTCTCTGCACTGTCCTCGGCAGTCGAGGCCTGACGGCACCTGGATCCCCTTGGCAAGGGCACCAAGTGGCTGAGGGCCACGCTCTGTCCTGGGACACCAGCCCTGCCCCCCAGGAGCAGGACCAATCCCTCCATACTGGCACCCACTAGCCTTTCGTTCTTTCTTCTAAGCACTGGTTTTGAAATCTTACGAAATCTAAACTAATCAGGGCCCAAGTTACAAGTATATCTTGATGTTTTTAGTTCATCAGAAGCCTTGCCAAGCCTTTTATTTTTAAGTGTGGGCCTTAAAATATATCCTCCTCAGCTCTGGGCCAGCCAGGGGAAACCAAAATAAAACACCATCTTCTTTGGAACATGTGGCAAGTCACTGCCGCCGGAATGAGGGAGAAAGCAGAAAAGAAAGGATGTTCTGGTATAGAATAAAAATGTAGGTTTAATGCATGGAAATAGGCAACGCTTTGTACCACCAAAAGCTGTTTTCCGAGGGAGAAAATGTTAACTACAGAGTTTATGAGAAAAAGAAATGGGGGAAAAGGTATTCCTGAAAACTGACCCAGACACAGGGGTGAGGGGGGTGGAGACCCGCACACCGGAAGGGCCCGCGAGCAGGTCCCATGGCTGAGGGATCTCTCCGCGAGATCCCCCCACCGCCCCACACACGATGAGCCCCTGCCTGCCCTGAATGGTACTTAAAGGGGCTCCTTTTCTTTCCCGCGGCTTCCGGTTCCCACCCTCCGTCCTTTCACTGTGCTGCTGGGTCCTCTAAAGCACCCTGATGATATCGCCAGACACACAGTCACAAACGAAGGTCACCTACACTCAGGGGGCAGCTTACGGGGCTCCCGGCCGTTCAACTATCTTTAAGGCTTATTTCTCAGCATCTTTCGATGTTCTCTGGGGTTTTTTTATTTTTTATTTTTTATTTTTTTAATTTTTCAGCCTCCTGGTTATTTAACCTAAAACCATAATTCTCTTTCCATGCTCGTAGCATTCTGGGGGGTTTCCATGTCTCCCTTCTCTGTTCAGTGACTGCCGTATTTATTCTTATTATTGTTCTTGGAGTGTTGACAATGCAGAGTGGGAAATTTTATGTCGTGTTACTGGAGAGCAACGTTCTAGATATTTGAATTTATTATTGGAGCTGGAGTGTCGTTAGAAAACAACGTGCGTGCCAGAGGAGACCGCTGATAGGGCAATCGTGGAGGTAACGGGTTAATATATAATGTATAAGTCTGTGTGATGGATAGTTCTTATTATTCATAAAATTTTCAAATGACTCACAGATGTGCGGCCCGCAGCTGTCCCTTCCTCACTAATGGCCTCGGGCTCTGACTCACAGAAGAATTTTGTGCCAAAGGGTTCTGGCAGCCACTACAGTTCTTGTGATATTCCCAGGGAGGGAATCATTCACTGTCAGCAGGGGCGACGATGACAAACCAAGAAAACGCCGAGCCGGGAGTTGCTGGTTAAGAAAGGACACTGGACCCCGGCCTGTGAGCTGCTTTCAGAAACCAACTATTGACTTCAAGATTCTTCCCATCGACTTAACTGTGTCTCTTTCCATTTACAAAGTCCGCTCTTCCTCTCCCCCCTCCCCCACACCGGGGCAAATCAAAGTGGCCCCTGGATGGAGGCTGGAGACCCGCCAGCAGTGTGGGCAGCTGATTCCCTCGGGGTGGTGCCCGCGGCACCCTCACCTGCCGATGCAGAGAGTGTGGGCCTGGCCACACCGCCCTCACAGTGCTCCCTGGGTGCCCAGGGCTCCAGAGCCCAGCTGCTCAAGCGTGATGCTGTAGGGAGCACCCAAAGGCGCATGTGGAAATGCTGATTCCTGGACCCGGGGAGCGCACTGCCAGCACGAAACATACAAGGAAGCAGGCTGACGTTCTGCGGCCGCCGCCACAAGGAGGGGGCCCGGTGCAGGAACGGAGAGTCTGGGCAGGGTGGTCTCACTAGTTACAGGTGTGGGACTCGTGGGTCTGAGGTCCAGGGCCCACGCAGTGTCCCTGTCCAGCTGTAACTGGTGGGGGGGGGGGGGGGGCGGGGCTAATCTTGGCCAACCACTGACGAGACACAGGACAGGAAATAGCAGAGTCTGTGTATAAACGGGCATCTTCGTGGGTCACGTGGGAGGGAGGGAAAGGCCCGACAGGGAGTCTTACCTGAGGCAGAGGCAGGGGAAGCGGGGGTTCTCAAGGTCGCGGCTTTCTGGGGGATCAGCTGAAGCTCACTGTCGTCAGCATCGATAATCTGCGTTTCGGGGGGCGCCTGGGTGGCTCAGTCGGTTAAGCGTCGGACTCGATCTCAGCCCAGGTCTCGATACCTGGGTGCTGAGTTCAAGCCCCACGCTGGGCTCTGCACGGAGCATGAAGCCTCCTTGGGGAAAAAAAAAAAAATGTGCATTGTGACAAATGCCCAGACTTTGAGAAGGTCTGAGATCTGGGATCTTTGAGAAACTCTGCTCTGGGGTGTTGGAGGGACGCAGGCGCCTTTGCCTGTCGTGCGGTGACCGAGATGCTGAGATGTAGCCAGCCGCCCAAGCCCTCTGCAGCATTTGCTATTATGTTTGTTCATGGATGCTGATTTTCCACGTCTCAAACTTCAGAGGCCTGAGGCCCATACGTTCCCCACGACGAATGAGGGGCACCCGTCGCACGGAGAGTCTGTCCGAGGATGGCCCGGCCTGCCCAGCCGAGGGTCTGGCCCCTGCCTTCTCTCCTCAGTGGCCTTCGCCAACCTGTCCTCTCACCTGGCCTGTCGTCTGACCAGAACCACCCCGGGCCTCTCTGTGACAGCCCTGAGTGCTGGGGAGGTGGCCCCTGCTCCCGAAGGGCCCCAGCCGCCTCTCCCCCCTCTCCCCTGGCGGCTTTCTGCCACCCCCTCCCCATTCCCTGTGCTGGCTGGGCCCGCGGGACACAGAGGGCACTCGAGCTGAGGGATCTGAAGACACTTCATCCAGGCGCTGGCTCTGAGCTGCGGGCACAGGGTGCCGCGGTGTTCGACCCTAGCACCCTAACGTGGGGTTCTCGAGAGCTGGGAGCCCATGGAGAGAGGGCAGAGGGAGGGAGCGGTTCCCAGAAGCGGAGGAGGCAGGTGAATACTGCAAGTGTGGCAGTGAAGCAGGGGACCCCCCCCCCCACCCTGCACCGGGACCTAGCCTGAGCTCTGCCCCCCTCTCCTCCTCCTACTCTCTCATTGGCCAACCCACTGGGAAGCCAGAGGAGGGAGCCCGGGAGGAGGCATGCAGGTGGCCCATCCCCAATCCACCCTGCAGCCCTGGCCGGGCCCCTCAGGCTCTGAGGTCAGGGGCTCAGGTGCTGAGGTCAGGGGCTGGGTGCGGGCCTGGTCGCTGACCAGCTCGAGGTGCACACTCGGGGTGATCGCACTGGGACAGGCGGTACGAGGCTGCCACCAGCTCCCAGGGCTACTGCTGACCCCGCAGGCCCCACAAGACTGCCCTCACTCCAGCTGCCAGCAGCACTTTGGGGGTTCCAGGCCACTCGTGCTTGTTTTTTATATTTTTATTTTTTTAACGTTTATTTTTGGGAGACAGAGAGAGACGGAGCATGAGCAGGGGAGGGGCAGAGCGAGACGGAGACACAGAATCCGAAACAGGCTCCAGGCTCCGAGCCGTCAGCCCAGAGCCCGACGCGGGGCTCGAACCCACGAACAGCAAGATCACGACCTGAGCCAAAGTTGGCTGCTTAACCGACTGAGCCACCCAGGCGCCCGTAGGCCACTCGTGCTTCTGACCAACTGTTTGCAAACTCGGGAACTCCTCCCACCTGCTCTGGTTCAATCATGTGCTAGGACGACTCACAGAGCTCAGGAAAGCACTACAATAATGGTTCCAGATTTCCCATAAAGGGTACAGATCAGGCTCTGCCTCAAGAGACCTCAAGGTGAAGTCCGGGCGGGACTCGCACCGTTGGGTGCACTGTCTTCTCAGCACATCCCTGTGTCCCCAGCCAGGAGGCTCACCTGAGCGTCTGGGTCTGGAGTTCCCGTGACGGGCTATGACACAGGCACGCCGAGCCCCTGCACAGGAACTCCGTCTCCAGCCCCCTCCCCTCCCCGGAGATCCAAAGTTCAGCCTGATATCACTTGACCCAAAGCTCCAACCCTCTAACCCATGTTGGCCTTTGTGGCATGAAGGGCGCCCGTCCCGAAGCTGTGTAGGGGCCATCAGCCACCCCACTGGCCTACACCTGGATGCGGTCTGACGGTTTAGAGGCCCTCCTCCCAGGAACCAGCCACAAAAACCTGCCAAGTTCTTCAGGCTTCCCAGTGGCACAGCAGGGGGCCCACGGAGCCCCACAGGAAGCCGCTCTCCTGTGGGGGAAACCAGAGGATGCCGAAGCGTCTAGCAAGGCTCCCCTGATGGCCCCAGGTGCCCAGGAGAGAAGCCAGACATCTAAGATGTCCTCGCGGGAGATGGCGTTTGCCGTGAACTCTCCTGGTGGGCACTTCGGCCTCGCCAACGCAACAGCACGAGACACATGCAATATGTTCTGAGCTGCGAGTGACCAAGAGGTCACACGTTTATTCCTTATGACTCCATATGTCCGGGTTTTCAAATGGCTCTCTGACTAAGTGTATGAACTTGGGGGGATTTAGCTTGTCGTTAATTCTTTACAGGGACTCTGATGGTTTCAGGAAGTAAACTCTTCTAAAGTATTTAAATATTTATGGACTGAGATAAATCCGTCTGTGTTCTTAATCTGTTCAAACATCTTTGCCACAGCTGACACCGTGTAGTAGATGCTTCCTATGTAACCAAGCACATCACTGTGAGGGACAGCCTGCTTCTGTTCTGAGGGGCGCGGTGTCGGGATGCAGGGAGACCTACTTCTGTTGTTAGTTTGTTTGTTTAATTAAAAAAAACTTCTGTGTTAACGTGTATTTATTTTTGAGAGAGACAGAGACAGAGTGCAAGCTGGGGAGAGGCGGAGAGAGGGAGACACAGAACCGGAAGCAGCTCCGCGGGGCTCGAACCCTGAACCGCGAGATCATGACCTGTGCCGAAGTCGGACGCTTAACCGACTGAACTGCCCAGGTGCCCCCGTTAAATATTTTGAATACACAATCTGATATACTGACTTTTTTTTTTAAATGTTTAATGTTTATTTATTTTGAGGGAGACAGTGGAGGAGGGGCAGAGAGAGAGGGAGACACCGAATCCGAAGCAGGCTCCAGGCTCCGAACTGTCAGCACAGAGCCCGACGCGGGGCTCGAACCCACAAACCGCGAGATCGTGACCTGAGCCGAATCTAGAGTCAGACACGTAACCCACTGAGCCCCCCAGGCACCCCGAGACCTACTTGTGGTGCCTGTCTTCCCCGTAGACTCGGCGTAAGGTTTCCGGTGAGATCCTTAAGTTCATGGTGCCCCTGCTTCGCCATAAAATGGGATCGATGACACTTTCTCCTGCACCAGTGGCACGGCATATCTGGGATTTGTTTTAAGCTACTCAAGGGGGAAAAGAGAACGAGACGGAGAGGAAGTGAGATGTGGGAAACGTTAATGATTTGACAGCTGAACGATGGGCACACAGAGGTTTGTTACACTTTTCTCCCCGCTTTTGTGCATGTGAAAATCTCCAAAATAATAAGTCAGAAAAACCCACAACAATAACACCTGCCCGTGTCTGCCACGCAGGAATGCCTTAACGTTCAGCACTGTCCTCGGAGTACCTTTGCCTCTCGGAGAAGGATGCCACATAAACACGTTGAGTTATTACTCTGTGGCCCTCAAATTATTGTATCACCCCTGGAGGTATCGTTGACAGGGAGCCAGAAAATAGATTGGGGCCCATGGGAAGACCGGCTACGAAACACAAAGATAAAACTTTCAAAGTGTCGGAGGCTGCACGGAGGATCTCATCTGAGAATGACAAACCGAAAGCCCATCTGGGCAGATCGGTGATGTAGGAAATAAATTCGCAATATATCAAAAATATGTTGCCCAGTAGCTGACAATTTATTTCCGGAGCTCCATATGTGTCACATTTCCAGGCTCATAAATGATAAATAATAAATTTTTATTTATAAATCACCGGTTCCCAGAGGCAGATGCACACACCGAATGGAAAGAAGCTGCCGGAGAAGCTGGTTAATTTCCAGCAACGCGACTCCCGTCGCCAGGTGGTGGTTTATCCAGTTTGGGGAATTAGTGAGCCGATGAGAAAGGCTGTGGCCCCCGTAACGCGAGGTGGAGCATGGGAGGAGAGCATCTGAGGTGCAGGGTGGCAGACAGAGCCACGAAAAGCGGGCTGCTGAGGTTTGCACGTTAGTAGAGATGAACACACGTGTCCCTCCGTGGAAGGAGCGTACTTGCAAAGACATTGCTGTTGGCCTCTGACAACCCCCTGAGCTTTCTAGAATAGTGTAAAGAGAGTTATCTGGTGTGAAACCCCCTGGAAGGAAGAGAAGGCTTCCTCAAAGACCTGCGGGGTTGGGGGGATGGGGGGGCAGCACACATGTGCTCAGCAGGGGTCTAGAACTGCTTCCAGAAAGGACAGCCACCAAGAAAGGCCATATGGGTCTTGCTAAAACTAGCAGGCAAATGTATGCAAAACTATTCTGCAGCTCGACCTCAACTTAAAAAAAAACTTTTAATTAAAAAAATGTCTTAAGTTTATTTATTTTGAGAAAGAGAGCGTGTGGGGGAGGGGCGGAGAGAGAGAAAGAATCCCGAGCAGGGTCCATACTGTCAGCACGGAGACTGAGATCATGACCTGAGCTGAAACCAAGAGTCGGACGCTTAACCAACGTGAGCCACCCAGGCGCCCCCTTAATTTTTTTTTTTAATGTTTATTTATTTTTGAGAGACAGAGTGTGAGCGGGGGAGGGGCAGAGAGAGAGAAAAAGACACAGAATGTGAAGCAGGCTCCAGGCTCCGAGCTGTCAGCACAGAGCCCGACGCGGGGCTCAAACTCACGAGCCGCGAGATCATGACCTGAGCCAAAGTCAGACGCTCAACCGACTGAGCCACCCAGGCGCCCCTCCATCCCATTGTTAAACAACCTTCCAAAGACCCATATTAGGCACATTCCGTTTTCCAGAAACAAGTCTGTTGTCTAATCTCTCCGTGCATGGCGGCTAGGATTTGCGCAGAACCCAAGTACGTTTGTTTGCAGACCTGTAATGTCGTGGAGGCCACAGAAGAAGAGTGTGTGTCTCGTGTGACCGGTGGCAAGCAAGACAGACACACAGCCGCCACGGAAGGCATGCTGTTGACCCGGCCCACAAGGTCCGGCCCAGGCTTTGTTCTCTTTTTCTCCTCATTGAGAAGATGTTGCAGAAACGGCAGCTCTGCTCCCTGATGTCTCGAGAGATAGTAATCATTTTGGCAAGATTAGGAAAACAGCCAGGAAGGAGGGGGAAGAAGAAAAAGAAACATTTTTTGGCATGATGTGTCTTTTTGTGCTAACTCTGTGCCGCCCCGAGCACAGGAGGGCGGTGGGCCAGCTCCGGGGGGGGGGCCCCCCCCCCCCCCCCCCCCCCCCCGACACCCATCTGTAGCCGCCCCCACCCAGACGAGCGAGAGCAGATCTGGGTTCCTGCAGGGGCCAGTGGGCCAGCTGGTGGGCAGGGAGGCAGGAGACGGCTGCAGCCACCCCCTCTGCCCCGCACTCCCCTCCAGACAGGAGCGTCTAAGTCCTCCTGGGGACTTCCACAAGCGGGAGGGCAACCTTCCCGCTGTGGGCAGACAGGAAGCAGGAGGTAGGATTTGAAGACACATTTCCTTTCCTTCTTTCTTTCTCTCTTTCTTTCTTTGTTTCTTTCCTTCAAGATTTTGTTTGTAAGTAATCTCTACACCCTACATGGGGCTTGAACTCACAACCCTGAGATCAAGAGTCACACGCTCTACTGACTCGAGCCAGCCAGGGGCCCCTGAAGGCACATTTTCTGAAGCTGAGTCTCAACCACATAATCCCTCCAGGAAGAACCAGGGGTGAATGGCTAACAGGCCTTCCAGGCCCACCTCCCAGCAGCTTTGGCGGCCACGGGGCAATAAATAAATGCAGGTCTCTCCCGATGGCCTCAATGTGCCATTGTTAAGACCTAAATAGAAATGAAAAGGGGCACTGTTAGTTAGGGCTTTCCAGAGAAACAGAGCTGGTAAGACGGAGATTTTAGATGATAGAGAGGTAGGTAGATGGATAGATAGATAAAGTAGACAGGTTTTAAGCAGTTGGCTTATGCCATTGCAAGGGCTGGCAAGTCTAAAACTCGCAGGGCAGGCCAGCAGGCTAGAAACTCTGGTAAGAGTTGGGGCAGCTTGAGTCCAAGACCAATGATCGTCTGCTGGTAGAATTCCTTCCTCCTGGGGGACCTGTCTTTGCTCTCAAGACCTTCACCTGATGAGATGAGGCCCACCCACACCTTGCAGGGTAATCTACTCCACTCAAAGTCTACTGACTTAAATGTTAATCCCATCTAAAAGATACCTTCACAGCCACCTCCGGACTGGTGTTTGGCCACACATCCGGACACCACGGCCCAGCCGAGCTGACATAGAAAACCGACCATCACGGGTTCCAGAGCTCAGGACTCATCATCCTGCCTGGGTTTAGAGCCCATGCCCAGAGCCAGCTGCACACACTGGGGACATTTCACGGTTCCTGCTCGTTGTGCTTCCTTCAACCTGTCAGTGCATGCTAGCAGGCTCCCTTAAGGCGGGGGGCACACGCATCTGGCCCCCGCGTGGTCCGCTGTGCGTCTGTGACCCCAGCCTGCTTCTGTTCTGTTCTGTTCTGTAGTGTGACCTCATCCACTGCTGGCCCGCTTTTGCCTGCTGCTGGTGATTACGTTTTGACGGATCATTGACCCGGTCAAGAAATTCTCTTTCTCCCCACTTCTCTCTTTCTAAACATACAGTAGAATATGATTCAGCCTTAAAGGGGAAGGAAGTTCTGAGCTGTGCCACAACACGGATGAACCCAGAGGACACCACATCGACTGAAATAAGCCGGTCACACCAGCACAAAGGCTGTGTGATTCCTCTCGTGGGAGGAGCCTGGAAGGTGTCAGAGACAGCAAGAAGAGCTGTGGGCACCAGGGGCACGGGCCCGGGGCTACTGCTCAGGGGTCACGGGGCCCCTGCTTCCCCAGACGGAAGCACCTTGCGGACAGCGGTGGGACCGGAGCACAGCAGTGAGCGCCCGAGGTCGCCGCTCACTTACAAGTCGTCAAAACGGCAAACTTTCTGTTACGGGTGTTTTATCACAAGCGTGTTACGTAGTTCCCCCAAACGTGGGGATTTTTCGTCATGTTTCTGTTACTGACTGGTACTTTAGTTCCATTGCAGGGCGAGGACACGCTTCGTAGGACTTCAGATCCTCTTGAATCCCTCGAGATCTGAGCGCACACGCTGGCCTCGTCTGTCCTCCCGTCGATCGCGTTTCGACTGCTCACTGATTCCATCAAGAAATGCTCTCTTGGAAGAACCGGCTTCTGTCAGATTATAGAATCGAAATCGAGTCATTTGGAGAGTTGCTGGAACATACACAGTATTGCGGTATTTGAGCAGTGCCTGGATGTGGTGTGTGTGACCCTGGAGGAGAGGATCAAAACTGAGCTCCAATTAGAATAAAAAGCAGGCAAGATTGCCCCGAGCATGCAACACCCAGCTCGGGACCCTGCAGCTCGGAGGCTTTCAATCACAGACCAACGGGCAAGTTGAGAGATGTCCCTGAGGAAGAGAAAACTACAAAGAGCTCCTGCTGAATAACGGATGGGAAATCAATTCAAAGAGCGTGACTCTCCTGTGTGACATTAGAGTCCAACCAGGAGCCCCCAGGAGCCGTTTGGGGGAGTCAGTGTGGTCAGAACTGTGATCAGAGCATCACCGAGATGCCACCTGCCTTTCCCCCGTCACATGCGCCTCGTCAGCGCAGAGCATCCAGGCATGGCACCAAAACCCACTGCTGGTCACCGCGCTCTGTACCCGGGCCCACTCACTGTCAAAACAGGACAGGTGTCCTTGATGGGGCAGAATGTATTGATTAATTTTATTAAGTCTTGACCACCGAATAAGCAGCTTTTAATATCTGTGTGAGAGGGGTGCCTGGGTGGCTCAGTCGGTTAAGCGTCCGACTTCGGCTCAGGTCACGATCTCCCGGTCCGTGAGCTCGAGCCCCGTGTCGGGCTCTGTGCTGACAGCTCAGAGCCTGGAGCCTGTTTCGGATTCTGTGTCTCCCTCTCTCTCTGACCCTCCCCCGTTCATGCTCTGTCTCTCTCTGTCTCAAAAATAAACGTTAAAAAAAAATTCTTTAATATCCATGTGAGGAAGGGGGGGTGCCCTCCAAGTCCCTTTGGGGGCAGGGTCCCCCGCCCCAATGCAGTGATCACCTGGGGGAAAACTTTGATGGTTTGAGCTGACTTCCCCGCTGTGATCACCTGTGATCCCGTCCCAGTCCTTGGGGACTTTTCCGTGAGGCGGGTGGGGACGTTCACAGCTGTGGGTTTCTTACGCTGCCTTATGAGGTGTATCAACACTTGTATGTGTATGTCAGAGGATGAATACTTTTCAGATGACCCAGTGGCCGTGTGACAAGATCATGCGTGGGCAACACATCCATTGGAAATGCCAGAGAGAGCAATGGATTTCAGGCCAACGGCACAAAACGTTCGTCGATGTGGCATCAGGCTCCCCTTGGTCACAGACCTCTCAGAAATGTCTACCTGTGGTTTTAGTGGGTTTTAGTGGAGTATCTATGTAAATACTCCTCCCGAGTCCAACTTCAGGCCCCCGCCTCCGAGGCCAAAGTTTCTTGGGTGGGGTCAACTGAAACAATGTATCGTGACCGACTGAGCACAGAAACAGACATGACAGTCCAGCCCGCTTCTCTTAAGCTACACATGAAAGGGATTTGCAAAAGTGTGAAACAATTTCACTCTTCTAATTTTGAGAATTATTTTTGATAAAATACACTATTTGTGTGATCATAGAATAATATGCAATAGGTTTCTTTTTTTTTTTTTTTTAACGTTTATTTATTTTGGGGAGACAAAGACAGAGCATGAGTCGGGGAGCAGCAGAGAGACAGAACGTGAAGCAGGCTCCAGGCTCCCAGCTGTCAGCACGGAGCCCCACGCGGGGCTCGAACCCATAAACCACCAGATCATGGCCTGAGCCGAAATCAGACGCTTAACCAACTGAGCCACCCAAGGCCCCTGGAATAGGTTTCTTAATGCAAATTTTATGACGTTCTTTTTAATTTATTTTTTATTTTAGTTTCTGTTTTCGAGAGAAAGAGTGTGAGTGGGAGAGCGGGGCAGAGGAAGAGAGAATCTTAAGCAGGCTCCACCCGCAGCACTGAGCTGAATGTGGGGCTCGATCCCACAACTCTGGGATCATGACCTGAGCTGAAATCAAGAGTCAGATGCTCAACTGACTGAGCCATCCAGGCGCCCCTCTTAATGCAATTTTATTTTATTCTATTTATTTAGTTAGTTAATTTCTTTTGAGAGAGAAAGTGTGCACGTAAGTGAGTCAGGGAGCGGCAGAGAGAGAGAGAGAGAGAGAGAGAGAGAATCCCAGAGAGAGAGAGAGAGAGAGAGAGAGAGAGAGAATCCCAAGCAGGCTCCACACTGTCAGTGCAGAGCCCAGTCGGGGCTCAGATGCATGAACTGTGAGATCACAACCTGAGCCAAAACCCAGAGCCGGATGCTTGACTGACTGAGCCACCCAGGTGTCCCTGCAATTTTAAATAAATAACCTTTTAAAAGCAAATCTTTGGTTTTACTCTCTAATACCATACGCTTTCACGAACTGAAAACCAGCTGGGAAGCGTGACAGGGCAGTCTGGCACAGGGCGGGACTCGTTCCATCTGCTCTGGGGCAACGCAAGTCTAAATTTCCCAATTCCTCATATTTAGGACATTTCTTACGTTATAAACTTAACCTCTTGGCGTGCCTGGGTGGCTCAGTCGGCTGGGCACCAGACTCTTGGTTCCGGTTCAGGTCATGATCTCACAGTTTGTGAGATCCAGCCCTGCGTCGGGCTCTGTGCTGACAGCTCGGAGCCTGGAGCCTGCTTCGGATCCTGTATCTCCCTCTCTCTCTGCCCCTCCCCTGCTCTCGAGTGCATGCACTCTCTCTCTGTTTCAAAATAAAATAAATAAAACTTAAAATTAAAAACAAATTTTTTTTGTACACCCGTGTTCGTGGCAACATTATGCACAATAGTCAGGGGTGAAGATAACCCGAGTGTCCGTGGAATAAGCAAAATATAGAATATCCAGACGATGGAATACTATTCAGCCGAAGAAAGGAAGGAAATCCATACTGAAAACTATAGGTCAGGGATGAGAGAAATTGTAGAAGCCACAAAGATATAGAAAGACACACTGTGCTCGTGGATTGGCAGTTAGTATTGTTAAAGTGTCCACACTACCCAAAGCAATCTACACATTCGTGCCCCATCAGGTGCAAGCCCCTCCATATCCCAATAATATTTTTCATGGAAGAGAACAATCTTTTTTTTGAACAAATTATTTTATTTTATGTTTTTAATTTTTATCCATTTTTTTTGAGAGAGAGAGACAGAGAGAGCATGAGCAGGGGAGGGGCAGAGAGAGAGAAAGAGAGAGAGAGGGAGACACAGAATCAAAGCAGGTTCCAGGCTCTGAGCTGTCAGCACAGAGCCCGGCCTGGGACTTGAACCCACGAACCGCGAGATCATGACCTGAGCCAAAGTCGTACCCTTAGCCGACTGAGCCACCCAGGCACCTGGAGAACAATCTTAAAATGTGTATGGAACCACAGATGGTCTTGAATAGCCAAAGAAATCTTGAGAAAGAGCAAACTGAAAGATATTATCCTGTCTGATTTCAAACTATTGCAATGTTATACTCATCAAAATAGAATGGTAGTAGCATAAAAACAGACACACAGATCAGTAGAACAGAACAGAGAACCTAGAAATAAGATCGTGCCTAGGAGATCAATTAATGTATGGTAAAGGAGACAAGAATACACACTGGGGGAAAACACAGTGTCTTCAATAAATGGTGCTGGGAAAGCTGCATGGCCACATGCAAGAAAGAAAGAAAGAGAGAAAGAAAGAGAAAGAAAGAAAGAAAGAAAGAAAGAAAGAAAGAAAGAAAGAAAGGAAGGAAGGAAGGAAGAAAGAGAAAGAAAGAAAAAGAATGGAAGGAAGGAAGGACGGAAGGAAGGAAGGACGGAAGGAAGGAAGGAAGGAAGGAAGGAAGGAAGGAAGGAAGGAAGGAAAAAGAAAGAAAAGGACACGAAACCAGACCACTATCTTACACCCTGCACAAAAATTCACTGAAAACGAACTAAAGACTTGAATACAATCCCTGAAGCCATGAAACTCCTAGAAGAAAACATAGGTGGTGAGCTACTTGCCATCAGTCTTGGCAATAAATATTTGGATCTCACACCAAAAGCAAAAGCAAGGATAAACGGGTCGGGCGATATCATACTACAAAAGCTTCTGCACAGCAAAGGAAACCATTAACGAAATAAGAAGACAACCCACTGAATGGGAGAAAATATTTGCAAGTCATATATCTGATAAGGGGTCAACACCCCAAAATACAGAAAGAACTCATAAGACACAATAACAAACAAACAAACAAAAAACCCACACAATCTAGTTAAAAAATGGACAGATGATCTGAACATTTTTCTAAAGAAGACATACAAACACATGAAAAGTTGCTCAACATCATTAATAATCAGTGAAATGCAGGGGCGCCTGGGTGGCTCAGCCGCTTAAGCGTCCAACTTTGGCTCAGGTCGTGATCTCGCAGTCTGTGAGTTCCAGCCCCGCGTCGGGCTCTGTGCTGACAGCTCGGAGCCTGGAGCCTGCTTCGGATCCTGTATCTCCCTCTCTCTCTGACCCTCCCCTGCTCATGCTCTGTCTAGCACTCAAAAATAAATGAACATTTGGGGCGCCTGGGTGGCTCAGTCAGTTAAGCGTCCGATTTCAGCTCAGGTCACGATCTCGCAGTCCGTGAGTTCGAGCCCCGTGTCGGGCTCTGTGCTGACAGCTCCGAGCCTGGAACCTGCTTCGGATTCTGTGTCTCCCTCTCTCTCTGCCCCTCCCCTGCTCATGCTCTGTCTCAAAAATAAACATTGAAAGAAAAAAATTTTCTTAAAGAAGGCTGTCCTGTCCCGTGCTAGAACTCGGAGGAAACTTGAGTGAAGAAGCCAGAGGCCTTCGAGAAATGTCTACGTTGGATCAGTCTTCATAACAAACAACAAAGAGAAGCTCCTTTCTGCTTTTTGGTTCCATTTTGCAGGCCCCACGAAGGCTTTTGTGTTATTTGTTTTGTAATTTCAACGAGAAGCAGATTTTTGCAAAAATGACATCAGACGATGCCCCTTGACTATGAACCTAATTTAGAAAGCGGCCCTGGGGCGTCTGGGTGGCTCACTCTGTTAAGTGTCCGACTACAGCTCAGGTCATGATCTCACAGGGTTCAAGCCCTGCGTCGGGCTCTTTGCTGACGGCTCAGAGCCTGGAGCCTGCTTCGGATTCTGGGTCTCCCTCTCTCTCTGCCCCTCCCCTGCTCTCACTCTATCTGTCTGCCTGTTTCTCAAAAATGAATAAACATAAAAAAAAGAAAAGAAAAAGCGGCCCAAGCGTAGGGGGCATTGAAGCCATCTCAGGGAGGCACTGGTTGCAAGAAAGCATCAGGGTCGCTCTGGATGAGCAGGCCAGCTCTAGTCTGGCTCCAAGGAGAAAAGCCCAGCCCTCCCGGGAGCGGGCTCCAGGCCATCAGCTTTCTGAGGTTTGGGCAGCCGCCGCGACGTGACCCTGAGGCCACCAGGAAGATACAACTGTTGTGAAATAGGAGACACAGGGGAGGGGCGTCTGGACGTGGCCGGGATGGCTGCAGGGCAGGTGGCAGGGACGGACACAGGCTCTTCACTGGCTGGGGCCCGGGGCGGTGTGTGGGAGGACTGGCCTGGCTGGCACCACGGGCGAGCAGGCCTTGCCAGATGTGAGCCCTGGAGGTCAGGGCCCAGCACCGATCCTGTCTGGAGCGCGTCCTCCGCAGACATTTTCCCGGGGAGCAGACTGGAAGTTCCTGACCTGACACCTTGATCTTGGGCGGCTGGCCTGCAGAACCACCAGAGGATGCGTTTCTGTTGTTTCAGCGGCTGTGTTTGTGGCAGTCCGTCACAGCTGCCCTCCCAAGGCCCTGTGCCAGGCATAGGGAGACTTGGAATAAGCAGGAAGGATCCCTGGGTGTCTCCGGTGGGAGGTTGCATCCTGTGGAGCTCAGCCTCTGGCTTATCTGCTTCTAGCTTTTCTTTTCAATCATTTTTTTTCAAGTTTATTTACTTATTCTTAAGAGAGAGAGAGAGTGTGAATGGGGCAGGGGCAGAGAGAGGACAGAAAGCCTCACGCAGGGTCCGTGCTGTCAGCACAGAGCCCGATGGGCTCGAACTCACAAACTGAAAGATCATGACCTGAGCTGAAGGCAGATGCTTAACCGACTGAGCCACCCAGATGCGCCCCCACCCTCTTTCTAGCTTTTATTTTTTTAATTGTTTTTTAAAAATATATTTATGTATTTTGAGAGAGACAGAGGGAGTGAGCAGGGGAGGGGCAGAGGGGGGGGAGAGAATCCCACGTGGGCTCCGTGCTGTGGGCAGAGCCCACGTGGGGCTTGAAGTCACGAAACCGTGACATCATGACCCGAGCTGAAATCAAGAGTCAGATGCTTAACCGACTGAGCCACCCAGACGTCCCCTTGTCCTCGCTTTTCGTTGCCTTTGTGCTGTTCTGCAGTTCCAGTTGCCGAGGGTAGACGGCAGTGGACACGGCTTTTGCCTGCGGACGCGAAAGCGATGGAGTGGTGAGTGGTGGGGGCGACCCTCACCCCGTGCTCCCCTCCCGATGCAGTTCTGCGCAATTTGCAGATCCGCTCCGATATTCCTGACCCAGCAATGTGTCCGTCCTTCACGCCTTCCTGTGAGCTGGTTGTCCTGTCTCACCAGTTCCCTCATTCAGTAAAGCGTGTGGCACATGCTGATGGCGTGTGTGCGTGAGACTCACGATTCCTTCTTCAGCCAACATCACTTTTTTATTTTTTAAAACACCGATCGGCCCCAAATCTGGCTGTGGCTGCCACTTCCCTGGGACGTTTTGCTGGGATCCTTGAGGGGGACGTGTTGGTGGTGAGGACAGTGACGCCTAACCTTTTAGGACCTCATTGTTGGAATTGTTCTCTTGAGAAAAACCAAAGCTTAGGAACAA
Organism: Herpailurus yagouaroundi; assembly: GCF_014898765.1. Taxonomy (NCBI): domain Eukaryota; kingdom Metazoa; phylum Chordata; class Mammalia; order Carnivora; family Felidae; genus Herpailurus; species Herpailurus yagouaroundi. Next base: position 3,277,886 of record NW_024412403.1, on the reverse strand, counting down.
ACGTCTGTGGGTCCCGTCCCCCCCCCCCCCACAGCATCCTGGCCTGAGCTCTTCACGGGCTCCTCTCAGCTTGGGCACCCCACTTTCCGGAGGCAGCCTTGACTCCTCCTCTGTGTGATCCTCTGAGAGGCACTGCTGTCCCCACTGAAGACGGAGGTAAGTGATCTCGGGGAATGAAACAGCCTCCTTGGAATCCACATGGTAAGTGGCAAAGCCAGGCTATCCACCCTGGACTTGGGGCTGTGAGCCCTGGGCTCTTTTGAGCAGCCTCTCACACGCCCCAGGGATCCTCTCCTCTGTTCATCTCTCGGTGTGATCTCCTCCCCCTGAGCGTGGGCAGGGCCTGCCACTTGCTTCGAACCAATAACCTACAGCACAGGTGATGGGATGTCACCTCTGGGATCACTGTCTCCAAGAATGCAAATTCTGTCTTCCTAGCAGACTCTATTCCTTGCTGGCTTTGATGACCCAAGCTGCCGGGTCCTGATTTCCTTCATGAAGACATCCAAGTGGCAAGAAACCAAAGGTGACCTCCAGCCAAAAGCCAGCAAGGAGCCGAGACCCTCAGTCCATCTGCCCACCAGGAACTGAATCCCGACAACAACCATGTGAACCAGGAAACAGATCCGTCCCCAGTTGAGCCGTCAAATGAGACCGCAGTCCTAGCAGGCCCAGTCAAGTCACGTCTGGATTCCTGACCCGCAGAGATTGTGAGATAATAAATGTGTGCTGTTTGTAGCCACTGAGTTTTGTGACGATCTGTTACAAAGCAACAGATTTCCAATACATCTTGTCCCAGAAACATTCCTTCAAGCATTCCGTCAATATCGATTTGCCAAGCACCAGTCTAGGTGCTCAGCACGCATCGGTGACCAAAACAGAGTAAAATTCTTGCTCTTCTGAAGTATACCTTCTAGAGTTTGTATATACGTGTGGGGTGGAGTGTGTGTTGAACCGTAGACACAGTGAATGAGTTGCATAGTTAATACAGTTACACAGTACGTTGCATGTAGCTACACAAGTGTGCTGGAGAAGGAAGCCGGGCGGGGTGGGTAGGGAGGGAGCTGGGTGTTCGCACTTTTAAACTTCTCATGAGAAAGGGATTTTGAGAAATGCTTCAGGGAGGTGAGGGAGAAAGCCAAGCAGATATCTTTGGAAAGAGCTTAGGGCGGAGGCAACAGCCCAAATGCCCCGGAGGCTGAATCAGGCCGGGGAGTGAGAGGAACAGCTGGGGTGAAGGGGAGGGTGAAGGGAGCTGAGGTCAGAGGTGCAGGGAGAGAGGACTGTGTCGACCCCCTTGGGCTCCTGTAAGGACTCGCTTTTACTCTGGATCTGATGGAGCTCTTGGAGGGGTGGAGCGGAGCAGTGATGTGATCTGACTTATTTATTTTGAGACAGAGAGAGAGAGAGAGAGAGAGAGAGAGAGAGAAGGAATCCCAAGCAGGCTCCAAACCGTCAGCACAGAGCCCGACGCGGGGCTCAATCCCACCTACTGTGAGATCACGACCTGAGCCAAAACCAAGAGGCGGACGCTTAACCGACTGGGCCCCCCAGGCGCCCGCCCCTGATTTATAAAGGCTCGTCCCCATGGCCGCATCCCATCATCGCTGGTGACGTCCCGCCCCTGCCCGCCCATGCGAACCCAGGCAGCTCAGACAGCTCACACTGGCCGCCTTAATAAGCCAAGAGACTTGCCCATGTTTCTGAGTGGCTTTGGAGCTCTGGGTCCTACCGGTGTCTCCAGATCCCGGCCCTTCCGTAAGGACAGCTCAAGCCCTGCTCCTCCCCACACCCCCTCCAGCCTGAACCTCAAACCCTTCCCCATGCGACGCAGCGGGTACCTCTGTGCCCTCGTAGCGTTGCTGTTTGCTTTGCACACCAGACCACGGGTTCTGCCCGGCAGGGCCCGAGTCTTGCCTCTCTCCTATGTGTCCCCACCGAGCCTGGACACCGCTTCGGCAGGCTGGCCGGCACCTTGGCACGGTTCTTTCTGCCTCTCCGTGTGGCTTTTCTCAAAGCACTGCTCCACCCCCCTGACCACCCCCACCTACCGTGTCCTGCTCCCCACCGCCTCCCGGTATGACGGCACCTGCTGTCACCTGCAGGTTTCGCTCTTTCTTTGAGAGCAGGGAGAGGGAGGTGCCGAGGGAGAGGGAGGGAATCTTAAGCAGTCTCCACATCCAGCGGTGAGCTCGAAGCGGGGCTCGATCTCGAGGCTGCAAGGTCATGATCTGAGCTAAAATCGAGTCGGACGCTCTACCGACTGAGCCACCCAGGCGCCCCAGTCACGTGACTACTTCCACGAGCAATTACAGGTGGCTTTTCATTTCACACGCTTAAACATGGTCCTTGGTAATAGTAACAAATGTTAGTATTTGTTACTAATATCTGTTACTGTTACTGAATAATAGTAACAAACCTGTAGAAAAAAAAATGGAGGGGCACCTGGGTGGCTCAGTTCCTGAAGATTCCAACTCTTCATGTTTGCTCAGGTCATGATCTCAAGGTCTGTGAGTTCCAGCCCCGCGTCGGGCTCTGTGCTGACAGCTTGGAGCCTGGAGCCTCCTTCGGATTCTGTGTCTCCCTCTCTCTCTCTCCCCCTCCCCTACTCGCACTCTCTCTCTCTCTCTCTCAAAAATAAATAAAAAACATTAAGAAAAAAAAAAGAAAAAAGTTGAGGGGCTCCTGGGTGGCTCAGTCGGTTAAGCATTCAACTCTTGTTTTTGGCTCAGGTCACGATCTCGTGGTTTCTCGAGTTCGAGCCCCACATTGGGCTCTGTGCTGACAACGTGGAACCTGCTTGAGATTCTCCCTCTCTCTCTGCCCCTCTCCTGCTCGCACTCTCTGTCTTTCTCAAAAATAAATAATAAATTAAAAACTTAAAAAGAAAAAAAAAAGGAAAAATAGCCGGAATGGCCGCTTACCTGCGAATGTTCATTTGGAAACCACCTGGCCCTCAACATTAGGGTGGAAGCCGTGGGTGGAGGCGAAGGGAAGGAAGGAAGTTTTGTCCCCCAGAGCCCCAGGCCTGATTTTTATTCTGCCTGAAGAGTCCTCTCCCATTCCCAAATGTGTGAACCACAAGGCCACAGAAACTGGAGGTGATCACTGATGGCGCTCCCAGCTCTTGCCGTATTTTCCCTGGAGACAGCGCGGGCGAGACGAGGAAAGGCCAGCAGATCAAGGGGGTACAGGTGAAAAGGCCGGGGCACAGAGGCCAGATGGTGGGTGGGCCTGGCCTGGGCCTCGTGGACGTTGTGACTGGTATGGGCTCTCACGTGACCCCACACACCCAGCTCCTCCCTCCAGGTCCCAGGACCCCTGCTGAGCTTGTCTGCCAGGGGGTGGGGGCAGGTGGGGAGAAAGGCCCGCCCCTCCCTGGCCCCGGGCGCCCACCAGTTGCACCCGGCTCCTCCGCTGGATCAAGGTGACTCTCACCTTCACCAACCAGGGGAAGCGCGTCTCTCCAAGTTCCCCCCCGCCCAACGTCAATTGGAGGATCTGACAGCAAACGGATTTATAGACATTATGTAACACTGTTTTCTTTCTGTGTAGATTCTTCAGAAAGCGAACTTGGCATTTTAGATCTTATTCAAATATTTGTGGAAACATTAGACAAGTGTTTTGTAGACGAGGCTCACAGTATTCTTTTTATTATTTATTTTGAGAGACCGAAAGCGCGCATGGGAGGGGCGGGGACGGAGGGAGGGTGAATCCCAGGCAGGCCTTGTGCCATCGCCGTGTGGAGCCCAATGTGGGCCTCAAACCCAAGAACCGGGAGATCATGACCTGGGCTGAAATGAAGAGTCGGTTGCTTAACCCACGTGCCCCAAGCCACGCAGGTGCCACAAGGTCCACAATATCGTTGCAGAAATGGTGGCTGGGGGAATGGGATTGGAGACCAATGTCCGGGACTTAGAGGGAAGCACACAGCACTCTGGCCAGCGGGCGCTCCAGCCCGTGCTGTATCAGCCGCACAGAACAGGAGTCTTCCCAAGACCCCAAGAAATACCAACATTGGTGACATCAGGATAAAAGTGTCAAACCTGCCTAAATTTTTTTTTTTTTTTGAGAGAGAGACAGAGGCATGAGTGGGGGAGGGGCAGAGAGAGAGAAAGACAGACTCGGAAGAGGCTCCAGGCTGATCCGGCAGCACAACTCTGAACCAGGCACCCCAAACTTGCCTTTTAAATTAAAAATTAAAAAGGTCACTCCCAGGTAAACTCGGGGGTGGGGGGAGTCATCTAACTTTACCGTGCTCTTGGATTGAAGCCAAGATACTGTACGGAAGTTGTGTCAGATCCGTAGGGGAGTTCAATGTCGTTTTCTTGCTCAGTGGCTTTGAAGAAATTGGGTAGCTCCAGTGTGGTATTTCTCTTTCTTAGGCCCACCTAAGGCATGCCTCTAGGTATTGGCTACAGCATTTCAGTGTTTGAGGCGTTTCCTTACATTACATACAATCCAAAATGTTGCTGTTTTGTAGGGACCACAAGCGCAGCCTTCCATGATTCCTTCTTTGTCACGATTGTTATTTAAAGAACCAAATGTGCAGTGCATGAAAACATTATGACCTTTCCTTCTTAGTTTAAATAAACTCCAGGGTAACTAAAAACAAAACCACGAGGAGAACACAAAGTTTCGGACCGGGACCGGGACCGGGACCAGGACGAGGGGGAGGGGGAAGGGAGAGGCCAGGGCTAGTCTGGCGGCCGGTGGGACCGGCACAGCCGCACAGGCCTGCGCCCAGCCGGGCCCACGTGGTGTGAAGTTCTTCCTGCCCCTGTCCTCAAGTCCTCGGTGACTGCTGGGCGAGGGACCCTGCGTTTCCGCTCTGCATTGGGCCCCGCACACTGCCTAGCTGGTCCGGGGTCCCCTCGCCGGCCGCCCTGCGGCGCGGGCCCGGCCACAACCCTCTCTCTGTAAAACGCGGTCCCACCGAGCCACACGGCATTTGGCCCGGGGCCGCGCGCCGTTAGCGGGGCCCGGGCCCAGGCGCCCTCCAGCCACACGTTCGCAGCCCGGGGCTGGCGTGCTCCCCGGGCAGCGCGGGCGCCGGTGCGCGGCCCTGCTCCGAGCCGGGTCTGGGTGGGCACGGCGCTCCCCGCTCGCCGGGACTGTTTCCGCAACAATGAACCCCCCGGCCTGCACGCGGGCAGGCGCTGCCCTTCCGCCCGCGGGGTCTGCGGGCGCCCCGCACCCGACCCCGAAAGCCCACCCCCAACACACACAACTTTCGTGTCCCCCTAAGGGAGTCCACTTCACTCGCACTCCGGCCTGCGCGGGTCGCCAGGGGCGGCGGGGGGGGGAGGGGGGCGGGGAAACAGGTGGACCCAAGGCGGAACGCGGGAGCAGAAGGGGGCCCCGTCCCCGGGGCAGCGCCCGCGCCCGCGTCCACCCGGGCACCGCACACAAAGGGGCGCGCCCAGGGTGCCCGGCGGCGGGGGCCCACCTGCCGCGGGTCGCGCCCGGAGCGGCCCGAGCCTCCTCCCGCGATGGTTCGGCCCGCCCTCCCCACGGCACTGCGGCGAATGGTTCCGCCCACCCCAGCCTGCTCCACACACCTCGCCCCTCCCGACGGCCGGCGGAGGGGGCGTGGCGTGCGCGCGCGCCAGGCCACGCCCCTCGATGCATAGTCATGAGGCGGCGCTCTGGGCCCGCGCGGCGGGGCGGGCCGCTCCTCG
>NW_024412403.1:3223569-3271805 GCF_014898765.1 Herpailurus yagouaroundi | reverse complement strand
GCGGCCACCGGGGGTGCTGGGCGGGGCTGGCGGCGGGGGCAGGCGGGGGTGGTGGTGGGGGCGTCCGCAGGGAGCGGCGCCGGGTGCGAGGGGCGGGGGCGCCGAGCCCCCTGGAGCCCCCTGGAGCCCCCTGGAGCCCCCTGGAGCCCCCTGGAGGCGGACGTCGGGGGCGGCCGGGGCGGGCGCCCTCCTGCCCCAGGGCAGGGTGCTCCTGATGTGTGGCTGGTAGTGGTCGGACGGGGGGAAGTGGATGCCTGGAGGTGCGGGGCACGGTGAGGCCGCTCGCTGGCGCTCACATTCCTTCAGCCAGAGATCGTGAGTCACTCGAGAGGAATTAGGAAAAGTTGAGTCTGCCTTATTTCATCGCCGTGGCTGTTGGAGTGCCCCGTTCTGTCGGTGGTCCCCAGACCCCACCAGTGCGGCCCGCGTGCGTGCTGTCGCGTCTGGAGCCGGCTCCGCGTGGCTGGGGGGCGGGGGGGGGGAACCTGTGCACCAGCACACGTGCGTCTGTGGCTTGGATCGCAGACTCGAAAGCACCGGGAGGTGGTCGGCGTGGATAAGGGGAAAGTAGTTACTTGCACTGTAAGAGTTCGCTTTTTGTAACAGCAACTGGGTTTTGTTTTTTTTTTCCCCCCTTAGGAAGGGAGTACGTTCCACTTCAGGGTGAATAAAATCCTGAGTTTTAGTTGGGCGTGAGTTTATGATTTTTTTCTGGCGTATTCTGAAAAAGGAAATATTTAATACATTTATGTAACACATCCTCTTTGGCAAATTATATAATGCTTTGTATGGTACATTCTAAATATTCTCAGGGAGAATTGAAGCGAAAGGGAACCGTTTGCCAGTGCAGTGATCGGTGATGCACTCAAAGGTAGTTGTGGGCATATTATTTGGAGGGTGGCCGCCGGCCTCAAATCTGCCTTTCATGTCTTTAGTTTATTGAGGTGGAGAGCGATCTGGGGATCATCTAGAATATTTGATTGAGTCCACAGTGCACCATTGCAGGACGTCACTTAACCGGGTGCATTCTTAGGCAGAAGTAGGATGCTTCCCGCTTCAGAGATTTAAAAGTGGAAATTGGAATTGATGAGATGTGTGGGTGAAAACGGACTTGAGAGATTAACATTGAGCGTTTAAGATTTCAGTGTCAGCGGGTTGCGCGGTTAAGGACAGGAATACGGACACATTTTGTTGGATCTTGACCACTGGTTTCCACACATTTGCATTTCTGTGTAGCACATTGTAACTTTCCCCGAAAGTAACAACATAAGAACTCTGCATTTGAATAGTAACATTGTAGCTGTGACTTTCACTTTTGTTGCAAATTGTTGAAGCATTTGAAACTGTTGAGAAGAAACCCTGAAGCCACTGGGGGGGGGGGGGAAAAGTGCCCTGGGGCCTTTTCTGGGCTTCCCCCACCCCCACCCCCACCGGCTCCTCCTAGAGAAAAGAGGACCCAGAACGGAGCCCATATATCATATTGAAATAGTTACCAAGATACTGAACCACATTGATGCTTGACTTGCTGATGTGCCCTTCGTTGCCTCACTTAGTACCAGGTGGGGCCCCGGCGTTAGTGACTTTCGGAGTAGTCTGGCATTTCTGTAGCAATTCTGGTGCTTTGTGAGCATATCTGTAGTTTCTGTTGGTGGAAAAGACACAGGTGGTGCTAAAACCTCAGGATTTCTTGTCTCTCTTCGTAATTGAGCGGGGGCTAAATTTCAGCCGGAGGGTACTGCAAACGAAGATGTGATGCATTTTCTCACTCAGGTTCACAGACCAAGGTCAGAACCGGTGCACTAGAAGTCAGTTTACCCTAGACCCACCCATAGTAGGACTACGTACGTGTCCTTGTTTTCCTTCCTGAAGTGGCTGCACTGTTGGCAAAGGGGATGGGGGAAGTAAGGGTGCGAGAAGGGGACGCCAGGCTTAGCCGTCTGGCGGGGGGGGGGGGGGCATCCTACGGGCCGGGAGCTGCAGCAGCCACGTGGGGAGTGCCGTCTACACGGGTTGTGCGGGCTCGCAACTGTGACAAGTTACCGTTTTGTCTCGGACGGTGGAAGCACCGTGTAGGGAGAGTTCAGCCTGGAAATTGTTAGAATCAACGCTGAAGGGCCGGGAAGCCTGGCCGTTTGCTGGAAAGGCCTGGCTGCAAAGCCGGGAACTTGAGGCCGCCCCTGCCATAGCAACAGCCGCCCCTTGTGGCGTGTCCGCCCCACCGCTGTTTCTGGAAAGTTCGTGCACAGAAGGCTGTGTGGTGTCACAGCAAACGTGCTGTCTGACAAGGTAGTTGGAAACCAGTGGCTCCAAAGCTCGGTGGTTCTGTGGGAGGCGGGGGCAGGCGTTGAGGGGACACAACAGCTTCCTTCTGTGCTGGATTCTGTAGGGAGAAGGTTCTACGGTGTTTTCAAAAATCTTGAAAGCAACTGAGCTCCCAGGTTGCACGCCTGAGAGTCTGGGAGTAAAATTTTGCACTCATCTTAGGGTTGCGAGTCTTCCCTTTAAATGATAGGACCCAGCCGTCCGCCAGGTCAGCCGCCACGGCCTGCCCTGCCTTCTCTGCCTGCACGGTCAGCTGCTCAGCACGGGGCGCTGGTGCGTCTGGGGGGAGGGTGTGATTCCCCGTCACCCGGCATGCATGGGCCCTCTGGGCCCTCTGTGGCCGAACGAGCACCCCTGTGCAGGTGAGAGGCCGCAGGGGCACGCTCACTGCAGGTGCTGTAATTGTTTGCCAGCTGTGACTGATCCAGAATGAGTGGCTGCTTTGGTCGGGTCCCCAGGTGGCAGGGACCGGGCTGCCCCCAAGCCCAGGGGGCTTAGGGGGTTACACAGGAATAAGGAAAAGAGGAATCTGGCAGGACCCCAGGAAGCGCTAGTGCTGGGCTTTCGGGCTCACAGAAGTACAGCTTGAACTCTGGGTGCGAGTCTGGGCCTTTCTCGGTTCAGCTAGACTGTCGCTCCCCACTGTCTGCCGGCCCTGCACACTGTTGATTGCAAGTTCTCTCCCCACAGCCTACCCGCCTCGTGCTCTTCCTGTTCCCCAGGGTACATGGGGAGAGTGACCGAGCTCTTTCCCTCTGCCACCTTGCAGGCGCTGCCCCACGGGCTGGGTGCTGCCCCCCATCCCCTCCCCCCTCCCCCCCCCCCCCCCCCATCCTTGGGAGGGCTGGGCTCTTGCCTTCCCACAACTGCAGTGGGGCCAGGTCCCTCTAAAGGGACCATGAACTGGTAGGTACTGTGATGCAGATTCCACCCAGAACAGTCTGGCCAGACTTTTGCAAAAATAATTGCCTTAATGAGAGCTTGGTAAGTTCTCAATATACCTTGTTTTATGTTGTTTGAGATAGTTGATCGAGGTTTTTTTTTTTTTTTTTTTTGCATTAAAAAATTTACAAATTTAGCTTTGCATGTTTAAAAATTTTTTAAAATATTTATTTTTGAGAAAAAGGGAGAGACAGAGTACGAGTGGAGAGGGAGATCCAGAATCTGAAGCAGGTTCCAGGCTCTGAGCTGTCAGCACAGAGCCCCATGTGGGGCTTGAACCCACAAACCCGGGAGATCATGACCTGAGCCGAAGTTGGACGCTTAACAGACTGATCCCCACCCCCAGGCGCCCAGCTTTGTGTTCTTCTAAAGTGTGTGTTTATGGATACCTCCCCCCAACCCCCCAGGATGTACTTTGGCAGAATTTCTTGCAGCACAAGCACAGACACTTCTGTTACACTGCGGGACCGTTGACCCTCGGGGCCGGACACTTCTGTATCGTGGAGGCTGTCCTGTGCACTGTAGGCTGTCAGCAGCATTCTTGGTCTCTACACACTGGATGCCACTGGGACCCCCACTCCCAGCTGTGACAACCAAAAATGTCTGCAGATATTGCCAATGTCACAAAAGTCGCAAATATGGACAGAAGTCACCCCTGGGTGAGAACTGATCTAAAACGGCATTCCCCAAAATGTATATTGTGGAACTTGAGTTTAATGGGCTGTGTGTCCATTTTCGTGTATTAGTCAGTTATTTTGTGGTTGAGTTTTCGTCGGTATTATTATGTATGTTTCTACCTATATAACTCACATATTTTTCACTTAAAATATTTAGCTAACATCTTCACACAGTTTTGTGATTCTGGTTTTTTTCTTTGAAGTTTATTTACTTTGATAGCAGGGGAGGGGCAAAGAGAGAGGGAGAGAGAGAATCCCAAGCAGGCTCCAGGCTGCCGGCATAGAACCCGACTTGGGGCTCGGACTCATGACCCGTGAGATCATGACCTGATTTAAAATCCCGGGTGGGGGGGCGCCTGGGTGGCGCAGTCGGTTAAGCGTCCGACTTCGGCCAGGTCACGATCTCACGGTCCGTGAGTTCGAGCCCCGCGTCAGGCTCTGGGCTGATGGCTCGGAGCCTGGAGCCTGTTTCCGATTCTGTGTCTCCCTCTCTCTCTGCCCCTCCCCCGTTCATGCTGTCTCTGTCTGTCCCATAAATAAATAAAAACGTTGAAAAAAAATTAAAAAAAAAAAAATAAAAATAATAAAAATAAAATCCCGGGTGGGACGCTTAACCCACTGAGCCACCCAGGAGCCCCCAATTCTCTCTTTTTTTTTCCCCCCGTGTATTGCTTTATGGCTGTGGCTGGTGTTGTGGAGCCTTTGAGCATTTAGGTTTTGATATTTCCTCTATGTTTCCTCCATCATCCTCTGGCCTACCAAGCTCAGTGCTAGCCAGATGGCAGGGCACTGAGTAGGAGGGGTAACGCCCCTGGGTCCCTTTCTGGGGTGCTCTGTCCTGGAGCATACGGTGCCCCCCCCCCCCCCCCGGGAAAAGGCTTGTCCATGTGAAAGTGTCCTGGCCTTGAACAGTTGGGGTTCTTGTTTTTCATAAAACATTAACTCTTTAAAAAAAAATTTTTTTTTAACATTCATTTTTGAGAGAGCGAGCGGGGGAGGGACAGAGAGAGAGGGAGACACAGAATCAGAAGCAGGCTCCAGGCTCCGAGCTGTCAGCACAGAGCCTAAGACGGGGCTCGAACCCACAAACCGTAAGATCATGACCTGAGCCGAAGTCGAACGCTTGACCGACTGAGCCCCCCAGGCGCCCTCATTAATTCTTGATAACAAGTCCATCATGAAAGTTTTGAGTGTGAGGTTTTAATGATGCCAGTGATAGTCACGGTCTGAAAAGCAAAGCCATGGTGTGATTTAAAGTTCTACCACCAGCCCACTAAGACATCGCAGTTCAGAATTTGCTAAAACAGATTCTGATTCCATTAAAACACCTTCATTATTAGAATTTTGCTGTGACTTTAATGGACTTATGTGGATCTTTGGCTTAGAAATGTCTTGTTTTCGTACAGTTTGTTTTAACAGGATTTACTCTGATTAAAAAAAAATTTTTTTAATGTTTTTGTTTATTTTTGAGACATAGAGAGACAGAACATGAGCAGGGGAGGGGCAGAGAGCGAGGGAGACACAGAGTCTGAAGCAGGCTCCAGGCTCTGAGCTGTCAGTGCAGAGCCCGGCGCGGGGCTTGAACTCACGGACTGTGAGATCACGACCTGAGCTCAAGTTGGACACTTAACCGACTGAGCCACCCAGGCGCCCCTGATTTTATTTGAATGTTAAAGAGGTATCTCCCCAAAACTTGTGTGTGAAAAATAAAGTGATCTCTTCACAGATGTTTTCTTCAGAATGAGTTATTGACTGAATACCTCCCGGGGGTGGGGGTGGGGGGGATGTGAGCCAGTGTGGAAGACCGTGGACATGGACAGGTGGCCGAGCCGCGCGGTCCCTGAAGACCCCCCCCCACACACAAAATTAAGATGCCTTGAATTGGAGCGACATACAGTTAGTTTCCTGAAAGAGATCTGGGAAAAGATCTGACAGTTGTCTCGGATTCCTTGAGAGCTTTCTGAGCTTTCTGAATAAATAGGTTTGGTTTGAAAGGGGATCCTCAGTGACACGTTTCTGGAAAATAGTGGTAAGCAGAAAAACGAGCAAAAGGGACTCGCAGTTTGCGAGTGTCTCTGGCTTTGTGACCGTCTCTCCCGGAGACAACAAAGCTTAAGGTCCCCCTAGAACGTCTGGTCTCTGTCGGTGGACTCGATCGTGTCCCTCGTGGTCGTTAGTTGCAGCGGCACACCTGTCCCGCCGAGAGAGTGGACCCTGTAGGACGCGTGGGAGCCGGGGTGGGGGGTGGCGGTGGCGGCCCCTGCCACAGGCCTGTTTGCGGATTAACCGGAAAACTCAAAACACTGGATGTCCCCCAGGCCGCGCTCGCCGCTTTTAGACGGGTCACAAAGAGGACGGCTCGATTTCTGAAGCGTCACATGTGTCTCTTCGGACAGCTGGGCCTTAGGCCAGGGCTGGCAAACGACAGGCCGCTGGCCAAGTGGCCCTGGGGCCGCGCGCTCTGCATTTTGAGGGTCACACGAGAAGAAAGGAGACTGTGTGACAGAGAAGGTGGGTCGCCTGAAAAGCCGAGAGAGCACCACGTGGCCCCCGCGGAACACGTTTGCTGACCTCCCTCAGTTCACGGCCAGACCACGTGGAGGCCGGTCTGGGTGCAGGCGATCGGGTTGCATAACCGTCGGGGAAAGACGAGCGAGGAAAGGGAGGGGGCTGGCTAGCTCCCCGCGGGGGACTGGGCCCTGCTGGGGCCGGTCTGCGACGTCACCCTGTGAAAACCCGGCCTGTGTAAATAGCTCCCTGGCCAGAATTAGAATCGCGAAGGCCTCCACGTGACCACGCGCTGGAAGCCAAATCTAGAAGCCTGCTTTCAGGACGAGTTCCTGTCGCTTCTGGGCTCCCTTGTTTTTCTCTCCTTGGTATCTGAACCCTGGGGAACCTCGCGGCGCTGATGAAGTCAGGAGACGGTGTCGGATTCTCTCTCCTGCCGGCCACCGCCTGGCCCAGGAGCGCTTGTTCCGAGACCCCTGATGCCCCTGGGGGAGCAAGGAAGGTTCCCTGGTGGGGGGACGGCCCGCCGGGCTCAGGAGCACCGGGCGAGGGGGCCGAGGGCAGGGGGCCGGGGCCCGGGCGCCCTCGCTCCGGTCTGTAGGGGCTCCTGTTTTCCTCCTAGAATCTCCCCCTGCTTTTTTGTCTTCACATCTCTTTCAGGGCTTCTTCTTTCGTAAAAGGAATAAGAAAAGGGACTGAATGATCCTCACCTCTTTTAAGACGGTTGTTTTTCTCCTGGACCCTTTGACCCTCTGGATATCCTGAGGTCAGCCTGCCTGAGGGTACACCTGCCCTGTTGTTATTTCGAGGTTGGGTTTCTGTTTCAGTCGTCGCCTCAGCCCAGGACGTCCTCACGTTCCCCGTAACTGTTTTGAACTTTAAAAATGTCTCTCGTTGTGTCTGTTATCTTCCCTGTTTTAAAAAGTTACTCTTTTTTTTTAATGTTTATTTTTGAGAGAGAGGCAGAGTGCGAGCAAGGGAGGGGCAGAGAGAGAGGGAGGCACAGAAACCGAAGCAGGCTCCAGGCTCCGAGCTGTCGGCACGGAGCCCGATGTGGGGCTCGAACCCACGAACTGTGAGATCGTGACCTGAGCCGAAGTCGGACGCTCAGCTGACTGGGCCACCTGGGCGCCCCTAAAAAATTATTCTATGTGAACTGTTCTCCAAGTGGATAATTCAGTTCATAGAATTTGCATGGAGTGGAATGCACATAGCGGGACGTTCCCGGTATCTCTGTCTTCCAAGCTTAAGAGAATGTTTTCCTAATGTGATTTTTTTCCGTGTAGGGAATACTACCAAAAGTGATGATTACGGTACAAATAAAACATTTAAATATTTTCCCTTTGTGTATTCTTGGCAGGGTGCCATTAAAAGGATCTGAAATCTGTCTAGACTAGTCAGGATAATCAGGTGTTGAAAAGTAGGTATGAACTGTGCTCTGCGATGTGTGATGTGGTTCCTCATTAGAAGGGGGCATCGTGGCACTAATGAGTGTGCAGAGTACTAACTGCCAGTGTAAACGTGGTGTAATCCAGGTTCTGTGGCGTTAACTGGGAATGAAGCATTTACGGCTCGGAGGAACACAGCCACGATAAAGTTTAACCGGTAAATGCCCTGGAATTCATTTTAAGGGGCTAAACCCTGGAAGATGATCCTGGGTGTGTTTGCCTTCCCAGACTGTTGTGTGTGCGCAACCAGCCCTGAGCCTCGAAGGACAAAAAGCCACAGTCCCCGCCGGTACCGAGGGCAGATTCCGGTGTGGGAGTCTGGGGAGCGGGCGCTTCCGTCCTTGGTGGAGTGAGGGCTGTTGGAGAAGCGGGGCCTGTGGGTTAGTGCGGATCGGAGGAAGGGGGAGGGGAAGCGGAGGACTGAGGTAGGGACGTAATTCGCAAAGCGCCCGAGGGAGAGCTTCGCTCAACGGAGAGGAAAGAGGGGCGCCTGGCCGGCTCAGTTGCTGGAACGTGTGATGTTTGATCTCAGGGTTGTGAGTTGGAGCCCCACGTTGGGTGTACCTAGACAGGAGCATGGGAAAAAGAAGATGACGACAAGGAAGCTTACTTGGTTGAGAAACAACTGACCCGAGCTGGCGTGAGGAAGTCCGCAACGTGTCAGTAACTGCAGGTCCTGTCAGTGGGTTTAGACCTCCCACGTGATGATGACTCCAGATTTAGGAGAAAAGTGGAAATCTAGCTACATGCTGCATATAAGTGAAGGCTCCTGGGGGGCTCAGTCGATTAAGCGTCTGACTTCGGCTCCGGTCCTGATCTCACGATCCGTGAGTTCGAGCCCCGCGTCGGGCTCTGTGCTGACGGCTCGGAGCCTGGAGCCTGCTTCCGATTCTGTGTCTCCCCCTCTCTGCCTCTCCCCTGCTCTGTCTCTCTCAAAAATAAACATTAAAAAAATACTGTATGTAAGCGATACACCCAGAACACAAGAAGGTAGGAAACAGGGATGGGAATGTATATGAGTCCTAACGGAAAGAAAGCAGGTTTAGTAACTTTGAACCAGACATACTTAGGCTCAAGTTACAGAGCTCTGAGCACGTCTTGTCACTCAAAGGCACGGTTAATGATCACACACTTAATGTGACAGTGAAACAGAGTCATACTCTCCAAAACCAGAGAAGAGACCATTCTACGTGTACAGGGGAAGGCTGTAAAGGGACTGCGAGTTGCAAGCCAAGGACCCAGGAAGAAGAAGGGGTGTGGAGGGGGCTCTTAACCTGGTCCCGGTGACGTTTGGGGCCAGATCATTCTTTGCCACCTGTGCACTGTAGGGCATTTCACAGAAGCCGTGGCCTGCACTCACTAGATGCCAGTGGCCACCCATCCCCCTCCTTGTGATAGCCAGAGTTCTGGACTTTGCCAAGTGTCCCTGGGGACCCGAAGCATCCCCAGGTGAGAGCCGCTGCTATAAAGGATATAAACGATGTGGTCGCCGGATGTGTGCAGGAATTTGTACCCAACAAACGTAAAATATAGATTCTCCTTTTTTCTTTCCCTTTTTATTTTAGAGACAGAGTGTGCGAGTGGTAGAGGGGGAGAGACAATCTTTAAAAACAAAATGTTGGGGCGCCTGGGTGGCTCAGTCGGTTAAGTGTCCGGCTTCGGCTCAGGTCATGATCTCGCGGTTCATGAGTTGGAGCCCCGCATCGGGCTCTGTGCTGACAGCTTGGAGCCTGGAGCCTGCTTCCGATTCTGTGTCTCCCTTTCTCTCTCTGCCCCTCCCCTGCTCAGGCTCTGTCTCTCTCTGTCTCAAAAATAAATAAACATTAAAAAAAAAAAATGTTGAGGGGAGCCTGGGTGGCTCAGTTAGTTAAACAACGAACGGACTTTCGCTCAGGTCGTGATCTCGTGGTTTGTGAGTTCGAGCCCCACGTCGGGCTGTCTGCTGTCAGCACAGAGCCCACTTTGGATCCTCTGTCCCTCTCTCTCTCTCTGCCCCCTCCTCCGCTCTTTCTCAAAAATAAATAAAAATGTAAAAAATAAAGTTTATTTTTGAGAGTGAGAGAGCGAGAGCACGAGCAGGGATAGAGCGGAGAGAGAGGGAGAGAGAATCCCAAGCAGGCTCCGCACCAGCAGCACAGAGCCCGACACGGGGCTCCAGCCCACGAACCGTGAGATCGTGACCTGAGCCGAAATAAAGAGTCAGACAACTAACTGAGCCACCCAGGTGCCCCAAGAGAGAATCTTAAGCAGGCTCCACACTCACGGTAGAGCCCAACACGGGGCTCAGTCCCACGACCCCGGAGTCAGGACCTGAGCCGAAATCAGGAGGCAGACACTCAACCCACTGAGCCACCCAGGTGCCCCAAAATAGAGATTTTCTTCCTTTATGTGGAACATTTAACAAAACTGGCTACATACAGGCCACAAAGAAAAATCCCAAGTGTTCAAAAAGTAAATCCTGTAGGCCAGATTCTCAGACCATAATGCAACCTAGTGAGAGCTTAAGAGTGAAAGGGAAGCTAAGAACGTCTCCCCGGCAATGTTAAGAGCCCCCTCATTGTATCCCTTGGGTTAAAGAGGAGATCAGAAACTCCTCTCAGACTCTGTGTAAGGGAATGGCAGAGGGCTGCACACCAAAATCCTAGGATCAGGAAAAACGGTTCTCAGGAGAAAGGAAATGTATGACCTAAATGTGTTAGAGAACAAGAGAAGTAAATGAATTCAGCGTTCGACTCAAGAAACCAGGAGAATAAGAGAAGTCAGAGACAATAGAGGCAAATCTATTTCTGCATTTTGCAAATCTGATTAAAAAGAAATGAGAGCACAGTACTTTCTTTTTTTTTTTTTTAATTTTTTTTTCAACGTTTTTTATTTTATTTTTGGGACAGAGAGAGACAGAGCATGAACGGGGGAGGGGCAGAGAGAGAGGGAGACACAGAATCGGAAACCATCCGAGCCATCAGCCCAGAGCCCAACGTGGGGCTCAAACTCACAGACCGCGAGATTGTGACCTGGCTGAAGTCGGACGCTTAACCGACTGCGCCACCCAGGCGCCCCGAGAGCACAGTACTTTCAAAAGGGATATAACGGCACGTGTGAAGATCTCTGAATAAGAATACACCGCGTACAATTTGATGGCAATAAGTTTGAAGAACTGTGGGTGGCCTATGAAGAAGGTATAAGAGACCAGAATTGACCTTGGAGGTAGAAAACCTGTACAGACTAGCAACTTTAGATGAAGTTGAGAAGGTAGCCAAAGATGTATCTGTTTAAAAGGCACTAGGAACCATTGTGTGAGTTAGATCAAAGTTAGTGTTTAAATTGTAGCAACCATCGGTGAAACAAAAATTTGTATGTTATTATGTCACATGGTCAAGGTTTTCAGGGCAAATAAAAGATACACAAATATGAAATTAAAGCTGTTAGGTAAGTACCTTGTAATCCCAAATTTGAATTGTAGATATCAGTGTTAACTTGTTTTGAAAAAAAAAATTTTTTTTAAGATTTTCTTTTTTTTTTTTTTTAATGTATATTTTTGAGAGAGAGGGAGGGAGAGTGTGTGCACATATGTGCAAGCAGGGGAGAGGCAGAGAGAGAGTGAGTTGAGAGAAGCTGAAGCAGGCTCCAGGCTCCGAGCTGTCAGTGTGGAGCCTGATGTGGGGCTCGAACCCACGAACCGTGAGATCACGACCTGAGCCAAAATTGGATGCTTAAACAACTGAGCCCCCCAGGCGCCCCTGAAAGATTTTTAATGGGAAAACATCTCCTGTGTCTCCTGCAGAGGCCTGGACACAGTGGGCACCCAGAGCACCTGGATTGTGGTCTCTACGTATCATTTCTCACCGAAAGGAATCAGAGCCCCTCGAACGAACGGCAAAGTCAGAGTCTGGTGCCGAAAATGGACAAGATGAGCCTGGAGTAGCTTGTCTTACCCGAAAGCAGAAGAGCTGTCGGGAATTCGTAGGGTGTGTTAAGGGCTCTAGGAGGTTACTAAGGGGGCTTGCATTGGCCAAAGACGGGGCCATTTGTAACATCAAAACATAGATGCGTTTATGTAAGGTTGTACTTACTCTCCCTGTTCAAACCACCGAGGTCCTCGTGCTGCAAACAGCCTCCCCGGTCACCGGTGGAAACCACCGGGGAAGCAGCACGTTATTCTGAAAATTGGCAACCAGAGGGAAAGAAGCAAGCCTTAAGGAAGCCCATCACCGGGGCTGCGGTGAGGAGAGTGGGCTTTGGCGTGGGGCTTGGGAAGAGTGGCCCTGGGCGGAAGATCTGGAGGCGTGGCTGGAGGTCAGGAAGGGGAGACTCGAGGGGGGTCCTTCGCCCCCTCTTCCGTGAGGTGATCGTTTCTGTCAACTTGGTGAATACACGCCAGGTGATTCTTCTCCAAAGTGAAATTCCGGAGAATAATCTTCATGGCTGCAGCTGGAGTCTGTGTCACCCCACAGTTTAAGCCTCACGTGCTCGTGAGTAGTGCCCAGAATCCTTCCCATGCTATCCACGTGCATTTGCTACGTTGTGCATTTCTTCCATGTGCTGGTGAAACATGAGGTAGGAGTTCTGTCTTCTGTAGCCATTGGCGTTATGGTATTTTGGGGCTGGCGGACTCTCTAGCCTGGGCTGTGGGAGACGTGGCTTCCGCACCTGAGCTCTCCTCTCCTTTGGCTCTGGTTCGTGTTCACGGAGCAGCTACACGGGTGGGCGGCATCCCGCGTGACATCCTTGCTTGTCACTGAAAGGCACCCCTGTTTGCCCACGGACCGCCGCCTTCATCCGCTCTCGGTGTTTCCCATTTTGACTGACACCATAATTCGTAGGTTGAATTCACGGCATTAATGAATTAACATTCACATTGTTGCATCCAAGTTGTAAGACTGCCCGCTCCCGTACCGATTTCCCTGCGGTTCTACATCTGTGTTAGACACAGGGTCACTGTGTTCCCAGAGATGACATGTCAACGACACAGCGGGGCTTCAGAGCCACAGAGACCGACCTCAGGGAAGTAGGCAACCTCTCAGGACCCTGCTACGAATGATCTGCGAGAGCGTTCTGCTTAATGACTAGCGTGAAGCCGATCGCCCTGTCGGCGGGGGCAAAACAACCATTTGTTTATGCCCGCGGCTGCGTGGGTCGGGAATTTGGAAAGGGTCCAGCGGAAACGGCCTGTCTCCGTCCCACAGTGTTGGGGTCCTCAGCTAGGACGACCCAGGCCCGTGGCGGCATGATGGCTGAGGGCTGGAGTCTTGGGGAGTTTCCTCAAAGCATTTCTACTGCCTTCTCGGGGTTCCAAGTGAGTCACTAAGGTCAGCCCAGATTCAAGAGCAGGGGACAGAACCCCACACTCATCGGGAGGAATCAGTGAATTTGGGGATGTGTTTTAAAAGGGCCTCATGTAGGGGCACCTGGGTGGCTGGGTTGGTGAAGCATCAGACTTCGGCTCAGGTCACGATCTCACGGCTTCATGGGTTTGAGCCCCGTGTCGGGCTCTGTGCTGACAGTTAGGAGGCTGGAGCCTGCTTTGGATTCTGTGTCTCCCTCTCTGTCTACCCCTTCCCTGCACTCACTGTCTCTCTGTAAAAAATAAATAAACATTAAAAAAAAAAAGTGCTTCACATAGGTCTAGGGGCTCCAGTGGCTCAGTTGGTTAAGTGTCCAACTTTGGCTCTCGTGGTCACAATCCCACGGTCCGTGGGTTCGAGCCCCGCGTCGGGCTCTGTGCCGACAGCTCTGAGCCTGGAGCCTGCTCGGGATTCTGTGTCTCCCTCTCTCTCTGCCCCTCCCCCGCTCACATTCTTTCTCTCCCTCAAAGATAAACAAACATTAAAAAATAAAACAGTGCCTCACATAGGCCTCAACACAGAGCAGACTCGAGATGACGTTTCTCCTCTCGGTTTCCCTTGTCGTCTTGGTACAAAATGAGTGGCGAGCTTCTGAGAACGAGTTCTCCGCGCGTGTGTGCGCTGGCACGGGCTGCACGAGTAGGACCGTCGCGCGGAGGCTCGAGCCCCGTTCTTGCAGCCGTGTGCAGAGTTGCTCTTTCGGTGCTTCTGCGGCGACCGGCTCGGTCGCCAAGGGGCCGCGTGCCGGGGCCGGACGGGAAAGCGTGCCGCTGGCGTGCGCCCTGTGCGTGTGCACAGGCACCTGGACGGCGGCCCCTTTCAGCAGCGCCTTGCAGGACTTGAGCGAGTTCCGGGATTTTTGTAAACGCGTCAAAGCCGCAAAGCTCTGTGCCTTCTGGGGGGTGCTTTTTCTTCTGGCCCCGGCCAGTCTGATGTCTTACCGCTTCTGTTCCGCTGGCCTGTGTGTTTGCACCTTCTGCTGTGGCTGTGGCCGAGTAGGGTATGCCGACGGTTGGTGTTTCTCAGACCTCTTAAGGGTAGTGCAGCTGCTCGCGGACTTTCATTCTGCACGCGTGTGAGAACAGGTCCCTTGAGTTTCTGAAAGGCACCGCGAATCTTGGCTGGGATACCGACGCGTTCCAAGAACAGTGAGCAGACTCTCCGCGAGCTATTGGAAGGAAAGCCGCTGGCCAAGTGGGCGGCTGCAAGGTTAGCCTGCGCACTCCGGGCGTGCTTCCTTCCCGTCCAGCGGCCCACCAGGAGGCACAAGGACAGTGAGGTACTTTGGGCAGCGCGAGGGGCAAACGTGAGCTACTTAGGAGTCAGCCTCCCCAAGAGTCCAGAAGACCTCCACAGAGACCGTCAAACACCATAAGAGATGTGCTCCTGGATGGGGTGACCTGGTGCTTGAGGGACGTCTCTTCTCCCCACGTTGACCCGTAGATACCCGCTTGACACAGTTATCAGGTGGTTTCTTGACAGCCAGGACC
Source organism: Herpailurus yagouaroundi (assembly GCF_014898765.1). Lineage (NCBI taxonomy): Eukaryota > Metazoa > Chordata > Mammalia > Carnivora > Felidae > Herpailurus > Herpailurus yagouaroundi. Next base: position 3,257,076 of record NW_024412403.1, on the reverse strand, counting down.
TTCCACCCCCAGCACTCAGAGCAGAGCCTGGCACCGAGAAGAGCTCCGGGAAATATTTGCGGACGGAAGGAAGGGCACGGTCAAGTGCACAGCAAACGTGTGCCCTGCCTTCCCGTCGGACGGGTTGCTGGGAGCCCTTTCCAGGCTGCTCTGGGATGTAACCATCCTGTTGATGATCGATGATGGGTGACTGTAGTTGATTTCACCATCCCTTGGGAGGACGTGAAGGTTCTGTTTCCATCTTTTGTTTTTAATTTTATTTTTAACTTTTTAAAATTTACATCCAAGTTAGTCAGCATCTAGTGCAACAATGATTTCAGGAGTAGATTCCAGTGATTCATCCCCTACGTATAACACCCAGTGCTCATCCCAAGTGTCCTCCTTGATGTCCCTTGCCCATTCAGCCCGTCCCGCTCCACAGCCCTTCCAGCTACCCTCAGTTTGTTCTCTGTATTTAAGAGTCTCTTCTGTTTTGTCCCCCTCCCTATTTTTATATTATTTTTGTATCCCTTCCCTTATATTCACCTGTTTTGTCCCTTAAAGTCCTCATATGAGTGAAGTCATACGATATTTGTCTTTCTCTGACTAATTTCGCTTAGCATAATACCCTCCAGTTCTATCCACGTAGTTGCAAATGGCAAGATTTCACTCGTTTTGATTGCCGAGTAATACTCCATTGAATACATATACCACATCTTCTTTATCCATTCATCCATCGATCAATGGACATTTGGGCTCTTTCCATACTCTGGCTATTGTTGATAGTGCTGCTATAAACATGGGGGTGCATGTGTCCCTTTGAAATAGCACACCTGTATCCCGGGGATAAATGCCTAGTAGTGCAATTGCTGGGTCGTAGGGTAGATCTGTTTTTAGTTTTTTGAGGCACCTCTGTACCGTGTCCCAGAGTGGCTGCACCAGCTGGCATTCCCAGTGTTTCCATTTTTTATTAAGGTGGCTTAAAAACATTGTCAGCATCTAGCATTTCTTGCTCTAAGTTTTGATTGCCCTTTGAAATGAGGCTTTTCAGCATTGAAAAGATTATTTGAGGTTAATTTTTTAAAGTTTTTATTTATTTATTTTGAAAGTGAAAAAGCATGAGCAGGGGAGGGGCAGAGAGAGAGGAGAATCCCAAGCAGGCTCTGCACTGTCAGCACAGAGGCTCGAACTCACGAACCACGAGATCATGACCTGAGCCAAGGTTGGATGCTTAACCTGGTTGAGCCTTTAACTTCCCTTGTACGTTCTGAGCCATCATTTTCATTCTTGTTGTTTTTTTTTTTTTTTAAGCTTATTTATTTGAGAGAGAGAGAGAGAGAAAGAAAGCAGGGGAGGGGCAGAGGGAGGGAGAGAGAGAGAGAGACAGAGAGAGAGAGAGATTCTTAAGCAGTCTCCACACCCAATGCAGAGCCCAACGCAAGGCTCAATCCCACAAACCCTGAGATCATGATCGGAGCTGAAGTCGAGGGGTGCTCAACCGACCGAGCCTCCCAGGCGCCCCTGTGGTGTTAAGTGTACTGGATTTAATTGTCATTTTAGGCACAGGGAATATCTGACCAAACAAGTAAAACTTTCTCAAGTAGATCTAATAATTTAAAGTTACCTATGTAGTGAATGTCAAGTTCTTTCCAAACCTGGCTGTCCGGAAGTGAGCTTTGTGGGGTGAGGAACTTGGCTTTGCTCCCTGCTGTATTCCCAGTGGCTACAAGAGTGCCCAGCAATCCACGTGCTTGCGTAGATCAAGAATGTTCTCGGGGCGCCTGGGTGGCTCAGTCAGTTGAGCGTCCGACTTCAGCTCAGGTCGTGATCTCGGAGGTCGTGAGTTAGAGCCCCACGTCGGGCTCTGTGATGACAGCTCAGAGCCTGGAGCCTGCTTCGGATTCTGTGTCTCTCTCTCTCTCTCTGCCCCTCCCCTGTTCAGTCTCTCCTTCAAAAATAAATGGTAAAAAATATTAAAGAATGTTGATAATCCCTATAAATGTCTCTTTTATACCTTTTCAATAAAGTAAAAAAGAAAAATTGTGTCTAAAATTAGAAGCTTAATTATACATTTGTATTGGAGTCCTGGCTACTATGTAACATTAATTTGCCAAATTTTCTTAAATACTACAAACACCCTAAAGGTCAAATACATAGTTTATTCTGAGACTTAACATAAAAATATTCAAATCTAAATCTTCCACAGGCCTCACGGCCACCTCCCTGGCAGTAACTGAGTCTCCCAGCCTGGCAGGGGCTCCCCTGTGGGACCCACATCGGCGGGGGGTGGGGGGGGGGGGAAGAGGGGGTTGTGGCTTGGATGCCAGGGGACAGGCTACGGCCCTGTTAGGGCCTGCCCTCTACCCCCCACCGCCTGTCTTCGCTTCTGGCCTCTGCAGACCTCCCAGCCCGCAGGACCCTTCCCAGACCCGTCCACAGAGGACTTCAACACTCGGTGGGATTCAACGAATCTGTTTATACCTGTTCTTTTCTGAAAGACTAAACCCCTTCATCCCGTCAGCCTGGATGGGAATGTGTGCAAACACGAAAATGCTTCCCTGTGGATTTGGGCCACGTTGCGTGTTGTGCAGCATTTACACCGTGTTGAGAAGAGTGTACCGTGTTCTGTGGCCAACTGTGCACGTGGTCAGGTTTCTCTGCACACCAGTCACACGGCTCGGGAGGCTCAGGACCCCTTTGGGCCCCGGTTTCATTCATCTTTGCCAACATAGTGTAGCACTCTTGTTTTAAATTTAAATCGCTAGATGAAAAAGGATTATTCGTTGAGAGATTGTATCTCTTTCGTGACTAGTGCGTTGTAATATTTCTGTACGTGAGAATCAGAAGGCTGTGTTTTCCTCATTTGTCTTAGTCCGGCCAGATCTCTTGAGCGGGCACCAAAGTGACAGCTTCAGTACGTGACGTGTCCTTTTTTTATGGCATGAAATTTCCAGAAATAGACCCGGCAAAGCTATTCCAACGGCTCAGCGCCACGATACCATACGTACGTTGGGCTGGCCATTCTTCAACTTGGATTTTGGAGCTCTGTGCGTTCAGGAGTTAAGGCAGTGTTGAGTGTGAACCTAAGAGGAACTTCCCTTTCTGTGTAATGGAGGGAAGAAATAGGGATTCGTCGATTGTTTCTAAATCTCTGGCTAGCCTTGGTTTCTGCAAAATGCCTAGCAAAGCCAGCTTTTGATAAAAAGGAGCCTTGCTGACTGTCCGTCCTGGGGTTGGATGCTTTAGTTATTTCGCGGGTAATGACAGCTTTCACTTGGGCACTCAGACTCCGTCCTGGGCCTGGCGCGGCCGGCCGCAGAGCCGGCTTGCAGCCAGCAGACTGGCCCCTCCTGAACCACCGAGGCCTGAAGTCTGCTGGGGCTGTTGGCCTGCCCGCGTGCAGGTGCCAGTCGGCCCCGCTGCCCGGGGGTGGTGGGGCATTTTGCTGGGGAGTGGAATTTGGAAGGGGGCTCCGAAAATTATGAGCAACACGTTGGCACGAGGCTCCCGCCCCGCGTCCGAGGCCGCTTTCAACCTCTTGGGCAAATGGCGCCACCTGCTGGCACCTTCCTGCGACCCTGTGGTGTCCTGTCCCGTGGGTGACCTGTGGGTGACCTTGCTACTCTGCCCCGCCCCTGGTTTCACCCAGCAGTGTGTCAGTCGGAGAGAGTGACCCTTTGTGAACAATTCCTTGCGTAGGGGCGCCTGGGGGGCTCAGTCGGTGAAGCGTCCCATCATGATCTCGGCCCAGGTCGGGATCTCACGATTTGTGGGTTCGGGCCCTGCATCAGGCTCCTCGAGCACAGTACGCAGCCTGCTTGGGATTCTCTCTCCCCCTCTCTCTCTGCCCCCTCCCTCGCTGCCCCCTCCCTCGCTTGTTCCTGCTCTCTCTCTCCTTCTCTCTCTCTTTCTCTCTCAAAATGAAGAAATTAAAAAAAGTTCCTTGCATAGTATTCTACTGTAGAGCACGTATTTTCAAAGCTTTTGGCACAAATTCCCAATTTTCCCTTTAGACTGGCTGTACTAATATCAGACATTGTAGTCTTAACACGGTCTGATAGAAGGACTGTAAATCTAGATGGTTTTGAAATAAAATTCTGATTTTCCCCCAGTATTTGTTATGGACGTTTTTTCATTTTCTTAACCGACCAGGCTCCAGACCCAGAGCAGAGCCCGACACGGGGCTCGAACTCGATGACCCTGAGATCAAGAGCTGAGCTGAGCTCAAGACTCCCGACGCTTAACCGACTGAGCCGCCCCGGTGCCCCTGTTTTGAAACCAAAGGGCTGAACGAGTGGCAGGGGGATCCCTCGCCACCTGGATTCATCAGTTGTTGACTCTGGCCACAGCGTGTTTGGCCGCATGGGAGCGCCTGGTGACCATTCAAAGGTGTGGGTCTCGTGACAACACCCCTAAACGTCGCAGCCCTTGCTGACAGGTGCTTCCTGGGAAGGAGCAGCACCGGCATGTGGGCAGCAGGCCTGTCTCCAGGGTCGGCTCCTGTCCGCTCCGTGTGGCCCCCGGAGCCCCTCCGTCGCCTCTCACAGCTTTCGTCATGTGTTCAATTGGTTGTCGCTCCTTCGGTCTCTTTGAGCCCGGAACAGTCCCTCATCCTTTTTATAACCCTACAAGTGTTAAACTGAAAGATGAAAATTTTTTTAATGTTTGTTTATTTTCGAGACAGAGACACAGCAAGAGCGGGGGAGGGGCAGAGAGAGGGAGCCACAGAATCGGAAGCAGGCTCCGGGCTCCAGGCTCCGAGCTGTCAGCACAGAGCCCGACGCGGGGCCCAAACCCACAAACTGTGAGACCATGACCTGAGTTGAAGTTGGACGCTTAACTCACTGAGCCACCCGGGCGCCCCTACGAGTGTTAAACTTAAAAACTTCTTACTTTGAATCTCAGTCTTGCAGAGACGTTGCAAAAACTGTACCGACTTGCCACGTGCCTTCCCCAGTGTTCACATTTGACCAAACGTATGCCCACTCTCTCCACCTCTCTTTCACTGTGTGTGCGTGCACACGTGTGCATATACACATACACACGTATGTGTGTGCGTACATTTGAGAGAGTAAGTTGTGGATGTGATGCCCCCCAGTATTTCCGTATGCATCCCAAAGCAAGGATGCTGTCTTCATTAACCACAGCACAGTCACCAAAATCAGGAAAGCGACTGGTAAAATACTCTTACCTGCTCTGACTTTGTGTAAACTTTGCCGGGTGTCTCACGAATGAGCGACTGTCTCGCTACCGGCAAAAAGGAAAGAGCATTTGGGGGGCCCAGGCCCCCGTTGAGGACCACACACACCTGTCGCTTCACTTACTGGAGAAGTCTATCGGCCTCTTGCACGTTCCCGCTTTGGAAGCTTACGGGCCAGTCACTTCGTAGATTGCCCCTCAGTTTCGGATGGTGAGCGCAGCCTCGGGATCGGGCAGGACTCCTCCCACGTCTTAGGTGTCCTTCTCGGGAGGGCTGTGATGTTCCTTTGTCTCCTTACTGATCATCGGAACGTTCACCGTCTGGTTACATGTTGTCTGCCAGGTGTCTTCACTGCGAAGCTACTGTTTTCCCGTGTAATCAGTGGTACGTTAGGGCAGGTGTGCTGACATCGGGTGCGTTTCCTCTTCGGGGCCTCGTACGGGCCTCCCCGAGGAGTCCCGCCTGAGGCTCGGGTTACTGTGCCTGTTGCCAGCGCGATGGCATTGCATCCGCCCCTGCCTACTGGATGGACCGCGCTATCATTCAGAGCTGTGCCTTCCCCCACTTTGTCCTTCGTTTACGTGCGCGTATCAACACGGACGGCTTGGGGCAGCGTCGACGTTTTCACAGTGCTTGTTCTTGGAGCGCGTGAGCACGGAAGGTCTTCCTGCTTCTTTGAGTCACCTCCGATTTCCTGTGAAAGCTTCCTCTAGTTTTCAGAGTCAGGCCTTTCGCCTCTTTGGCTAGGTTTATTCCTGAGTACCTCATTGGACTCACCGATGGTTGTTTTACTCCGAGTACTGTCATCCCCCGTCGCCCGTTGTCCCACGTTTGGCCCGTGAGAGCTTCTGCAAGCTGCTTTGACTCCTGGCGTGTCCCCGTAATTTTTGAGCACAGGCTCCGGGTCACCTTGTGCCTTTCCTGCCCCAGCCCTGGGATCACGTCAGCCACTGCTCTCCGGAGCCCCGATTCTTTGTTCTGGGGAGTGACGTTTATCACCCAGGGTCTGGGTGGTACCGGGTGTCGCTGCTTCTCCACCCTCTCGGGGGACAGGGCTGAAGCAGGTGCACACGCATGTGTGTGTGTGTGTGTGTGTGTGTGTGTGTGTGTGTGTGTGTGTTGAACGCACGGGAACTCACACCGACAGCTCCACTTCCGTTCCAGCAGGGCGGGGTCCCCCCCGAGCCGTTCCCTGTCTGTGTTTGGGGCCCCTTCTCTGTCACCGACCGTCCTGTGCTTATTCCCCGTGTATTCGTGTGTCTTCCCAGTCTCACGAAGCATCTGCCTGTTTATCAAACCCAAGGAAGTGTACCTTTTAAGTCAGGAAGTCAGTGGGGTGTTGCAGGAAGAGGCTCGTCCATCCGCTGTGTCGTGGCTCCGTGCCCGAGGGGGGGCGGCCTCCTCCTGGCCCAGTGAGGGAGGGCGCTTCCAGAGCTGAGGGCAGGGCGCCGCTGGCCTGTGCATGGAGTGCCGTGGGTGGAAGCAGGGCCGCCCCGCGTCCTCACCGTCCTCACCGCTGAACGTCCCTTCTGTTCGAGAGGAGCGGGCGGCGCAGGGACGCAGGGCCTCGGATCGGCGCCACTTCCTGTGCCCGAGTCCCCGTGGGCGGTGCACCGAGGGCCCCGTGTTCACCTGCACGAGCGGCGGGGCTCGCCCAGGGAGGACCCTCCGATGGAGCTGGGAGCCCACGCGGGGCCCGCACCCTCTTTTGGGAGTACGGTGTGCCTGCATAAAAGCCAGGGGCCGTTCTGACGCCATCCCGTGGACGCGTACGTGCGGGCCTCCCGACACGGCTGGCCTCGGACTGTGATGGAGGGCTGTGGGGTGTCGGCCAAGCTCGGCGCCGGACCGCGTCCTGGCGGACGTGCCTCGGTGACGTTTGACGGAGGCCGCTCCCGGCTCAGCCTCGCGGCCGGCCTGGGGGGCGACGCGTCCGCGGAGAGGAGGGTGGTGTCGCTTTCAGGTTAGCTATTCTTTAGACGGACGGTTTGCGGACCACTCCTTCTCCACAGTGAAGAGCGTCAGACGCGTCCAGATGGCTGGGGGGGGGCTGCCTCCCTCCCCGCTGTGGCTGCACAGCTCCGAGAAGACGGGGACCCGGGCCGGGCCGTGCTGGCCCCGATACCCGCCGGCCGAGTCTCCCTCGCCACGTGCGTGTGGGGATGCGTGAAACCACAGGCGTGGAGGAGGCCCCGACCCGGACGCGCGTTTCCGCACGGCCTCACCCGATGTCTCCGCGGCCGGGAGGGTGAAGCCGTGTGACCAGGGGGTTACTCGCCACGTCTGCCCCGTCCTGCAGGTGTTCCCTAGGGAGGGTGGCTCTGGCGTCGACTGTCTGTCTGGCGGGAAGTGCGCTGAGGACGTGGACCCCCCCAGAGCTGTTCTTTGAGCCTCCGTCGCAGCAGCGCCGTGAGCTGCTCTCGTTCCGGCGGCCACGGAAGTAACGGTGACAGGAGAAAGGGCTCAAAAGCGCAGCGAGGACACGTGGGTGTCGGGGCCCGCGGAGCTGGGGTGACTCGCGTGTCCAACGCGCGCCCCGTCAACGGTGAGCGCTTTGGGGCGGGGCCAGACGCCGTGCCGGTCGTGGGGGACGCGGCAGGACGGGGCCCTCGCCGGCCCTTACCGTGTAGCGGGAGCAACCACGAGGCGCCGCGGGGCCGAGCCCGGGGTGGACGGCGGGCCCCCGGAGAGCTGAGCACGGCAGGCGAGGGAGAGGCACTGGCAGGGCCGCCTGGGGACGGTGACGTGACGGGGCACGTGCGGGCGCCGGCCAGGCCCCCAGGAGGCCGGAGCGCGGGGCAGAACTGCGCGGGGGGGGGAGCACCGTGCGGCCTGAGGACGAGGCGGGTGCTCCCTGACATGGACACAGCTCCGAGTAGGGGACGGCTGGCCAGGGACTTGCCCTTCAGGGGGGTTTTCACCAGGACTGCATTTCTGAAAGGTGGACTCTGGAGAGGAGGAGGGGGAAGGCCAGAGGTTCACCTGAGCCCTGCCGGTGATCAGGGTTGGGGCCAGCGGCCTGGGGTGGAGGGGGAGGCGAGAGTCCAGGGGGAGGGCCAGCCTTTGGTCAAGGCACAGACGGTTGGGAGGCGCTCAGTGACAGGTGTGCCCGTGTCTCAGGATCGGGGGTGCCAGGGGCACAGAGGGCAACTTCGGCGGCAGCTCCACAGGAGTTCCTGGTCTAGCCGTGGGCTTGCCACATCCCGCCCTTCTCTCCTGCCCTCCCCGGCCCACGGACACACCCCTGCAGGTCCCGGTGGTGGTGGTGGCCGTGCTCAGGTGCTCAGCTGCGATGACAGGGCTGACGCCCCTTACCCCACCCACCTCCTCCACGATGTCAGCCGCACCCCTTGGTTCTGCTCTTGTCCCGCTGGCCGCGGCTCCCATTCTGGGCTGGTGCCCCGCATTCCCACCCCGTCCCCCCTGGGCGGACTCACCCAATCTGGGGGTCTCTCCAGCCTGCCTCGGTGTCCTGCCGAAACAAAGTCCCACCACCCGGGTAGATGAAAGCCACAGAAACGTATTTTCTTGCAGCTCTGAAATCAACCTGCAATCTGAAGGCTCCAGGGGAGGGTCCCTCCTGCCTCTTTCAGCTCCTGGTGGCCCCAGGCGTTCTTGGCTTGTGGCCGTGTCCCTCCAGTGTCACCCTGTCTTCACGTGGCGTCCCCCCTGTATGCCCTGGGTCTTGTTCTCCCCACTCCCACCCTTCAAGGGCACCAGTCACTGGATTTAGGGCTCCCCTAAATCCGGGATGATCTCCTCTGAAGATCCTTCACATAATTCCATACATAAGGACCCTATTTCCTAGAGAAGGTCCCATTCGCGGGGCCCCGGGGCTGGGATTTGGCCATCTCCTGGAGGATGCTGTTCAGCCCCTGCATGCACCAGCCGTGCTTGATGGTCACTAAGTCTGCACTTCTTTGTTTTTTCTTTTTTTTAATGTTTATTTCTGAGAGAGAGAGACAGAGCGTGAGGGGGGAGGGGCAGAGAGAGAGGGAGACACAGAATCCGAAGCAGGCCGTCAGCACGGAGCCCGACGCGGGGCTCGAACTCATAGACGGTGAGATCATGACCTGAGCCGAAGTCGGACGCTTAACCGACCGAGCCCCCCAGGCGCCCCACCAAGTCTGCGTTTCTGGCACAGACTCATTTACTGAGAACCTGTAGGAGCAGCGTCTCAAACCTAAAATGTCCCGACTCTTGCTCTCTCCTCCCAGGCCACAGAACCTGCTCTGATCCAACTGCTGAGTCCGGGACATGTGGCTCTGCTCGGCCAGGTGCTCAGGTGGGAATCCCCACGGCCCCCAGCCTGTCTGTGGCTGCACACCTGTCCTTGTGCCCCTGTGTCGTCACCCTGCTGCTCAGACCCTCCCGTGGGTCCCTGCCCCCCTGACACGGGGGACTGTGGCCCATGAGGGTGTGTGGGACCTGGTCCTGTGCCTCCCGCTCCCCTGCCTTCCACTTCTCCTTTGTCACGCCGCCCAGCCACGCTAGCTGTCCTCCAGACACACTGCGCCCGGCTCCTTCCTGTCCCCCTGCCTCTGGGCGTCTCCCACGGGCACTTGTAGCGGTCCTCCCCCAGGCATTCCGTGTCCCTGCCTGGTCGCCCTCACCTCACCGCCTCCTGATGCCTGCGTGCGCGGTGACCGGTTTGTGCCTGTCTGCCCCGGACCCACGCTCCGCCAGTGCACGGGACAGGGCTTGAGACAGGAGCCTTTGCTGAAGGAAGGAGGGGAACCTCGTTTGCCCCTGGGCTTTTCATGAGGTCACGTCGTGAGCCCCCACCTCATGCCGGCTCCCTGGGCAGGGGGGAGGCCCTGGTACTCGGGCTCCTCGGCGTAGCACGGCCCCCCGGGAGAGCCTCCCCCGGGGCGGGCCGTGGGCTGGACACCCTTCTCCTTCTGGCTGGGCCTCGGGACGTGCTTCTCACTCCGCCCCCGGCTTGCTGGTCTTCGACTGGATTTTTTCCAGCGCGCACAGTCTCCCAGAGCGTCGCTTCCCCTGGTGACCTTCAGTGGCCGAGCTAGGGCAGAGCAAGCGGAATAGTGCCCTTGACCTCGTGACCTTGTCGGCACAGCCTGGGCTGTCGGAGCCTCTCTGGCCGCCCCGGGACGTTATCGGTTCCCATGCCACAGTGCAGGTGCTCCTAGCCCCCCACCCCCACCCCCACCCCCACCCCCGCCGCTGTAACGAGTCACTTTACGCTGTCCTCAAGTAAGTGAACCGTCTTTCTGCCTGTGTATCACACCTGTGTTAGGGGAGAGCCCTTCACCGCTCCCGTCTGAGGTCCGGTCTCCGGAGCCCCGGTCGCTGGGCTCTGTGTCCGGGGCGCGTGGCCAGAAGGGTGCCCCGTCACCCGGCTGGGAGAGCTGGCCCTGCGTCCTGCCCCCCGCCGCACGTGTGGTCCCTGACATTCCCTGTATTTGTGGCCACTGCCCCCCGCCCCACACCCCTGCGGCCTTGGCTGCCCCAGGAAAGCTGAGCCTCACCAACTCGCTGTGGTGCCCCAGGGCCCACAGCGCTGTCCTGCATGTGTAGACGGTTACTAGATGCTTGTTGGCTGAGTGGGTGAACGAACCCAGGTGGCTAAAACCTGAAAGCCAGTCAGGGCCCGGGGCAGGGACAAACACGTGACCGCTAAGTGAGTGGGGTGGTGCTGAGGGGGGTCGGCTCTCGACAACGCCAGGGTGGCGTTTCCCTCTCCGTGCGCAAGTACGTGTTCTTGAAAAGTACCCGGGTGCCGTGGAAGGGGGGGCCCGGGGTGCTCTGCAGTTACTAACCGGCGCTCTTCTGCTTTTGTTTCCGCAGACGCCATTTGCTCTTGACGCAAGATGATTTGATGCTTTCCTATGAGACCCATGAACCATGATGGCTACACAGACACTAAGCATAGACAGCTACCAAGACGGGCAACAAGTGAGAGCTGGGGCTTTATTCTGCATTCTCAGTGCCGCCAGGGGACCGGCGCCTTGTGTAGTTACGTTCAGTTTCATCGAGCTGCAGGTCCAGTTTCAAGCGCGCCCTGCGTTTCGTACGTGTTGCTGCCCGGAGAGGCCAGCCATGGAGCTGTTGGCGTCGCTTCCCCCGGGGACGGCAGGCCGCCAGTGCTTTTGACTCCCCGAGTCACGGTTTCTCGGGGGTTTGCCCTGTTAGTGTCTGTATTAGCGAGGCTTGTTGCCTTCAAAGAAAAGCGGGGTGCCGTTGCTAAAAGCCGGGCCCCAGGTGGCTGAGCTTAGCAGGAGGCGTGGTGCGGGCGGCAGAGGGCACCGTCCCGATGGACGGCGTGGCGCGGAGGCCGTGCCATCTGCTCACGTTGCACAGCTGTGCCCGGATGGCTGGCCCTGACACCGCATGGGTGGAGTCCTGACCGCCCTCCCACTGTCCGTGGCCTTGGCTTGCCTTCGCAGCTGCAGCTGCGGGAAGGCTGGGTTTTGTGCTGGGTGCCCCGAAGCGCTCGGGAGGAGGGGGTGGGGGCCACCCCCGTCTCCCTCGAGCCCTGGAGCTCCGTGCAGCGAAGGCCTCCCAGCCTGCCTTTGCCCCTGCTTCCTGCGCTCAGGAGGCGGTGCGGGGATGCCCAGAGGCTCTCTTTTCTCCCTACTTGAAGATCCTAGTTAGCGGGCCCGACCAACTGATCAGGCTCGGTGGCCTCTCCCAGATGAGGTCACAGCCCTGCCTCAGTGAGGCTCCAGGTGGGCGCCCAGGACCTGCGGCGGCCTCCCTCGTGACTCTCCTTGGTGGCCGGTCTCGTGCCCTTCCTGGCTTGGTTCCTGTGGCACAGACTTGGTTTTTGTGGGCTTTTGAAAAACGTCTCGGGGTCTGAGCTTCTTACAGGAATTGAGTTGGGGGGTCCCTTTCAGCCTGCTCTCTGCATCTGGAAGCCCCGCGATATTTCCAAGTGATTTTGTTTCTAAAACGCCAAGCTGGGGTTGTCCCTTCCTCTCCCACTGCTGAACCCTGCCCGGGGGTGGGGGCGGGGGTGACCCTGCATCACCCTCACACCCCCGCATCGCCCTCGCACTCACCTCTGCCCCTCTTTCCCGTGCATCCCTGCCCCGTGGCCCTGGGCCTGGCCCTGGCTCTTCCTCAAGCAGCAGGGGGGCCAGTGCCTTCCTGTCTGGCAGGTCTTTGCGCAAATCCTTCCTGGGAAGACTCCCCTGCCCGCCCCTGGCACCCCCCCCCCCCAAGCCTGCTCCCTGCTCCCTCCCTGCTTGCACCTGGTTCTCCTTTGTGGCACTGATCACCTGCTGGCAGATCCTGTTCGGAGTCCCCTCCCCCCGCAGGGCAGGTGGGCGTCCTGGTGCCCTGATGGGGTTCGTGTCCTGTGCAGTGCCAGGCACGGGGAGGGACAGAGCCTCGCTTTTAACAGCCAAGCTCTTTCCCACGACACGCAAAACTCGTGAACGTTATGTTACGCGTTGACTGTCCCACGGTGTGGCTCTGCCTCCCCTCCACACTTGGACAGCGAGCTTTCCCTTCCTTCGCGACCATTAAAGAAAGAAACAAACAAACCCAAAGACCTGAAATACATCTTTTGACGCTTGTTTATAATACTGTCGGATCTCCCTCCAGAAAGGTTGTGTTCGATTGGGCTTGTTAATTGCTTTACTGCTTCGTGTTTTCAAGAGAGAAACAATTTCCCAGGCGCGCTGCGCCATCTGAAGGCAGTGGGACAGAGGTCTCCCTGCACATCTGGGCTGACGGAGAGACTAGAGCCTGCACCGCAGGACAGGGGCTCCCTCGCCGGGTGGGCGACTAACCCCGGCTGTCAGGGGGGTCGCATGGCAGGGAGCAGGCTCTTTCCCTGCCTGGGGACAAGCCCCTTGCCCGAGTGCCCCCACCAGCTGCTTCCCCCGGGGCGCGGAGCCATGGCAGCTGGCGGCAGGGCAGGTGGGTTCCGGTCCTGAAGCAGCTGAGGGCACTGGTAATCTGCTCCTGGATAATTACAAGTTTACTGCAGCAATTTAGGGTTTTTTTTAAATGTTTATTTTGAGAGCAAGTGAGTGCATGGTGCAGGGTGGCGGGGGTGGGGGTGGGGAGATGGGGTGTGGGGGGGAGACGGGGGAGGAGCAGAGAGGGAGAGAGACGCAGAGAATCCTAAGCAGGCTCCGTGCTGTCAGCACAGACTTGTGCTTGAGACTCCATCTAACAACTGAGATCATGACCTGAGCCGAAAGCAGGAGTCGGATGCTTAACTGACCGAGCCACCCAGAGCCCCCCAGCAAGTTGGAATTTTTTTTCTGTAAACTGAATTCTTTATGTTTAAGGATTTAAAGACTTTTCACCTAAGTTACAAACCAAAATAGCTGGTTTAAAGCAATTTACATTTATTTATTTACTTTTGAGAGACAGAAAGAGACAGTGCAAGTGGGGAGAGGCAGAGAGAGAAGGAGACACAGAATCCAAAGCAGGCTCCAGGCTCTGAGCCGTCAGCACAGAGCCTGACGCAGGGCTCAAACTCACAAACCGTGGGATGGTGACCTGAGCCAAAGTTGGAGGCCCAAACAGTTGAGCCACCCAGGCGCCCCTTAGTTTAAAGCAATTTAAATGATAATATCTAGACGCTATTTCTTTAAACACTGCCAGTCTTTACTTTCTAAATACAGTGACTTTTTTTTTCAACATGTTTATAGATGACGTATTCCTGAAATTTAAGAATAGATAGGGGAGAGTTTCAGCCCTGCCATGACTACGTTTGTTTTCGTGACAAGATAGGAAGAGTTTGGACTGTTTGTTTCTACCTCTCAAGCTGTGATGTTGCTCAGTGTGAGGGTTTAGGGCAGGAAGAGACACACACAGTAAGGTGACTTAATCCCCTCGGCACTCTGGAGGTGGCATATTTTTTGAAAATCACACGCAGTTCACAGATATCGGCCCTCAGTTTTCAAGATGATTTGGAAACTCAACCTTTGTTTTAGCCATTTGCAAAACGTGTCAGACTCAAAGGAGGTTTGTTGGTGGTAATTTTGATGGATTCTCGCCAGCCCTCCAACTGTCTCCCACTTTACCAGTCCTCTTGTTTCTGCTTGAGAAGAGAATACTTAGTAGCAGTTTACTTTGTGTTTAGTAACAAAAACTCTCCTCCTCCTTTCACAGATGCAAGTAGTAACAGAGTTAAAAACGGAGCAAGATCCCAACTGCTCTGAACCGGATGTGGAAGGAGTGAGCCCTCCCCCGGCGGGCTCCCAGACGCCAATGGACGCAGACAAGCAGGCCATTTATAGGTAGCGATGAGATGCGATGCGCGTGGGTTTTAGTAGGGGTAAGAGGAGCAGAGAAACTTGGTAAATGGAATATGCTGGAGCTGGCAGCTAGGCAGAGCATTGGGTATGGTGTGATGACCACTAGGGTGAGCAGTTTCTCGAATTAAGATGTTATTCCTACTACCTTAAAAAAAAAGTTTTGGAATCTAAATCTGTATTTTAGTCAACCCTGCAAGAAGAAATCTTCAAGCCCAGACAATTCTACTGGGGAATCCTACCAAAAATAAAGAAGAAAAAACAGCAAGTCTACACAGTCTCTTCCAGAAAAAGGAAGAGGGGAGGCTTTCCAACTCAGCTTACGAATTGAGCATCACTGTGATACTAAAGCCACAGACAATACAGAAAGGAAAAGTACACACCAGTGCGCCTCACGAACTTGCACGTAAAAATAGTTAATCCGGTATTAACAAATGAAATTCAATGACGTATGAAAAGAATCACCTGCGGTGACCAAGTAGCGTTTATCCCAGGAACTCAAGACTGATTCAGTAGTCAAAGTTCAACCAATGAGACCCACAACACGCTCGTATCGGTTGACACAGAAAAGTCAACAGCTAATTATGGTTAAACGCTGTCAGCGAAGTGGTAATAGAGGGAAACTTTCCTAACCTGATGAAGGGCAACCTCCAAAAATCTATAGTTCTCATTATGTTTAGTGGCCAATGACTGTTTTCTGTAAGATTGGGAATAAGGCAGAGATGTTCACTCGGCCTCCCCCTGTTCAGTACTGTAATGGAAGTCATAGCCAGTGCAGTAAGGCAAGAAAAAGAAAGAAAAGGCATACCAGCTGAGAAAGGAAGAGAGAAAACTGGCTTTGTGCACCAACAACACGATCGTCTACATCAAAAATCCCAAAGACTCCACCAAAAAATGTCCAGGACTGAGTTTAATAAGGTCACAGGTTACAAGGGCAACACACAGAAACAAATCCTATTTCTATACCAGTAATATACAATTGGAAACGGAAATTAGAAAGACAATACCGTTTACAAGAGCACCAAATCAGGTGTAAACCTAACAAAACACAGACCCTTGATGCTGGAAACTGTAAATGCTGACGCAAGCAATCAGAGAGAACCTAGGTGGTGGGGCATACCATACTCATGGATTGCAAGAGTCAGCACAGCACAGATGTCACTTCCCCTGAAATCCAGCTGCAGGGTTAGCACAATTGCGATTAAGGTCTCAGCGGGATATTTTGTACATATAGATAAGCCAGTTCTAAATTTTACATGGCAGATGAAGGAACTAGACCAGCTAAGACAGTGTTGAAGAGGAAGACTACAGTCGGGCTTCAAGGCTGACTCGGGTGTTACGGTAATGACGATGTCGTGACGGTGGTGAAGGGCTGGGATCAGCGTCACTGATAGCCCAGAAGTAGGTGTACGAAAACATGATTTATGTGACCTTCGCAAAGGTGCCAACACAGTTCGGTGGAGTGGAGGTAGCCCCTCCCACAAACGGTGTTGGAACAGTTAGACGTTCACCTGCTGGAAGAAGACCCTTGACCTCATCTCACGTTTTATACAGAAGTTGCCTCAAGATGGGGCATAGATCTCAGTGTAAAACTCGCAACTGGAGAAATGGTCTCTCCACACAGTGGAGTGTCGTGCAGCCATAAAAAGGAATGGCGTACCGACTATGCGGTACAGCACTGACGGCCCTTGAAAGCGGTGTCGCTAAGTGAAGGAGGCTAGAGGCCAAAGGGCACGTATCCTGTGATTCCTTTTATCTATCTATCTATCTATCTATCTATCTGTTTATTTAATTTTTTATTTTTTAAAGTTTACATCCAAATTAGCTAGCATATAGTGCAGCAATGATTTCAGGAGTAGATTCCTTAGTGCCCCTCGCCCATTTAGCCCACCCACCTCCCACAACCCCTCCATCAACCCTCAGTTTGTTCTCCATGTTTATGAGTCTCTTCTGTTTTGTCCCCCTCCCTGTTTTTGTATTATTTTTGCTTCCCTTCCCTTATGTTCATCTGTTTTGTCTCTTAAAAGTCCTCATAGGCGTGAACTCATATGATTTTTGTCTTTCTCTGACTAATTTCACTTAGCATAATATCCTCCAGTTCCATCCACATAGTTGCAAATGACAAGATTTCATTCTTTTTTTGATTGCCGAGTGATACTCCATTGTGTATATATATATATATACCACATCTTCTTTATCCATTCATCCATCGATCGATGGACATTTGGGCTCTTTCCATACTTTGGCTGTTGTTGATAGTGCTGCTATAAACATGGGGATGCATGTGTCCCTTCGAAACAGCACACCTGTATCCCTTGGATAAATGCCTAGTCGTGCAACTGCTGGGTCGTAGGGTAGTTCTGTTTTTAGTTTTTTGAGGAACCTCCACACTGTTTTCCAGAGTGGCTGCACCAGTTTGCATTCCCATCCGTGATTCTTTTTATACGAAGTGTCCAGAACTGGCGAATCCGTAGAGACAGACAGTAGATTAGCAGCGGCTTGGGACTGGGGTTTGGGGGAAAATGGAGAGTGGCTGCTAATGACGAGAGGGTTTCTTTGGGGGACGATGAGAATGTTATAAAATTGCCTTGGTGGTGAGTATAGTAAGCACCACTGAATTGTCCGCTTTAGAGTGGATGTTGTTTCGTACAGGAACTGTCTCTCAGCCGCGCTGTTATATAAGCCAGTGCATACGTGCATACTAAAATATTCTCCCGAAAATGTGGAACGTACATTTAAAATTTTTCTCCCCCCAGGCATCCACTATTTCCACTACTAGCTTTGTTGTTCGAAAAATGCGAACAGTCTACCCAGGGCTCAGAAGGCACGACCTCTGCCAGTTTTGATGTAGATATTGAAAATTTTGTAAGAAAGCAAGAGAAAGAAGGAAAACCCTTCTTTTGCGAAGACCCGGAAACCGACAATTTAGTAAGTAAAAGAAATGTTTTATTCTTACGTCTTATTGCTTCCCAGTTTCAAATCTGACCAATAAATTTTAAGCTTCCAATTAGAACTTTAGGATGTAGTTCGGCTAAAGGGGAGCATCATACAGTTCGTGAAATAGCTTCCTGTACCTGTGACCTCAGTGTCCCCACGTCGTCCAGCTTCTCCAGTGACCTCATGTAAGAACCCGAGGAGAGGACCTGAGCCTGCATCGCAAGGGGCCGGGGACCCACTTCTCTCCTCAACATTTGTAACGTCCCCCGGAGTCGGCGTGCTCACGCGCTGGGCTGCTCGGGCAGCGTGTCTGGGCCCCGCTTCAGTTCTTGGCCTCTCCCTGGTCACGGACACATGACCTTCTTCTCCGAGACAGACGGACCTCATGCTCAGTCTTGAGGCTGGTATTTGTGGCGGGAGGCAGGGCTGTACGTGCGCTCGGGGAGGCCCGTGAACGGAGCGAGGCAGGCTTACCAGAGGGCTCCCAGGCTCCCCGCTGCTTCCCTCGGCCTTTCTGCTCGGAGCCAGTTGGTCTCACCTTGGCGCCCTCCTTCCAGCTCCAGCCCCGAGGTTCAGGGTTGTGTGTGCTTTCTCAAGGGAGCGGACACTTTGTTGGAGTGAACGTCAGTGCCGGACCCGGAGGGAGCGGGGCCCATCCGTGCTGGTGGAGAGCCGTTAGCCTGTGGCCGGGGGCCTGCCCCTTCACCGGGTTTCCTTAGAGCACGCTAACGCCCAGCCCCGAGCCCTAGTCAGGGCCCTTAGCAGCAGAAAAGCATCCTTAGAAAAGTTTTTCCTGAATAAATTGCCCGCAGCTTTGTTGCTCTTTAAGTTTCTCATTATACATTCAGCCCTCACTGCCTAATGGATTTTGTGATGAGTTGTCCGACCTCGAGTAAGTCTCCTCATCTTTGAAATGGGACTAGCAGCGCCCGCCCTCTTGGGGTGAGACTCAGAAGCTCTCTCTGCCTCTGAATCTCTGTCATACAGCCATCAGTGCGTGGGCCGCGGGTACAGCCAGAGTGGCCCCGGGCTCTGCTGACCGGTCTTCGAGCACAGGGCCTGGCAGAGTTTGGTTCGTGGTCACTCTCGGTCCACAAATACATGCGAATTACTGCCACCCAGGTCACAGGGGGAGGGGCTGGGCTCCGGGTTGTGGATTCCCGGCAAGTGGTGGTTTCCATCTGAGGCCGCTGTCTACCGCTGTGGGGCAGGTGACGCCAGAACTTAGTGACTTGACACAGTCACTGTAAAACTTTTGGGAAAATCGTAAAAGCCCGCATCTGGCACTGGGCGGGGAGTTCTCGGGCTCGACACCGAAAGCACAATCCGTAAAGGGCAGAGTCGGTTAACTGGGGTTTTGTCCAAATGAAGAGCTGCCTATGCGGTGGGCACGGACTCCTCCCCGTTTGCAGACAAAGAAGCGGGAGGTAAGCACCTCACTGGCTGTGATGCGAGTCGGCCGTGGGGCCAGGCCGAGGCCCTGCTGTCTCCCGCTGCAGCGACTCCCTGAGGGCGGCCCTGGGACCATCTGGGTCCCCACACACCGGACGCAGCTGAAGTACGGAAGGTCAGCGGCGCCGGGGTGACTTACTGTTTGGCCTGATTTCTGACGTCGCTCCCCTTGTGTCCCCGGCGGTGCAGACGGTCGTGGCGACGCGGCTCGGGCCAGTCACGGAGCGGTCCTGTGCTGGTGACGCCAACGGCCGCTGTGCTCCTGCCCGCTTGTCTGAGAGCCTTCGTTGTCTCTGCTTCTAGATGGTGAAAGCAATCCAGGTTTTGCGCATTCATCTTCTTGAGCTGGAAAAGGTTAACGAGCTCTGCAAAGACTTCTGCAGTCGCTATATTGCTTGTCTAAAGACGAAAATGAACAGTGAGACCCTCCTGAGCGGGGAGCCTGGAAGCCCGTACTCCCCCGTCCAGTCCCAGGTATTTACGTACGTTTGGGCCCCGCTCTGCTCCTCGGTTGCCGTCCTGTCCGCAAGGGGATGGACGGCTGCTCGTCACTGTCAGTCCGGAGACCGACAGCCCTTTCAGAACGTCTGGGCTGTCTCCGGCCGTCCTGCCCAGAGAGGTTTCTAGATCTCTGAGCCTGACCTGGGCTGGCCCGAAAGACAGTCCCTCCGGGCACCACGCAGCCACTGCAGTGAGGCCTCGGTCTGTGTACCGTGCCCCGATCCCATCCTTCTGGGGGAGAGAGTACCGTTCACTTCTTTCCTTCTTTTTCAAAATATGTTTTTTGTTGATTATTTCTTAAAATTGTGGTAAGCTACACAGGTCGTAAATGTGCCATCTTAACCACTTAAAAAATTTGTTTTAACGTTTTACTTTATTTTTGAGACAGAGACGGTGTATGAGCGGGGGAGGGGCAGAGAGAGAGAGGGAGACCCAGAATCCCAAGCGGGCTCCAGGCTCCGAGCTGTCGGCACAGAGCCCGAAAGCTCACGACCTGAGCTGAAGTCGGCCCTCAACCGGCCGAGCCCCCCAGGTGCCCCTCATCGTAACCGTTTTTACGTGCACAGGTCCGTGGCCGGAGCACGTCCACACTGTCGCGCCACCGTCCCCGCCCTCCGTCTCCAGAACTTCCCACGTTCTCCAACTGGAAGCCTGTCCCTGTTAACGACTAACTCCCCCCTCTCCCCTCCGCAGTCCCTGGCTCCCACCGTTCTACTTTCTGTGTCTATGGATTTGATTCGTCTGGGCAGCTGACGTAAGGGAAATCCTACGGTGTTTGTCCTCCTGTGTTTGGCGTATTTTGCGGAGCGCAGTGGCCTCAAGGTCCACCCACGGAAAGCACTGGTGGCAGGCGGTGGTCCGCGCGGTCGTAATCTGCACTTCCCTGATGGCCGACGGCGCCGACATCTTTCCGTGGGCTTAGTTGCCATCTGGAGATTCTCTCTGGTAGAACGTCTGCTCGTGTCTTTTGCCCGTTTTCTAGGGTTTTTTTAACTGTTGTTTTGAGAGTATTCTAGGTACGAGTCTCTTACTGGCTATGTGGTTTGTAAATAGTTTCTCCCAAGTCCGTGGCTGATCTTTTCATCCTCTTCACGGGGTCTTTTGCAGAACAAACATTTTAAATTCTGATCGAGTCCCACGTATCAGCTCTTCCTTTGATGAGCTGTGCTTCTGGTGGTGAGTCTGAGAACTCTGCCGAGCCCTGGAGCCCCAAGATTTTCTCCAGTCCTTTGTCTGCAAGCTGTGTGTTTCACACTCAGGTCCACGACCCATCTTGAGTGAACTCTTGTACGAAGTGTGAGGGTTTAGGTGGAGGCTGCTTCCGGAAGTTCCTCCGTTGAGTTGCTTTTGTGACACTGTCACAATGCCAGTCTTTTTGTGTCTGTCTGTTTCTGTCCCCTCTGTTGTCACACTGCTGGATGTATTCCCACCGTGTAGCCGTGGTTACTGGAGCTATTTGGTAGGTCTCAGATCGGGGTGGACTGTATCGTCCCCCTTTATTCTTTTTTCTCAAAATGGTTTTAGTTATTCTAGTTCCTCTCCGTGTAAATTTTGAAGTGATCTTGTCTGTATCTACAAAACAGCGTTACTGAGATTTTGACAGGAATGGCATTAAGCCCGTGTATCGTTTCGGGGCAAATCGGCATCTTTCCTGTGTTGGCTCTTCTGGTCCGCAGACATGATACGTCTCTCCATTTATTTACTCTTCTGTGATTTTTTTCATCAGCGTTTTGTAAGTTTGTCTTATAAGTCCTACACGTGTGTTTTTAGAATTACACCTGAGTATTTTTTTGAGCAATCATAAATGGTATTCTATCTTTGACTTCAGTGTCCCGGCTAGTATTTAGAAATATAGTTGATTTTTGTGTGTCTGTCTCGTATCCTGCGACCTTGCAGAACTCACTTGTTAGTTCTAGGAGGTCCTTCTCATAGATTCCTTAGGATTTCCTTCTTGTTAAGTTGTATCATCTGCAGATAGGAATAGTCCGTTCCTTCCTTCTTGATCTATATGCTTTTTATTTCCTTGTCTTACCTTGCTGCGTTGTCTAGAACATCCAGTGCTATCTTGAATACAGTTGGTGGGAGTGGACGTCCTGCCCTGTTCCCAGTCTTAGGGGGAAAGCATTCTGCCTTCCAATGTTTTTTTTTTGTTGTTGTTGTTGTTTTTAACATTTATTCATTTTTGAGAGACAGAGTGCGGGTGAGGGAGGGGCAGAGAGAGAGGGAGACACAGACTCTGAAGCAGGCTCCAGGCTCTGGCTCTGAGCTGTCAGCACAGAGCCTGATGTGGGCCTTGAACCCACGAACCATGAGATCATGACCTGAGCTGAAGTCAGACACTCAACCGACTGAGCCACTCAGGTGCCCCCGCCTTTCACTGTTAATTATAATTTTACTGGAAGATTTTTTTCTCGATGCTTTTCATAAAGTTGAGGAAGTTCCCCTCTATTCCTGTTTTTTTTTTTTGTCCGGAGAGTTTTTTTTTTTATTATGTTGAATTTTTTCAAATGCTTTCCCTGCATGAATTGATGTGATTATGTGATTTTTCTCCTTTCTTCTGTTAACATGGAGGTAGATCACATTACTTGATTTTTCGAATATTGAACAAGCCTCACATTCCTGGAATAAATACCACTTGGTCGCAGCACATTAATTCTTTTTATATAGGTTCCCGAATTCTGTTTGCTGTATGTTGTGAGACGTTTGTGTGTCCATACTGATTGTGGTTTCTTTTTTGTTACAGTCTTTGCCAAGGTTTCGTATCAGAATAATATGACTTTACAAAATGAGATGAAGAGTATTCCCTCCTTTTCTGTTCTCTGGAAGTGATTATGTAGAATTGGTGTGAATTCTTCGTTACGTGTTTGATAGAATTCTCCAGTGACGGTACTTGGACCCGGAGGTTTCTTTTCTGAGTTTTCGAGCTACAAATTCCGCGTCCGCAACAGTTACCGGGCTGTTGGGATGGTGTGTTTCGTGTTGGCTTCCGTCTAGACGTCAGATGTGTTTGTGCCCAGTTGTCGCCAGAGCCCCTCCCGCCGTTGGCATCTGCAGGCCCTGTGGTGCCCCCCCTCCCCCCGCCCCCTTCCTGGTGCTGGTAACTTGTCACCTCTCTTTTTTCCTGTCTTAGCAGGTTTGTCAGTATATTGATCTTTTCAGGGAAGCAGCTCTTTTTTTCATTGGCTGTTCTCTGTTGTTTTTCTGTTTTCAGTTTCATCGATTTCTGCTTCGATCTTTATTATTCCCTTCTTTCTGCTTGCTTTGGTTTCATTTTGTCCCTCTTCTTCTAGGTCCTTCATGTGGGAGCTTGGATATTTGATTTGGATGAATTAATTTTTATTCTAACCAAGTTCATGTGGCAGATGCCGTGTGTCCCTACCGAAGCTCGGACACGCACTCGGATCGGTGCGGCAGCCTGCAGAGTAATCGTCTTCGGGGTTTCGCACTGATGCCATCTAATTGCTCAAATACCTGCGTGCTGGTGGTGTGCCAGACCCTGTGCCTTGACGCCCGGCACAGAGCCGCCTTCCCGGCCACCTGCCCCAGCCATCGCAGCCCGTTTGTACCTGACTTGGGATGGCTGGGATCTTGATGTGGTCTTACGCTCTTGCTGTGCAACCGGCTGGGGCCAGGCCCAGACCTAGCACTCTACGGACCTGAACACCCGGGGTGGGGGCGGGGGCGGGGGGAGGGGGGACACCAGTGTGCTCTGTGCTCCGGTGAGGGGACAGAGCTGGCCGCGGCCGCAGGTGGCTCTCTGGCACCACGTGGAGCCTCCTGAGCCTGTGGCGTCCTCCGTAAAGGGACTCTGGTTCTTGGAAAGCTCTAGAGTGAGCCAATGGAGTGGGAAGGCTGTGCGATGACCTTAGGTCCTCCTGGCCTTCCTCGTCACGCCTCCAGGGCTTGGAGACGAGTCTGATATGATGAGGCGAAAGATGACCGTTTGGGAACCAGGTCGAAGCTGGAATCTCGGTGCTGACGGTCGTATTTAATAGCGGGTCGGTCTGGGGTCTCTTGGTTTGCAGATAAGGAAGGCGCGCCTTCCGGAAGGCTTGTCCTCTGCGTCTCTGTCTCGAGCACCTGGCCTTCACTGGTGGTGGCACCATGCCACTTGGTTTAAAGTTTTAAACGTGGCTTTTGTGTTTCCGCTCACTGCTCACCGTGTGTTTTTGACTCACAGCAGATTCAGAGTGCCATCTCAGGCACCCTCAGCCCCCAAGGAATCGTGGTGCCCGCATCCGCGCTGCAGCAGGGGAACGTCACCATGGCAACAGTGGCAGGTATGCCGACAGAGAAAAGGACACTCTTTCCTTGAGCTTTTGTGCAAGAGTCCTTTATTTATTTATTTATTTATTTTTAAATTTTTTTTTTTTCAACGTTTATTTATTTTTGGGACAGAGAGAGACAGAGCATGAACGGGGGAGGGGCAGAGAGAGAGGGAGACACAGAATCGGAAACAGGCTCCAGGCTCCGAGCCACCAGCCCAGAGCCCGACACGGGGCTCAAACTCACGGACCGCGACATCGTGACCTGGCTGAAGTCGGACGCTTAACCGACTGCGCCACCCAGGCGCCCCTGTGCAAGAGTCCTTTATATGAGAACGGAGAAGCCCGTCAGTGCAATTGCTGATTAACGCCAGTTCCTGAGACAGGGGTGGCAAGACTACACCTCTTAGAATTGAAGGCCCGTCTCTTGTTTTCATTCTCAGTAACAGATATTTTATGCAAGTTGTGCGTCCCTACCAAAAACTTTGGGGAAGAAGGGTTTTATATGGGAGTTGAAAATATACAGCAAAAACTGAGTTGTAATTTGCAGATAACGTAGTTTTTAATTGTACTCTTGGCAGCATCTGGGAAACCTTAAGTCGTGCCCTTAATGTTTGGCAAACAAACAAAACTCCCTCCTAGCCTTGGTGTTACTTGCACGGCAGAAATCATCGCGGGAAGGGGACAGAGCCGTCTCCAGCGTCGCAGACACAGAGCCATCGTGGGGACGGAATCGGAATCGGGGCGCGCGGGGCGGGGAGAAACCCTCACACGATAGCGTGAAGGGAAGCTTCCAAAGGAGGGTGGAAGCGCGTTCGAGCAACAAAATACTGCGATGAAAACTACTTAGCCCCCTCGGCCAAGTCCTTTAACACGTGCCGCTTCTGGGGGAAATGGAGCAAAGGGAAGGGAATTGCGGCATCCACCCCGGCTGGCGGCGCCCTGGCGACGGGACGCCGCGCTGCCCCTTGCCCGGCGCCCCGCCCCCCGCCCCCCTCCCGGGGCGCGGCTCATCCGGGAGGGTCGTTTTAATGGTTTACAGTGACAAGTCCGCCAGCGGGGTACCGATCATCCGACACGGCTTAAAAACCTCGTCAGACCAGAGATTTGTTTTCCTTTCACGATGTACGTTGAGTGTATTGAGAATGTGGTTTTCTATCACCGAGACTCAAGAGCGTTTTGATCTCTTCCTTCCTGAGGTGGCACGGTGTATCAGCCTGTCACGGTTGTCACTCCTCAAGGCCAGGTGGTGACACAAGCCCTGTCGCCCGGCACCATCAGGATCCAGAACTCCCAGGTGCGTGTGCCATTCCTGGGGGAGGGCTTGGGGGCGAGCGGGGCCGTGCGGGCACGGGAGAGCCAGGCGTGGGTGTTCCTCTGCCTGAAGACCGTGCCAGTCCCCAGTTCAGCTCAGTGTCAGCCCCGTTTCTTGTTTTACTCCCCGTTTCCTTTACCGTAAGAAAGTTGCAAAGTCCAGAAAGTCCGAAGGAGTGGCAGAAAGGTCCTCCATAACCCCTTCCCCGGAGCAACCCCGTTGTCCAGTTTAGCATCGGGTGGTGTAGTTGTCTCTGGGTCCGGAGACTTGAGGCAGTGTAGATGCCCTCTTCCCGCCCCCGTGGAGGTTCACAGCGGACCCAGCAGGCAGGTCTTTCAGACCCTGCGGAGGCCTTCCTGCTGAGCACCTGATGGGCCAGAGCACTGCTTCAGGCTCGCCCTCGGGTGGCCGGTGGGGTGGCCGGGGTGCCTGCTTCACATCCGCCCACCCACTGGAGGGGAGAGCTGAGCCGGGGCTGCCCCTCCCCCGCTCCAAGGCGCCCAGTGAAGCCCCCCCCCCCACTGGCCCCCCCCCCCCCCCCCCCGGAACACCAGCTTCGAGAGCACAGGAGGCCGCCTCAGGGGCAGAAGCAGCAGGTGGAAATGCTGTTACGCGCTGTGACCTTGCAGTCGACCTACGCCCTCTGTGCCTTTGTGGTAGGGGAGGCTGAACTCGGTGGACTGCCCGCCCCCCTTAATTTGTGGAGACACACACACACGTACACGTACAGTCTTGTTATTTACACGCAGCTCGGTTTAAATCAGAAAGGCCACGTTTCTGTCAGCAGCTCACACTAAGAACATAGATTCGTTGTTTCCTGGAAGCACGGATGTTTCCTGCAGCCTTACTGACAACTGGCAGCCCAGCCTTGGGGACGTTCGTGTTTCCCTTAATCAGGTAGCAGATGCGAGAGGGCCTGGGCCCGGCCCATCCGGGACTTCCCGCCTCTCACTTCACGGGCAGAGCTGGGCTGGGCTTGGGGGCCTTGTCATCTGGGCCCGCGAGGGGTAGAGGAGGAGCTAGACCCCAGCAGCATTGTCCCTGGGCTCCCCATCCAGCCCGCTGTCCCTGGAGCTCCCCATGTGCCACAGCCGTGAACGCGGGCGGCGCCTGGTCGGCAGAGCGCGTCCCAGTGCCAGCGTGAACCGCTCTTAGAGAAAGACGCCTTCGAGTCCGCTGCCTCCCTTCTGGAGAAGAGGTTTATTTGTCCTGATGCTTAAGGAGGAAGTTGCTGCTTAACTGAATTTTCTTAGACACACCGAGGACTAGTTTAACTAGCAAATGTGTGTTTCAGCGCAACCCCTTCTCACACAGACTCGCCTGTGACGCCCCCCAGCCCCATGAGGCGGGCTGGCGAGCGCAGCCCCCTTTCTTGCTGCCCGTGAGCTGTTTCTGCTCCGGTCCTCGCGGCCCTGCAGCCCACCGTGCTCCTGTCCCCTCCCCGTCGCCCTCCTCCATGTGTGGCTTCTAGGTCAGCAGGGCCGGGAGGCCAGAGACACGGGCTGCCCGGGTTTCTGACGGAAGAGTGACCAGATTGACCGAGGGCTTGGGTGCAGGTGCTTTGGATGAGGTGGTGCATACGATTTTCTTTTTGTAGCTATTTGGGCTGCTCTGGGCTCCTTTCTTTTTCCTTTCTTGGGGGGTGGGGCTGGTTCTTTCTGGGCTGCAGATAATCAGGGTGACAACTTACCGATGACGGGGTCTGTTCTTGTGTCGGAAACTGTCACGGTCCGTTCGGTCACTGTCACGGCTCACGTGGTTGCTCTGGCCAGTATGACCCCCAGGTGAATCTCAGCGGCAGTGCGGTGGCCGTCACGGCTGAGCCCTCGTAACGCTCGCGCCCGTGCTGCCCCCTACCGCCCCGTCCTGCCCAGTGTCTGGCTGGGTCTCGGGTGCACACACGGGGGATTTTAAGACGGCCACACTCGCCCAGGAGAGAGTCCGCCACCATGGGCTGCATTCTGACTTAATGCCCGTCAGGAGGTGGGATTTGCCCTCTTCGTAGGGCGTCTCTATGGAAAGGTGTTTATGCTTCTAAAAGTGTTTTTTTTTTTTAATTCTTTAACATTTATTTGTTTTTGAGAGACAGAGAGAGACAGAGTATGAACAGGGGAGGAGCAGGGAGAGAGGGAGACACAGAATCCGAAACGGGCTCCAGGCTCTGAGCTGTCAGCACAGAGCCCGACGCGGGGCTCGACCCATGAACCGCGAGATCATGACCTGAGCTGAAGTCGGATGCTTAACCGACTGAGCCACCCAGGCGCCCCTAAAAACATTTTTTTGAGAAAAGAGAAGTAACCAGGGGATTTCATTGATCTCCTCTCCTTTCCTGGGAGAGTCTATTTGTACGATCGTTATTTGTATATTTTAGGGTTTTGCTATTGGTTGGCCTGTGACAAGGTTTTTTGCCTCCATTCTACTCTTTAACTCACTTTGCTTTGATATAAATCAAGTTTATATCGAGCTGCGTGCCCAGCTCAGCGTCAAGGGTGCTGAGAGGCTTGGAGCAAACCGCCACCTTTCCCGCCCGCTGTTCCCGCCTCTCGTGTCAGGCACCTGCTTCCTGATCTTACAGTCGTTCCTTCTGCTGGCTTCCTCCCCGTTTCTAAACACTGAGTCACCCCTTACACACCTGCTTTGGGCTCACTGTTGTGGCAGGAGCCCCTGCCCGCTCTGGCTTTCCCCCATCTTCCCTGTGTGTTTGGCCTTGTGGCCACACCCCTGCTCGGTGTTAATGTTACCCTGACTGTGTAAATACGGGTCTGTGCCGAGCTGAGTGTGTAACTGTGATCACAGCACTTTTCTGGGTCACGTGTTTGCTTCTGCCCGAGTGAACCGCTGCCTTGCTGAGTCCCCTCGCCGAGTGCTCATGGGGCCGTGGCTGACACCCTCGTGCTGATCCCCCTACGCCCTGCCTTCCAGAAGGCACATCGGAGCTGTGTGCCCCCAGAAGCTCTCCGTCTCCTGCTCGCAGGGGCTCGTCTGTCTCTGGGCCAGGCACAGGGCATGTTCTTGAACTTTCCTTTGACATCACCTTCAGGAGTCCCCTCTCTCGGAGCGTGTACCCTCTGCTTTCTTAGCTTTATTCCCCACTTTGAGAACGTCCAGAGGAAATATGCTGGGAGGTACATTTTGTTGAGACTTTGCAAACCTGAGAATGACTTCATTTCGGTCTCGTGATGCAATCTGTGTCCAAGTGCAGCTCCGGGATGCAGATGACTGTCACTAGGGCTGGAGGCCACGGCGTCTCTGTGCCCTCGTGGCCACATTGCCTGGGGAAGAGGCCAGCGTCTTCTGTCTCCCGTCGGATGCTTCTCTCCTCCGTGCTGCTGCAGCGCAGTCCCACAGCCTCGTGTCCTTGAGTCGGGGACGTGTGCTCGGAGTCTCCCGAGACGGCCCTGCCCCCTCCCCGGCATGCACAGTCTCTTTGTAGAGCCTTTGCTAACTGAGCATCGGACCCTCCGAACAGAGTCTCTGGACTTCCGTGTGTTTGTGCTCCCATTGTCTCGTTCTCAGAGACGTATTTTCTCTCCGCGCCCCCTCCCCCCACCGCCTTCCGCCCCGTCCTCGAAGTTCAAAGTGTTCAGCAGAGCAGGGATTTTCCAGACCCTCCTCGGCCTCTGTGCTTTGCGTTGAAGCTCCCGTTTTTGGCCCAAGGGTGGCTGCGGTTGTCTTTAGCTTCTGTGTTCTCGCTCTTCCCTCTGTGCCTCAACGTTCGTTCCCGCTGGTGTCTGCTTTTTGTGATGGAGACTTTCATTTATTTTTAAAATTATTATCAATATTATTTTATGTTTAATTTACGTCCAAGTTAGTTAGCATGTGGTGCAGCGGTGATTTCAGGAGGAGATTCCCTAATGGCCCCTCCCCATTTAGCCCATCGCCCCTCCCACAGCCCCTGCGGCAGCCCTCTGTTTGTCCTCTGTATTTACGAGTCTTTTCTGTTTTGTCCCCCTTCCTATTTTTACGTTATTCTGACTTCCCTTCGGGTCACCTGTTTTGTCTCTTAAAGTCCTCATACGGGTGAGGTCATACGATGTCTGTCTTTCTCTGCCCGACTAATTTCGTCAGCCCAGCCCTGTCCAGTTCCATGAGATGGAGGGTTTCAGATATTTGGGGACAGTTGCCTGTCCTCGGAACCTGAGCCGCTAGGAAGCCACTGGGTGCGCGTCGGGCGCGGGCCGCGGCAAGCGGGCCTCTCTCCGTCGGCCGGCCTCGGAGCGTCTTCTTCGCTCGGTGACTCCAGAGAAGGACTCTCAGATTTCTCGCTCGGGGCACAGGCCTGGCGGCAGGGGCGGGGACGGGCTGGGGTCTCCCGTGTCGTGTGGAGGCTTTCCTTGCCCCTCACTCCCACCGTCCAGCTGCGCTCAACACGTCCTCTGTCTCCTGCGGGCTGGGGGACAGATGGGTCATCTGCGGAGAATGACGGGGAGGGTCCGGGGCTGTCTCTGCTTCTTGAGCAAACTTCCGGCCAGTTTCCTAGGCTTTTCACCCCCTCCTGTCTAGTCCCTGGCCTTGCTGGAGCCCCGCAGGGCCAGCGGCTGCTCTGTTCCGAGGCCCTCGGTCTGCTTCCTCACGCAGCCTCGCCGGCCCTCTCAGACCCCGTTGACGCCATCCGTGGGGTCCAGTCACACGGCCAGCCGTCACTTGGTCTTTTTTGAGCCCACAGTTGCTTCAGCCCTGCACAAGAAAAGCGACACTGAGCCCATGTCAAGCTTCATGAGGAACATTACACGTTAATTGAGACAAATAAGGCAGACAAACTAAAGTTTGGCCCCTGGTGCCTGGGAACTCCTACTGGAAGTTCATTTCCCACTCTTCCCTGTGCACACGTAGGAGCATGGAGAGGGCGCTCGACACCACCCGCTTTCAGCCCCCGACCAGGAAACCCGTTTCCGAAAGCTCTTATGGCCTGGATAATAATCTTTGGTTTTAAAATATTTTAGGTACAGTCAGTGTCTTAACGTATCTTTTAATTCTGTTTAGATGATATTGTTGAGGCTTTTAAAGAATGTATCCAAAGTGATATAAATCCAGAGGAAGCACAGATAATACGGTGACCTCTCCAAAATAAAGTTCCAAATCCTTTCTTTTTTTTCAAAAATTTTTAATGTTTATTTATTTTTGAGAGAGAGAGAGAGCACGAGCAGAGCCGGAGCAGAGAGAGAGGGAGACATAGAATGCAAAGCAGGCTCCCGGCTCTGAGCTGTCAGCACAGAGCCCGACGTGGGGCTTAAACTCATAAACAGTGAGATCATGATTTGAGCCAAAGTTGGACGCTTAACCGACTGGGCCACCCAGGCGCCCCAAGTTCCAAATCCTTTAAACTGTGTCTGTGGGGGCGCCTGGGTGCCCCAGTCAGTTAAGCATCTAACTTCGGCTCAGGTCATGGTAAATCAACTGTGTCTATGAATGCATCATATTGAAGTTGATGTTCGTTTTCTTGTGGAGTCCGTTTCATATGTAAGTTCTCAATTCAAGTGTAACAGTAGAGAGGTCTCTGCTGTGTGTGTGTGAGGCCCTGGTGAGTGGTGATCGCTTTCATCCCCTGCCCATGTCGTGAACACTGATGACACCGTCCCCACGGGCATGCTGGGCATCAGGTGCGGCGCCTGGGACCTGCCGGGGCCTGAGGCCTATCCTTACAGACATCAGATCTCTCTTTCGTTTGTGTGCAGGACATTCGCGGTGCCCTGCCCGTCCTTCCTTTTGAAAGGCAACGGACAGAGCGTGTTCCCTGCTCTCCGCAGGGGGTGGGGGCATCTGTCGTGGCTGCGGAGGCGTCTGGGCCACCGGCGGTCCCTCGTCCCTTGCTCTGTGATGCTTCTGTCTGCTCCTTTGTGTGCCTTTGCCCCCTGCTCAGCCCACGGGCCGTCTCCAGCCCTCAAGCCTTCCTGCCCATTCTTGTTGATTGCCTGACAGCTCTCTCGGCTGGGAGAGCGGTGTTTTATCACGTCCCTTGCCAGAGGACACAAGGCGAAAACGGGCAGTGGATGAGAGGGCCGTGGGGTTGGCATGTCGACAGGGGAGTGACCCCGGGGAGCTGTCGGTGCCCGTGTCACCTGCCTCGCCAGATGAGGGGCCACTGACAGCGAGACAGCCGTGCCCGTGGCGATGATGCCCCGGGATCCTCCTCCCGCCCCGAATAGCCTGCACCCGCTCCAGTGCACGTGCCCCTGCTATCGACAAGTCATTTATCCGTAGATCTTTGGTTATTGTCTCCTTCTGAAGTCCTGAGCCACTTGGATGTGTCATAATTTTCTGTGCTTTCTAACATTTTCTTTTCAATTGTTTAAAAGCTCCAGTTACAGTTAAACCAAGATCTCAGCATCTTGCATCAAGATGACGGCTCAGCTAAGAACAAAAGGGGCGTTTTGCCGAAGCATGCCACCAACGTGATGAGATCTTGGCTCTTTCAGCACATAGGGGTAAGAACGCAAGTGACCGCACCGCTAGCCGCACCCAGAGCTGCTTGCTTTCTGGCGCGCTTCCCGCGAAAGATGTGCTGGTCTGCGCGAGCAGGCCCGGCGTGAAGTATCGGTCTTTTGTCGACCGTCTAAACGTCGGGGTGGAGTACGGGGCGGAAGGAGGGTTACCAAAACCCGGAGGCCACCCCCTCAAGTGACTTAAATAGGAGGGCACCCCTGGTGAAAAGGGAATACTTCCAGCTCACGTCAATCCCGTGCGTGCGTGAGAGCCAGCTCCCCGTGAGTGATGACGGGGTGAGGTGGGGTGAGGTCAGTTAGGGAGGCGGGCCGTCAGAGGCTGGGTCGGGGCAAAGCCTGGGCAGACAGCGCGATGTCGCACGTATTGGACTTGAAAGGAAGAGGTGGAAAGGTCGAAGATCGCGATGTGGACGGAGGGGGGAGCACGTGACACAGAGTGGGGCCCACAGGCAGCACCAGCCCATCCACGTTGTGTGTGTGCGCGCCTGTTTCCTCCCCTGGGTCACGGCCACGTCGTCTCCGCAAGGTGTCCCCTCCCGGGAAGCACTTACTTGCTGCTCCGTTCAGCGGGGGACACCCTCAGCCCGCGTGCCCCTGAACCTGCGGGAGGCGTGTGGCCTGGAGCAGCTTCCGGGAGTGACCGCCCAGCCTGCTGGCCGGGACCAGGAGTGACCAGGTTGGCTTTCGGGGGAGCGTGTGGTGAGACCGAGGTGGGAAAGTGGACACCACGTGCTGCGTTAAGCCACGTCCGGCAGAAGGAGGGGCCTTTGTGTAGTGAGGAGGGACAGGAGGTCGGGAGGTCCGGCAGGGAGCTGCCCGGAAGCCTTGGGAACCAGCTTCGCGGCCGGGTGCCTTCATCCCAGCTTGTTTTCTCTGGTGCACGCGTCCCCTGCCCCTGTGGCCCCAGCCTCCACGCAACCACATGGAGCGCCCCCGATCGCCGTGGCCGTGGTCTGGCTCTGCCCCTCTCCGTCACTGCCATGGGTGCCTGCTCGTGCCTTTGGCTGCCGCGGCCTCTTCCTCCCTGCCCCGCGCTCCCCGTCCGCATCCCAGTGCGCCGTGCTTGTCCGCGAGGTGCCTGTGGGACCCAGGGCTCCTCGTGCCCTTTCCCTGCATCCACCGTTCGGGAAGCCCGCTGCCTGGGCCCGCGGCCTGCGTTTGTTCCCGGGACCGGTCTCCGTCCTCACCCCGGCTGTGAGCCACGAGGCCGGCGTCCATCTCGGGCATCCCGCGTCTTCTGGGGTTTGGCCCTTGCCGTGGCCGGGTGGCACCCCCTTTTCTCTGACTGGCGTCAGGCTCCCTACCCGGGAGGTGACGGTCCAAAGTAGCAGCCGGCTGGAGGCTTTGAACCGGCATGTGATGTCGCTGAGCAGTCGGGGCGGGGAGGGGGGCAGGACCCCTCTCCCTTCCCTGGAGGGAAGGCCCTGAGGGAGCCGGGCCCCCGCTTCCCTCCTGCTCTGCGGTCCTGTTCTCCGCTAGCCACCCCCGCCTGCAGGACACGGCAACACGTGTCAGAGAAGACGGTGCTGTCTCTGAGTGGCGTGGCCACACCTGGAAACGTGTCCCGAAAGGTTTCCCGTCAAGAGGAGAGGTTTTATGGATGACGGGCACAGCGATGTTGGGTATCCCGACGCCAAGACTGGGCGTGGGGTTTAGGACACACCCGTCTGCCGGACCGTTACACAGCTGGTCAACTCGGCAGCGAGGGCTGGGGCGCCAGAAAGGTTCGGGCAGGTGGCAGGGACCGAGGGCGGGACGTACCCGCGTCTGAGCCCACTGTGATCTCACAGCCGATGCGTGGTCGTCACGCTACAGACAGGTGGTAGGACCGGCATTTTTCTTTCAAGTTTCCTTTAACGCCGGAATGATTTGTGAAACAGTAAACCCTGTGACAAGGTCGAAGTAAAATGTTCCTTTATTTCCCCCCATGAAGCATTCTCTGTCTCTCTTGCCCTCGTGTCTCGGAAATCGCATCCTCTCCGGTGGTGTTCCCAATACGCTAGGATAGCGTTTTCTGCTGTATGATGGCTTTCTTTGTTTTTTGTTTTGTTTTTGGTGAAAGCACTTAGGTTTCCTGCCCCCTTTGATTTTATGAGCTTCTATTTATTATTTTTTTAAGTTTATTTATTTTGAGAGAGAGAGAGAGAGAGAATGAAGGAAAGGCAGAGAGAGAGAGAGA
>NW_024412403.1:3209429-3223559 GCF_014898765.1 Herpailurus yagouaroundi | reverse complement strand
AGAGAGAGAATGAATGAGGGAAAGGCAGAGAGAGAGAGAGAGAGAGAGAGAGCGCATGCACGCAGTGGGAGGGGCAGAGAGGGAGGGACAGAGAGAGAATTGCACGTGGGCTCCACAGCGTCAGCCTGACTCGGGGCTCAGGCTCACAAACCGTGAGATCACGACCTGAGCCAAAATCGGAAGTTGGACGCTGAACCCACTGACCCGCCCGCCCAGGCGCCCCACTACTTAGCGGTTCTTACTAAGGACTGTCCACACGTTTCTCGTCTACCCAGAGAAGCCGGAGTTCTGTGTAAACACCGAGGCTCACGGTAACTTTTCTTCTTGTTTGTAGCATCCCTACCCAACAGAAGATGAGAAAAAACAGATCGCTGCTCAGACAAATTTGACACTACTCCAAGTTAACAACTGGTAAGATGCGCCCGCTCCCCGAGGTCGTGCCAGTCAGCGCGATAGAACCCTTGAAAGCACGGCCGCTAATCAATAGCGGAATTTGGCTGAAGATTCCTGAGTTCTTTTAACCAGCAGCACTGTCGTCAGGACTGGGATCGGTGGCGGGAGGCTTGAGAAGAGATCAGCACACGCTTTCAGCTTTCGGGGATCAGTGGCCCTCGCGGTGGACTCTCTGCCCACACGCTGCTTGTGCAGTTAGACTTGCGTGTCTCCGCTGTGTTTCTAGCCCCGAGCCCCCACGCTCAAGTCCGATGGCCTGTCTTCATGGGTAACCTTCTCCGGGTGGTGACGGCCGCCATGAGGCATCCTGACCTCAGGGGCACCCCCCGTGGCTCTCCCACCTTTGGGAACCTTGTGCCACTTTGCTCAGCTCTGAGTGGGGGTCCAGGTGGTGGTCCCACCCACAGCGGGGTCCTATGGGGACCTCGGGGCCCTACGAGGGACACGCCTGGGACAGGGTTGACTTCGTGGATGCAACATCCTCCTGTTCTAACTCCGGTGTCACGTACTGTCGTGGACGCCTGAACCCTGACCGCGTGCCCCGGAAATCAGGGCTGCGCCCGTCAGTAATGGCGCTGGGGTCCAGGGGCGCACTTCCATTTTGTGCGGTTGTCACTTGTGTCCTTTGTGTTCACGTGCGCCCGTGTGGACGCGAGTCCAGCTTACAGAACGGCCCCGTGTAGAAGAGAAGAGAGCACACGTCCCATCAGTCGGAAATACCGTTAGGGCTTACACCTGAAGGTCAGGTGGGCTCCAGGGTACGTGATGGGGTCTCCCGGCATACGCAGTCGTCTGTGCGGGACGGGTGCTCAGGTACCGCACCAAACATCTCCGGTATCCTGCCGTGGGCCATTGTTTCGGTTTTGGGAACCGGTGATAGACCATACTCCTTGAACTGTCTCCTGTGGAATCTTGAAATGCCGTTAGCAGAAACGGAGGTTTCACATGTGTTGTCGCTGTGACGTTCGTGACGGCCTAGGACACGCTCCGTTTCCTCCTGTCCCCTCGCGTGACACGTCCTGTCTCGGTTCGGTCCTACCAGTGGTCGATTCGTTGGGGGTGAATGTTAGAGACACTTGTTTGCACATTGTGATGCTTTTGCTGCTGCCTGGCCTTCCCACTTTTCTTCAGGGTTGACTTCCTTGAGCTCTGTTAGCAGAATTGTCTTGTCTAGAAGGTTTGACCTCAACTTTTTTTTTTTTTTTTTTTAATTTTGGTTAATGTTTGTTTTTGAGAGAGAAACAGAGCACGAGCAGGGGAGGGGCAGAAAGAGAGAGAGAGAGAGAGAGAAGAGAGAGAGAGAGAGAGAGAAACAGACAGAATCCGAAGCAGGCTCCAGGCTCCAAGCTGTCAGCACAGAGCCCGACGTGGGGCTCGAACCCACGAACCGTGGGATCCTGACCGGAGCCAAAGTCGGACGCTCAAGCGACTGAGCCACCCAGGCACTCCTGCTTGTTTCTGTTTTTAGGGCGTATCTTCCTGCAATTGTAGATAGTTTTGAATGCGAGGGTTATATTTTTTAAACTGTATTTGACTAATCTCTACCCCCAACGTGGGGTTCAGATTCACGACCTGAGATCACGAGCGGACCAGCCAGGCACCCGGGACCGTTAGGATTTTAAC
Source organism: Herpailurus yagouaroundi (assembly GCF_014898765.1). NCBI lineage: Eukaryota > Metazoa > Chordata > Mammalia > Carnivora > Felidae > Herpailurus > Herpailurus yagouaroundi. Next base: position 3,221,483 of record NW_024412403.1, on the reverse strand, counting down.
ACAAAGTGACCTTGTCACTGGTCCGGGCCCAGCTCTGTTCTGTGTCGGGGGCACCGAGAGCAGCGTGTGATGGCACAGCACCGGGACAGAAGTAGAGCCCGCGTGTCCGCTGGTGCTCGTCTTTCTCTTGCTGTCAGGGTCCCGCCACGGGGGTTAGCAGGCTGGGCTGCGGCGAGAGGTGAGCCCCTGTCACTGTCCTCCTGGAGGAGGCCGGGCTGGTGCAGCTGTGGCCTGGTCGGAGCGTGCGGTCCGAGCTCGCCAGCGGCCATGGGCGTCCCGCAGGCTGCGGTCACAGCAGGTGGGGGGTGCGGCAGGGGTGCAGGCTTTCCGTCCACGCACTTACAAGCCGCCCGCCCTGCCGACCTCAGGCTCCCGCAGCAGCAGTGGTTGTGCACGTGCGGGGTCAGGGGTCGGGTCCCCGCGGGGGTGGTGAGCGCTTCTGAGCTGCCTCGTGGTGGGGGCGGTTAGTGACCTAGGAACTTAGTTCCTCTGGGACTAGCCTGTCGTGAGCGGCGTGCAGGGTCGCAGGTCTGGCCCCAGAGCCGTGCTTGGAGGTGACCATAAGGTCAGGGCGGGACAGGACCCCCGGGTGTGCAGTGTGGCCGCTCCCCGCCCCCCTCCCCGGGGACACCGGCGCCCCACCTGCCATCCACGTGCGCTGGGCCGGGGGAGAGGTGCGCGGGCCACCTGAGGTCCAGGCTGGCTCTGATGCCTCCCCTGTAGGGACGTCTGCTGTCCCAGTGACCGCTTCTGGTGTCGCCCTCCACACCCAGGTTCATCAACGCCAGAAGACGGATTCTTCAGCCCATGTTGGATTCTAGTTGCTCAGAAACTCCAAAAACCAAGAAGAAGACAGCTCAGAACAGACCGGTCCAGAGGTTTTGGCCCGACTCCATCGCCTCGGGAGCCGCACAGCCGCCGCCCAGCGAGCTGGCCATGTCAGAAGGTGGGCCTCGCAGGGACTGGGGGGGAGGGGGGGCGTGGGGGGGCCCAGAGTCTGGGGGAGGGCCTGGCTGCTTGGGGGCAGCAGGGGTGTGGGCAGGGACGGCCTTGACCGCGGTGGCAGCCGTGAGCCTTGGGTCGCGGCGGCTGCGGTGTTTCGCGCGTGACGCGTGAGGGAGGCATCGTGTACGGAGCGCGGTGCGTCTGGGAGGCCCGGAGTCCTGTGCGTTCGGTCCTTTGCCCCCTTTTCGTGTTTCTTTTCCCTGGGAGCTCGGAGCTCAGGATGGAGCTCTGCCAGCCCCCCCACCTGGCGTCTCACCCCTTTGCCCTGTGAGCCCCCGCGGCTGGTCCCCTCTGACGGTGTCCCTCTCCCTCATCACAGGCCCCCATCCCCGCATGCGCCATAAGCACCTTTCCGTGGGCACGCCTTGCCCAGGTGTGGACTGTCTGGGTGTGTGTGGTTCTCGGTGTGTAGGTGGTGTTCCCAGCCCGTCCCCACTGTCTCGTTCTTCCTGTTTCGCAGCAGTTTGCTGTTCCCGAGGAAAGTCCGCGGCCCTTACGTCTTCAAACACTTTCTGACGCCCCCCCCCCCCGCCCTGCCCCCTCCGGGCCCCCAGGTCCCCATCTGTCCCGCTGTTCTTTCTAGGGTTTGGGATTCTGTCTCTCGTTTCTGTTTTGCTAGTTTCCACGTCTGTGCTGGGGCTTCGCTAACCTTTTCTCCCGTGGTTAAGCTGCCACCGGTCCCACCACGGGCGTGTCTCAGGGTGGACATCACAGTGCGCGTTTCCGGAAGTTCGGGACAGTCTTTGGCGGCTCTCGTGGCTCTCCTTCGTAGCAAACAGTCACAACAACCGCTTTGATGGCCTCCTCTGCTGGTTCTAACATCTGTCAGCCCCAGGCTGGTTTCCGGTGGCCCGGTTTTCTGCTCACTGTGGGTGGTTTTCCTGCCTGGTGATCCTGGACTGGATGGCAGGCCTTGGGAATGCCACCTTGCTGGGGGCGGGTGCTTTTGCACGGGGGCAAGGCTCCCGAGCTCTGTTCCAGCCCTGAAGGGACCCTCTCGTGCCCTGCTCGGTGATCGGCCCTTGTTTGGTGACCAGCGGTGCTCAGTCCTGGGCAGACCACCCGCAACCAAGGCCGGACCTCGGATGGCACCCCACCCCCACGCCCCTCCACCCGCCTGGCCTGGGCATCGTCTTCCGATCTCTTCAGCTGGTTCTTCCCCGGGGCTTGATTGTCTCCTGCCTCCCGTGCGGACCTCCCTCCACCGAACGGACGAGCCGGGCCGTCCACAGATGTGCCGGCCTCGCGGTTGGGACGGGCCCCTCGCAGCGGGCTGTGCATCACGCTTCGTTCTGTTTCTTGTGGGCTGGTGTGTGCATTTGAAGCTTCATCGTTTGGGTTTTGATATGCGGTGGCCTTAGGTTTAAATAATTTATATTTTCAGTTCTCGTTTTGTCTTTTAGTCCAAATTACTTAGGATTAGTATTAAGGTCTCTCTCCCTCCTTCCGGCCTTGGAAAAGGCAGTGCCCGTGTATTGGGGGAGAAGTTCAAACAAGACTTGCCAGTGACCAGTAAGTTTCTGCCCCGTCTTGGCTTCTGATCTTCTCCAGAAACTGTCCTTATCACCAGTCTCCCGTATATGCTCCCAGCGCATCTGTGACATGACGTGATGTACCGTGTGGGGGGCAAGGACGGATGAGTGAATCTCTTTAAAGGTGTTTCCCACATTCTACCGCCCGACACTGTCTCCCGCTGCCGTCGTCACTTGTCGCTGCTCCTGGAGACCTTCAGGGACGAGCGTGTGAGCCCCCTGGGCTGCTGGGGACCAGCGTGTCCCAGGGTCCTCCTTGTTCCCCTTGTCACACGGTCTCCCCGACTGCGACCCTGGCCCCTTGCCTTTGTCTCCTCGCTCCTCATCTCATCCTGCGTCCCAGTCTCCTGTTCCCTTGCGGCTCCTGCTTCTGCCCCGCACGCCCGCGTCTGTATGGCCCCTTACAGACTGCCTGCAGACCAGGAACTTGCGCCGCGTATTAGCGGAGGAGGGTCTGACGTCTCCTAACCCCTGGCGATCGTCCCAGAGACTCGCGTGGGGGTCCCAACACGAGGTCGGAGGAGCGAACGGCACCCGGCTGGGTCACGAAGTGTCTCCCTGGGTGGGCGCTAATCTGAACGTTCTGCCGCAGGAGCCGTCGTGACGATCACCGCGCCCGTGAGCATGAACGTGGACAGCCTGCAGTCTCTGTCCTCGGACGGCGCCACCCTGGCGGTACAGCAGGTCATGATGGCGGAGCAGAGCGAGGACGAGTCTGTGGACAGCACGGGGGACAGCGGGGCCGCGCTCGCCCCCACCCACATCAGCGGGCTGGTCCTGGAGAACAGTGACTCCCTGCAGTAGGGCCGGCACAGCCCAGAACCGCGGGGCGGGCCTGACTTTTTACAGTTTGCACAGCAAACATTTTACACACTTTTATTTCTGACATGTTTTATACGTAGATGGAGAAGAATGCACTTTTGTATTTCATAGTGAGCTTCGAGAGCGCCCTCGCGGGTGCGGCGACTTTCCGGTGTGCGTGTGTGTGCGTGTGTGCGTGCGCGGGTTTTTAAGGAGATTCTTTAAAGGTTTAACGCTAAAAATGTGATGAATGACAGACACCCCCGTGAGCCCTTGATTAGTTAAGGAATAGTGCTGCCATTTTCTAGAAAATGATGCAGTTTTAATTTCGTTCTGTGGTTGAAGCAGGTCCCAGTGGGCTGGTTTATTTGTGTCGCCCACGGATTGGAGAGAAGCTTCTGCACCTTAAAACTGCCAGTGCGAGGTAGACGCCCACGGCAGCAAAGTGCGTGTGGCCCGTGGTGAGCGTGCTCTGGTGGACATACGCCGAGGTCCCCACGGACTTGGTGAGCCTGTTTCATTTGCTATATATGAAAAGAAACTCCTATTTTTACCTTGCTGGAATTATTGGATAAAAAGCTATTTTTATAAATTCGCTATGAATTGGATTATGACTATATCGAGGATAAAATTTCTAGAGAAGAAACACACGTGCTTACTATTTCAATTTGGAATGTTCTGAACTGACCAAATTTAGTGAACCTGCCCAAAGGTAGCTAGCATTCCACGGTTCTCCACCGTCCCGGGGGAGCGATTGACATGTAGTACCGTAGAAGAAACAAGCGTCTAATGCAATTTTGACACCTTCGGACTTCAGTTTCTATGTAAAAGCTCAGATTGCATTTCACACTTGATCTGAACCTGTATCTAAAGGTGTTTGCTAATAGGACTTAGGTGAGTTAAGTGAGGTGGTAACCAGTAGTCAGAAGCTGTGACCACACACGTCAGTCTAATTTAAATTCGACTACAGTTAAATGGTTACTGCACCAGTTAGCTGTGTATTGTTTTAGAAGTTTTTAGTCGGCCCTATGTTATGCATAGAATGTTTATTATAAACTAATATAAGATGTGCTCTGTGCCACCGGCTCAGAGTGAGGCCCAGTAACCAGCACCCGCGCTGTTACGCAATTAACATGTCCCCAAAGCGACACAGCTCCCCGGGCGGGCTCGCCGGCCTCAGCTCACACGCGTCTGCCGTCGGTCCCGGGGTCAGTATTTTCTCCCCGTACGTCGTCGCTTTGGGATTCCCGGCCCCCCCCCCCCACCTCCCACCCCCACCCCCAACTTGATCACATGAGGTTTGGAGTAATTTTAGGACTTCCGTTTCCCGGTGACAAGGCCAAAAGAGTAGACTGGGTTTTGTTGCCTTTGTTTTCATTTATTTGCAAGTGGGGCTTTTGCTCAGAAAACAAGCCACCTTGTCTCATCAAGCCTTTGTGTCGTCTTAAAGGGGACGCCCAGTGTTCGTGTTTCTAAAAGGTGGTTTGGTGTTTGGGAAGGTCACCAGTTCTGGAGATTCAGCAGCCGTCATCAGTTACGGACCCAGGTTACATTGCAGGATATCTGGAGCTGGGGCAGATTTTTTCTGGAACTGATTCCCCTCCCCCCCCAAAATTGGTTAATTACAGTTAATCACAGAAGACTTATTTCCTAGGTAACTTAGGAGGCGGTAAGAAATACATAGAATTTTCTTTGAAAAATACTTTCAGGAGCTTTAAAAGAAAAAGTGGACTAAACTCTTTTGGAGCGAGAACAACATTTTTAAGCAACAGTTGCGTTCCTTATTTATAAACAATTTGTAACATTTTCGGTTTCGTAGATCATTTTAACTTGACCTAAATCCTAACTTGGTTGGACTTCTTGAAACTAGGAGCTGTGGACACTAGCCAGCCACCTCCCTCCCTCCCCAGTCCCTCCAGTCGCCCCGCTCTTTGGGTGTGTGTGGACTCACAGGCAGGTCACTGCCCCCCCCCCCCCCGCCCCAGGGGTCACGTTCACTGAGCTGCGGTAGCCTGTTAGTCGAGGGCTGCACAGACTGCCCGTTTGGAGACAGACGGGGGCCGTGCGGGGTCCCGCTGCCCTCGCTGGCCTGAGATCAGCCTTCCGTGCCCGGTGACGCACCGCGCCCCCTGCGGCGGAGGCCGGTTTCCTTAGGCTCGAAGTTCTTACCGGGTTCGGAGGACTAGGATAAGCCATCCAGAGACGGGGCGCTCGTGGACAGGCCTCAGCTTCCCCCCCACTCTCCCCGCGCATGACCGAGGTGCTCGGAGACAACCTTGGCGTGGCAAGCCGTTTCGGCTCATAAAACCGCTGCCCGGTGTGCCTGTCGTCGGTTTGCATTTTATAGACCCCCATCTTCCGGCCCTCGGACCTTCAAGAGAACCTCTGAAAATGGGACTCCCTCGAGCGTTCATTTTCACGGAGCAGATGCGATCCTGACTTTGCGCCAGAAGGTCGCTCCGGATGTGTCCCCAGACCCAGAGTAAGAACGTCGTTACCCGTCCCGCGGCTTCGCCGGCCCCGGCTTCCGTTTTCTGGCTGCAGGTAGTGCCGTCCGTTTCAGTCTCTGTCCGGGACGCACGGCGGGGCGGCAGCTGGTACCGGAGCGCACCCGCGGGTCGCAGCGGCCTTTTCTGTGCGGCCCTCACCTGTGGGAGCCGGCTCGGGGCCCTTGCCTTTCAGACAGACCCAACCCTACCTGGACGGTGGGCAAGGCCACCTCTGGCGGTCAGGGACGGAAGTGACCCAGCAGTCTGCCTTTGTTTTAGTTGTGTTCGGTCTACGAACTGACAATCTTTAAAATGTGAATACTGTCACGGTATGTTTTCTTGGATTGTTGTCTCGAAAGGGGATTTTTGTGAAGCAATTGATTTATCAAAGCAAAAAAATTAAAAGTAGAAACACGCTTCGTGGATGTGTCATTTTGTAAAGCTGGTGGCACCGTGAGCTGTGTTTCCACTTTAAGGAAAACACTCAAATTGGTGACGGGTTTCGCTGGGGACGCGGGGCTCGTAGTGACCCCTGCACGTTGTTGGAAAAGGAGGGTTGCACTGGAGCACTCAGGTCCATTTGCATTTTCTGGAATCTTCTTCAGCTGCTCACTTCCATTAGCTGTTGGCATTCCGGGAAAGAATCGGAAAGCTTTTGTTTGTTTTTTGTTGTGGTTTATCATGAATGTAATTATTTTGACAGTAATGGGAAAAGGCTTCGTCGGTGACATATTGCCTATCATAGCGCGGGTTGTGGAATGACCCACGGCCGCTCCCGGACACGTCGGAGCGCCACGTTAAAGCCTTTTCAGCGAGGTTTCTTCTTCGTAGGCCAGTGTGTTAGAACTCCCCCCACGCTGTTTATGCTCAGAGGCTAAGGTCAGCAGACTCGAGTATTTTTAAAAAGTGCATCTGAAATCGCAAGCCTTGCGGGTGACTAGACGAGCCGGCTCTGAAGTCTGTTGTTTTAGGAAACGTTCTGAGCAATTTGATGGCAAATGGAGCCCCTGTGTGCTCTCTCCAGCTCCACTAGGTCAGAGGTGAGAGGCGGACATGAATTGTTAACCAGGTGAGACCTTGGCCCGGTCCTTGACGCCTTGAGGGTTCAAGGGCTTTGTTGGTAAAGGGAAGAAATGGGTTTATAAGGTTTATTCTAGCTCAAAGATTAACATTTATTTTCTTCCGAGGTTTTATTTAAATCCAGGTTAGTTAACATTCTCCGCAGTCTTGGCTTCAGGAAGAGAACCCAGTGAGTGGTTCATCACTTCCGTACGAAACCCGGTGCTCATGCCAACAGGTGCCTCCTTAACGCCCGTCACCCATCTAGCTCCTCCCCCCACCCACCTCCCCTCCTGTCGAAAATGTCATAACTAATAAAATCCTATCCGTCTGTCTGGAGAGACGAGTAAATGAGTGATGACGTGGCGAACCCTGAAAATAAGAAACCTGTTCGGATCAATGTTTGCATTCGGTTATTCTCTGCGGAGGTCATTACGTTCTGCGTTTGGTGTTTGGCCCGAGTGCTGTGCTCTAGACATTCTGAGAAGCAGTTCTCAGTGGCAATTATTTTTGCCCTTTCACAACAGGCCCTGCCGTCTTCGCTAAGACCTAAGATCTCCGAACCGTTTTTACGCTCGAGTTTGCACAGCTGCAGAGCAGAGCGTCGAGGCACGTGGGACCAGGAGACAGAGGACCCCAGGCAGGCGGCGGGCCCGGGGCTGCCTTCCGGGGCGCCCACCGGCCTGGTCCCGCCCCCTGTCCCCAGGCCCAGGCCCAGCCGCCCAAGGAGGCGGCCCACCTGCTCTCAGCTAAGGCCTGCCTGGGGTGGCCCACTGGACTAACCAGTATTTTCCACGCAGACGGCATTTAGGAGGCAGATCTCGCACAGGTGGTTCCGTGTCCCGCATCGTCATTTAAACGAACCCAGGACGTCAGCCTGCAAAAGCCGGTGGTGACTTTAATATGAACGAGGAATTCTTAAGTTGCAGTGTGGTTGAAAAGGCACGTTTTAAAGATGTCGATGGCTTTAGTTGCTTAGGCGTTTTTAGAGAATGGCGTGTAGAAAGAAATCAGGTACGTTTTAAAATATTTTGCTTTACGTCACCTCAGTTTCCTCTGATACTAGCACAGCGGTCGTGTCAGAAAGAAGCGGTGAGGCCTGTAACCGTTTACGCTCGCTGCCAGTGTAGACCTGAGCTCTCGAAACCAGAGTTCTGTTAGACACGGCTGGAGCTGGAGGCAGAGCAGCCACGGAAGGAGTGTTTCTAGAAGGAGAAGTTGAGTGTGTGGAGGACGATGGGCTGGGCCCCCAGGAGGTCGCTGATCAGAGCAGGTGGAGAGAAGTGGGGGGAGGGCCGACGCCAGCGGTCCGGGGGCCGCGGGGGGACGGCGCTGGGTCAGTGGGACATGATGAGGGGCGTCTTTCTCACCTCGTGGGAAGCCTTTTAAGACCCCAGACACGTAAACGGCCCAGTGGGTTTGGCCGGATCCAGAGGAAGCATTCGTGCCAGGGAAGGACGCTGTGCACCGAGCAGGTGGGAATCCGAGAGAAGTGTTTTTCTTTTCTAACATCGACAACCAGCGGGGAGTCCGCATTTACGTTTGAGGGGGAGAGTCCTGCAAGTCAAAACGAAGAGGCCTGGCAACCCAGAGCGGGGCAGGGGACGTCGTGGGCAGGTCCCCACAGGGCCAGTGTGAACACTGCCCGGCCCGCCGGTGGCTCACCACAGTCAGGGATCTAGGGCTTGAAGCTGCTTTGTCTCGGAAATGGGGGCCTGTGGCCTGGGGGTAGGACCCTCCTCACCGGGACCGCCGTCGCGGGGTCCTCCCGGTGTGCGCCGTCCCACAGGCCCAGCCGGGGGGCCGCGACAGGGTCCCCTGAGGGCCTCTGCGGAGACATCCTGGGCGCCCGGGCCGGGGAGAGGTGAGGGGTGGTGGGTGCAGGGCTGTAGGTGGATGAGCCAGGTGCGCGTGGCGAGCAGGTGTTCTCGGGTCTGGCTCGGTTGACCGGGGTGGGGGGGGGGGGGTCGGGCCTCCTGACTCGGACGGAAGGCCGCGTGGCGGTGGAGGGGCAGGGGGACCAGGGCGGGTCGTCCTCGGGGCCCGGGAATGGGCCTCCCGCTCCATCAGGTCGTCCGTGCAGGGCAGGGGGAGTCCGGTTCCGCGGCAGCCTTTTACCCCCACGTCCCTCCAGCCGGCGAGGCCCTGCCCCTGCCCCCAGCACCAGCCCGGGCGAGGCCGGAGGTGGAGGCCCGGGCCCTCCGGGTTCAGCCTGTGCTGCGGGCACATCCCGGGGCGCAGGGCCCCCCTTCTCAGCCCTGCCCGCTCGCGCCTCTGCGGCAGGTTGCCTTCCGTCGGGGGAACGGTCTTGGGAGGCAGGGGGCCTCGGGCCAGAAGTAGGGCCTTCAGGGGGCGGCGGCAGCTCCTCCCCTCGTGGATTAGGGCCTTTGCTCCCTGTGAGGGAAGGGTCGGGCTGGCGGGTGGGGGTCTCCCCGGGCCCTGCCCTGCCCCCCAGCACCCCTGTGAGCGAACACGGCCTCTTGGGGGGGGGGGCGGGCCCCTAACGTCCGGGCTGTCTTTCCCCTCCCGGTGCTCTGCTGAAGGGGGGCCGCCCCGAAGGGGTTTGTCCCTCTTTGGATCCAGTCACCGGGTAGCCCCGCAGCCGCAGCTCTGAGCACGAGGGGACGTAGGATGCAGTGGGTTACCCGCCGCCCGTGTTGTCAGGCCGACGTTCTCGGGGCCTCTCCGCCTGGAGTGGGAGCAGGGTGGCAACAGGACGGACAGTGAGGTTGGAAGACAGGTCGGAGGGGAGGGGAGGGAGGCAGAGGCAGGCCCGTGCATCCCGCCGCTCTGTCAGGCTGTCAGGACACGCACGTCCCAAGCCGGGTGCCCGGGGTGGAGGGACGCAGGGACGGGGGGCCTTGTCCAAACCTTGTCCAAACCCCGCGTGTGCGGTCCGTCACCAGCTCTCGGGAGGCCCGGCAGTTAACGCCGGGGTCCGGAAGGGGAAAACGCGGCTTGCAAATCATCCTTACTTGGGATTGGAGAGGTTGTCTCACGGTTCGCTGCCCGTCGAGTGGACGTCCTGTAACCGTTTGGATCCTGAATCTTTGCCCGGGAGTGTTCGTTTTCTGCAGTGTCGGGGCCTGGTGGCTGCTTACAGTTTTCCCCAGTGGCCTCGGCGGTATTTCCAGCCCTGCGTGCTCTCCTGGGCCTTTGGCCGTTGAGTGAGACCCTTCTGAGCCTGGGCCAGGTTTTGTTCCCGCCGTGACGTCAGAACTGGGTCACCCAGAGTGTCTGACCGCGGCCTCCGCGGTTTCCAGCAGCCTCCCGTCCCTGTGCTCCCCAGTCCTCCCGTCTTGTCAGTGGCCTTGGACTGTCTCTCAGGGTCGTCACACGTGGTTCATCTGCCTTTGCCTTTCCTTAAAGGTGTAAGCTTTTAGTGGAGTAAATACCTGTTTCAAAATGCAACTTTTGGGGCGCCTCGGTGGCTCAGTTAGGTGTCCGACTTCGGCTCTGGTCAGGATCTCACTGATGGTGGGTTCGAGCCCGGTGTCGGGCTCTGTGCTGACAGCTCGGAGCCTGGAGCCGGTTTTGGATTCTGTGTCTCCCTCTCTCTCTGCCCCTCCCCCGTTCATGCTGTCTCTTTCTCAAAAATGAATAAATGTTAAAAAAAATTTTTTTAATGCAACTTTTGATTTTATTCACTAAATTAGAAATACCTGGCATGTATTTGTTACCGTACGTTAAACTCTCACTTAATTTTAAATTTAAAAAATCTAGACGGCTCAAACGGTCCTGAGGCCATCAGCTTGCACACACACTGCCCGCCGAGCTCGCCCACCAGGCAGCACGCAGGGTCCCTGCTCACCGGTGAGCGTGTGCCCTGGTGGAGTGCCCACGAGCACCCTGCCCGGGTAGCCGGGGGACATGCCGCGCAGCCAGAGCGGGCCTCCCGCTGTTAAGGCCAGCTTTCGGGGACCCCAGCGGGCGCCAGGGTGGGTGGTGCCCTGATGGGGCATCGCCTGCTGGCGTCTGCCTCACCCTGCCCGGTCAGCGGGCCAGGCCTCCCTCCTCTCCCCGCTCTCCCGGTGGTTCCGGTAAAGGGTTAAGAGGGATCGGCAGGCCACCCTGGCCGCGCCTGCTGGCTTGTAAAGCTCCTCTGTTCTCCTGACCCCGTGGCCTCTGCTGTAAGAGCCAGCAGCCCGGACTCGGTCGCCGGGACCTTGGAAGCCGGGGACTCACCCAGTGCAGAGCATTAGCGCACACGTGTGTGTGGGTGGGACTTGTCACGCGTGACCTCCAGACCAGCGAGCTGACCCGAATAACCAAAGCCGGCCTCTGGTGAGGGCGCTGCTCTGGGGAGGCGGTCTGTCCGTGACCAGGCAAAAGTGCTCCTGCATCAGACAGGCACCAAGCCCAAAATGAGGGGCAGCTCCTTGGCTCGGCTCTGGAACGTTCTCCCCTGCTCATTCTGGTCCCTTGGGCCTGTCGTGACTTTGTCGGCACATTTCTGCCCCGGGGCCTTTGCACTGGCCGTGCCTGAAGCCTAAATAGGATTCTTACCTGCCATCTGCTGCTAGGTAGCCTCATACAACTTTCTAGTCTCAAATGTCCCCTTTCGGTGGGCATCAGCTCAACCTGCTTCTCCGCTCTCTGCAACCCTTTTCCTGCTTTTTCTTTTCTGTCATTGTAGTAAAATACACATAACGTAAATACACCATCTTAACTAAATTTTTAAGCATACGGTTCTGTGGCATTAGGTACGTTCACATTGTCGTGCAACCCATCCCTACCGTCCGTCTCCAGAACTTTCCGTTTTCCCAAACTGAAACTCAGTCCCCATTAAATACGCCCACTCGCCATCCGTCTCCCTTGGCCCCCGATGGCCCCCGTTCTACTTTTCGTGTTTATGGGTCTGACCCTTCTAGGTGCCTCTGTGAGTGTGACTTCCGCGACTGGTTTACTTCATGGAGCACAATGTCCTCAAGGTTCGTCCCCATATCGTGTGTCAGAAGGTCCTTCCCTCTTAAGGCTGGGTGATATTCCGCCGCGTGGATAGACCGCACTCGTTTCACCTGCCAATTTCTCGGCAGGAATCGGTCCTTGATCCCACCCACCAGGCGGCCCGGTGTGGAGGCCTTTGTGATTCCAGGGCCTGGAGCCGAGTCTGGTGTGAAGGGGTGCTTGGTAACGTCTGCTGGGCGCAGAATGAGCTGTTAGTGTCT